>NC_140966.1:12342742-12565242 GCF_056783735.1 Eptatretus burgeri
GAAACATGAGAAAAGGATTCTTATCAAGAACAATGTACAATTATTAGACTGAGAAAACAACGTAATATTTCTAACTGGAGGTTTTATTTCTCAATCCAAAATGTCAATCACACATTGCCAGCACGTCAGCATGAAAGTAGACTGCAATTACTTCCGAAACAACAAAGATTTCGTAATCATGAGGAAGGAGAAGAGAACTAAAAAAAACGACGGAGGTAGGAGCTGATTGAAAGTTTTTTTTGTAATTTTAGAACCTTCTGTCTCGAAAACCCATTTACAATGAAATATTTTTGGATTATCTGGAATTTAATTCCACATGAGTATTTTCATCACATGCAGTCAGTCCTTCTGTTTCTGTTTTTGACTTATACGGCCAAACCTCTGGGTCTGTCAGGGTGATATTTTGCAGCAACATTCCTCTCCTGGTGGCTGGTAACAGGGATTGCAAACCTCGTTCCGGTCACGTGACATCAAGTAGGTCGAAATGGCCGACACAGTAAATTTCTTCAAAAATCTTCTTCTCTAGACACACCAGCCAGAATATTACCAACTTTGGGAAACAACATGAGGAAAGGGTCCTGATGTTAAATTGTGGTGGCCAGGCCGATCAAATGACTGGGAGTGTGTGAAAATGGTGGTCACACAAATTCCTTCTGAAATCTTCTTTTCCTGATCCACTGGTCAGAATGCTGCCAAATTTGGGTTACAGCATAAGGCCAGGGTATGGATATTAAATCGCCAAAATCATGCAAATCAATCAATGGAAAATGTGTCAAAATGGCCGATATCTAAATTTTTTGGGAGAAATCGCACAAATTCCTCAAAAAAAACTTCCTCTCAAGACCTCCAAATGAGAATGCCACCAAATTTGGGTTATAACATTAGAACAGGGCCTAGATAAGCTGCAGCTCCAGTGATCTTATGTTTGTCTTCAGTTGGGAAACAGTGTGACAGCTGTGGGTGTATTTGCAAATGCCTGGTCCATTCACTTCAATTGATCTGAAACTTATCCCCCATGAAGGAAACATTAAATATCGAGTTTGACAGCAGTAGTGGTATTTGCAAATGTCTGGTTTATTCACTTTTCTCATTTTTGTAAATCACAAAAACATTATCCAACACTTATTTTTGTTTCGATAAAGTTAGAATTATTCTGATACTCATTAAACCAAAAAGGAAACAGGAATAATAAATATGGAGTTGACAGCTGTGGAGAGAAAAAAAATTGAATACCAAACCACAAACCTTGCAATGATACTGATTTTCATCAATAAATAATCATGAGAATGAACTTTCAGGAACTGAAAAGGGAGAAGAGTGTCCAACTATTAATTTGTAATTGGTCACTGGCTTTGGCATCAATGCATTTAATTTATTGTCGACCATTGGTGTAAAAAAGCCACAAGTATGAAACAAACAGATTCAAATGGAACATGTCACCACCATGAGAACATTTAAATTCCATCAGATATGGCAACAATCGGGAATTGGTGTTCCCAGCTTACAGCCATGATGGCAGAAGACGTCATTTTCCTTTTTGCCATCTCCATCCCACCCCATTTATAGTCTCATGTGGGCACAGACAACTTGTGGGTTGTGAGTGAAGTGGAAGAAAGAAACCACTGAAAAGGGGAAAGCAAATTGAAGAAAAGAAAGGAAAACTTATTAATTTATCAAAGGCTTGTTCATCTTTGTCATCATGAGGGGATACAGCTCAGTGGTGGAGCATTTGGGTGCAGTTTAAAATGTCCTCAGTTCGAATCTGAGTGTCCCCTTTATTTAACACTTTTTTGATGATAATTTTTTTCATTAAAAACAACAATTTGAAAGGAGGAATTATTCGGTCTGTGATGAGAGTTTTCGTTGTCTTTGTTGAACACCTCAAATAAATATTGAAAGAATGTGAGGAAAAGGAATTTCAAGGTTGCTTTGCATTTCGAAATGATTGTTTAACAAATTGTACAAACATGATAAAATGATTCTTATCAAGAAAAATGTGCAATTATTATAATGAGAAAACAACATCATATTTCTAACTGGAGGTTTTATTTCTTTATCTAAAATGTCAATCACACATTGCCAGCACGTCAGCATGAAAGTAGACTGCAATTACTTCAGAAACAACAAAGATTTCTGAATGATGAGGAAGGAGAAGAGAACTAAAAAAACGACAAAGGAGGGAGCTGATTGAAAGATTTTTTTGGAATTTTAGAAACTTCTGTCTCAAAAACCCATTTACAATGGAATATTTTTCGATTATCTGGAATTTAATTCCACATGAGTATTTTCTTCACATTCAGTCAGTCACTCTGTTTCTGTTTTTGACTTATTTGACCAAAACCGCTGTGTCTATTCGGCTGAAATTTAGCAGCAACATTCGTCTCCTGATGTCTGGTAACAGGGATTGCAAACCTCGTTCCCGTCACGTGACATTAAGTCGGTCAAAATGGCCAACACAATCAATTTCTTCAAAAATCTTCTTCTCCAGACACACCAGTCAGAATATTACCAACTTTGGGATAAAATATGAGGAAAGGGTCCTGATATTAAATTGTGGAGGCCAGGCCGATCAAATGAATGGGAATGTGTGAAAATGGTGGTCACACAAATTCCTTCAAAAATCTTCTTCTCCTGATCCACTGGTCAGAATGCCACCAAATTTGGGTTACAACATGAGGACAAGGTATAGATGTTAAATTGCCAAAGTCATGCAAATCAATTAATGGAAAATGTGTCAAAATGGCCGACATCATCAATTTTTGGGAGAATTCGCACAAATTCCTCAAAAAAAAACTTCCTCTCAAGACCTCCAAATGAGAATGCCACCAAATTTGGGTTATAACATTAGAACAGGGCCCAGATAAGCTGCAGGTCCAGTGGTCTTATTTTTGTCTTCAGTTATGGAAACAGAGTGCGACAGCTGTGGGTGTATTTGCAAATGTCTGGTCCATTCACTTCCATTGATCTGAAACTTATCCCCCATGAAGGGAAAATGAAATATTGAGTTTGACAGCTGTGGGGCTGTTTGCAAATGTCTGGTATATTCACTTTTCTCATTTTCGTGAATCACAAAAACATTATCCAACACTTATTTTTGTTTCGATAAAGTTAGAATTATTCTGATACTCATTAACCCAAAAAGGAAACAGGAATAATAAATATGGAGTTGACAGCTGTGGAGATAAAAAAAATTGAATACCAAACCACAAACCTTGCAATGATACTGATTTTGCATCAATAAATAATCATGAGAATGAACTTTCAGGAACTGAAAAGGGAGAAGAATGTCCAACTATTAATTTGTAATTGGTCACTGGCTTTGGTATCAATGCATTTAATTCATTGTCGACCATCGGTGTAAAAAAGCCACAAGTATGAAACAAACAGATTCAAATGGAACACGTCACCACCATGAGAACATTTAAATTCCATCAGATATGGCAACAGTCGGGAATTGGTGCTCCCAGCTTACAGCCATGATGGCGGAAGACGTCATTTTCCTTTTTGCTGTCTTCATCCATCCCATTTGGAATCCTGTGTGGGAACGGGAAACTTGTGAGTTGTGATTGAAGTGGAAGAAAGCATCCGTTGAAAAAGCAAAAGCAAACTGAAGAAAAGAAAGGACAAACTGATTAATTAATCAACGGCTTGTTAACCTTTTTCATCATGAGGGGATATAGCTCAGTGGTAGAGCATTTGAGTGCAGTTCAAAATGTCCTCAGTTCGAATCTGAGTGTCCCCTTCAGTAGGATCTTTTTTGATGATTATCTTTTCACTCAATTCAACAACTTGAAAGGAGAAATTGTTTGGTTTGTTATGTCATTTTGTGTTGTCTTGATTGAACATCTCAAATAAATATTGAAAGAATATGTATAAAAGGAATGCCAAGGTTGTTTTCCATTTCCAAATGATGGAGAAATAAATCATAATTATATAAACGATGAAAGGACTCTTATCATGACAAACAGACAATTATTATGCTGTGAAAACATCGTCATATTTCGAAATCGAAAGTTTCATTTCTTCATCTAAAATGTCAATAATTTATTGCAAACACATCAGCATTAAAATAGACTGCAATTAATTATGAGAACCGATAATTTATGAATGACAAGAAGGAAGAAGTGAATGATAAAACACGACAGACGACGGCGCTGATTGAAAGATTTTCTTTGCAGTTTGAGAAGTTCTGCCTCAAAAACCCATTTACAATGTAATATATTTTGATTATCTGGAATTTAATTAAACATCAGGTCTTGTCATCATGCACCATCCATCCGTCTCTTTTTTTAATTCTCCGGGCAAACCGTTGGTTCCATCCGGCTGAAATTTGGCAGCAACGTTCCTCTCGTGATTGGTAACAGGGATTAAAAACCTCGTTTCGGTCACCCGGCTTGAAGAAGGTCAAAATGGCTGACAAAGCAAATTTCTTCAAAAATGTTCTTCTCCAGATCCACCACTCAGAATTGTACCACATTTGGGTTCCAACCTAATGCCAGGGTGAGAATGTTCAATGACGAAAGTCATGCCGACCAAGTGATGGAATTGTGTCAAAATTGCACATATTTTCAATGTTTGGGAGAATTGCATAAATTCCTTTTAAAAACCTTCCTCTCCAGACCCACCAGGTATGACACTAAATTTGGATTCTTACATGAGGCCAGGGACCAGATAAACTGCAGGTCCAGTGGTCTTATTTTTATCTTTACATATGGAAACAGAGTGTGACAGCTGTTGATGTGTTTACAAATGTCTGGAAAATTCACTTTTCTCGTTTTTGTTAATCAGAAAAAAATTGTCCAACACATATTTTTGTTTCGATAAAGTTAGAATTGTTCTGAAATTCAATCGCCCAGAAAGGGAACAGGAACATAAATATGGAGTTTGAGAGCTGTGGAGATAAAATATTGAATATCAAACCACAAAGCTTGAAATGACACTGATGTAACATCAATGAATATCATGAGAATGCACTTTGAGGAACAGAAAAGGAAGAAGAGGATCCAACTATTAATTTGTAATTGGTCATGGGGTTTCGCACGAATGCAATTATTTTATGATGGACCATTGGTCCAAAAATCACACGTATGAAACAAACAGTTTAAAATGGAACGCGTCACCGTCATGAGAACATTTAAATTCCATCAGATGGAGCAATAATTGGGAATTGGTGCTCCCAGTTTGTTGGCTTGATAAGAGAAGACGCCATTTTCCTTTTTGCCATCTCCATCCCACCCCATTTATAATCTCATGTGGTCACGGACAACTTGTGGGTTGTGAGTGAAGGGGAAGAAAGAAACCACTGAAAAAGGGAAAGCAAATTGAAGAAAAGAAAGGAGAAACTGATTAATTTATCAAAGACTTGTTCATGTTTATCATCATGAGGGGATATAGCTCAGTGGTGGAGCATTTGAGTGCAGTTCAAAATGTCCTCAGTTCAAATCTGAGTGTCCCCTTCATTTAACACTTTTTTGATGATCATTTTTTTCATTAAAAACAACAATTTGAAAGGAGGAATTATTCGGTCTGTGATGAGAGTTTTCATTGTCTTTGTTGAACACCTCAAATAAATATTAAAAGAATGTGAGGAAAAGGAATTTCAATGTGCTTTGTTATTTCGAAATGATTGTTTAACAAATTGTACAAACATGATATAATGATTCTTATCAAGAAAAATGTACAATTATTATAATGAGAAAACAACATTATATTTCTCATTGGAGGTTTTATTTCTTTCTTTAAAATGTCAATCACACATTGCCAGCACGTCAGCATGAAAGTAGACTGCAATTTCGTCAGAAAAACAAAGATTTCTGAATGATGAGGAAGGAGAAGAGAACTAAAAAACACGACAGAGGAGGGAGCTGATTGAAAGATTTTTTTGGAATTTTAGAAATTTCTGTCTCAAAAACCCATTTACAATGGAATATTTTTCGATTATCTGGAATTTAATTCCACATGAGTATTTTCATCACATTCAGTCAGTCACTGTGTCTGTTTTTGACTTATTCGACCAAAACCGCTGTGTCTATTCGGCTGAAATTTAGCAGCAACATTCGTCTCCTGATGTCTGGTAACAGGGATTGCAAACCTCATTCCCGTCACGTGACAATAAGTCGGTCAAAATGGCCAACACAATCAATTTCTTCAAAAATCTTCTTCTCCATGACACACCAGTCAGAATATTACCAACTTTGGGAAACAACACGAGGAAAGGGTCTTGATGTTAAATTGCGGAGGCCAGTCCGATCAAATGAATGGGAGTGTCTGAATATGTCGGTCACGCAAATTCCTTCAAAAAATCTTCTCCTGATCCACTGGTCAGAATGCCACCAAATTTGGGTTACAACATGAGGACAGGGTATGGATGTTAAATTGCCAAAATCATGCAAATCAATTAATGGAAAATGTGTCAAAATGGCCGACATCATCATTTTTTGGGAGAAATCGCACAAATTACTCCAAAAAAAACTTCCTCTCAAGACCTCCAAATGAGAATGCCACCAAATTTGGGTTATAACATTAGGACAGGGCCCAGATAAGCTGCAGGTCCAGTGGTCTCATTTTTGTCTTCAGTCATGGAAACAGAGTGTGACAGCTGTGGGTGTATTTGCAAATGTCTGGTCCATTCACTTCCATTGATCTGAAACTTATCCCCCATAAGGGAACATGAAATATCGAGTTTGACAGCTGTAGGGCTGTTTGCAAATGTCTGGTATATTCACTTTTCTCATTTTCGTGAATCACAAAAACATTATCCAACACTTATTTTTGTTTCGATAAAGTTAGAATTATTCTGATACTCATTCATCCAAAAAGGAAACAGGAATAATAAATATGGAGTTGACAGCTGTGGAGATAAAAAAAATTGAATACCAAACCACAAACCTTGCAATGATACTGATTTTGCATCAACAAATAATCATGAGAATGAACTTTCAGGAACTGAAAAGGGAGAAGAGTGTCCAACTATTAATTTGTAATTGGTCACTGGCTTTGGTATCAAAGCATTTTATTCATTGTCGACCATCAGTGTGAAAAAGCCACAAGTATGAAACAAACAGATTCAAATGGAACACGTCACCACAATGAGAACATTGAAATTCCATCACATATGGCAACAGTCGGGAATTGGTGCTCCCAGTTTGTAGCCATGATGGCAGAAAACGTCATTTTCCTTTTTGCTGTCTTCATCCATCCCATTTGGAATTCTGTGTGGGAACGGGCAACTTGTGAGTTGTGATTGAAGTGGAAGAAAGCATCCGTTGAAAAAGCAAAAGCAAACTGAAGAAAAGAAAGGACAAACTGATTACTTTATCAAAAGCTTTTCATTAATTTTATCATGCGGGGATATAGCTCAGTGGTCGAGCATTTGAGTGCAGTTCAAAATGTTTTCAGTTCAAATCTGAGTGTCCCTTTCAGTCAGATCTTTTTTGATTATTATCTTTTCACGAAATTCAACAACTTGAAAGGAGTAATTATTCGATTTGTGATGTAATTTTGTGTTGTCTTTATTGAACATCTCAAATAAATATTGAAAGAATATGTATAAAAGGAATGCCAAGGTTGTTTTCCATTTTCAAATGATGGAGAAATAAATCATAATTATATGAACGATTAAAGGACTCTTATCATGACAAACAGACAATTATTTTGTTGTGAAAACGTCGTCATATTTCGAAATGGAAAGTTTCATTTCTTGATCTAAAATGTCAATCATTTATTGCGAACAGATAAGTATTAAAATAGACTGCAATTAATTATGAGAAACCATAATTTCTGAATGACAAGAAGGAAAAAGTGAACGATAAAACACGACAGACGAGGGAGCTGATTGAAAGATTTTCTCTGCATTTTGAGAAGTTCTGCCTCAAAACCCCATTTACAATGTAATATATTTTGATTATCTGGAATTTAATTCAACATCAGGTATTGTCATCATGCACCATCCATCCGTCTCTTTTTTGACTTCTCTGGGCAAACCTTTGGGTCCATCCAGCTGAAATTTGGCAGCAACGTTCCTCTCGTGACTGGTAACAGGGATTAAAAATCTCGTTCCGGTCACGTGGTTTAAGTCGGTCAAAATGGTGACAAAGCAAATTTCTTCAAAAATGTTCTTCTCCAGATCCACCACTCATAATTGTACCAGATTTTGGTTACAACTTTATGCCAGGGTGAGAATGCTCAATGATGAAAGTCATGCCGACCAAGTGACGGAATTGTGTCAAAATGGCACACAATTTCAATGTTTGGGAGAATTGCATAAATTCCTTCAAAAACCTTCCTCTCCAGACCCACCAGGTATGCAACTAAATTTGGATTCTAACATGAGGCCAGGGACCAGATAAGCTGGAGGTCCAGTGGTCTTATTTTTATCTTTGGATATGGAAACAGAGTGTGACAGCTGTGGATGTGTTTACAAATGTCTGGAAAATTCACTTTTCTCGTTTTTGTTAATCAGAAAAAAATTGTCCAACATATGTTTTTGTTTCGATAAAGTCAGCATTGTTCTGAAATTCAATCGCCCAGAAAGGGAACAGGAACATAAATATGGAGTTTGAGAGCTGTGGAGATAAAATATTGAATATCAAAACACAAAGCTTGAAATGACACTGATGTAACATCAATGAATAATCATGAGAATTCACTTTGAGGAACAGAAAAGGAAGAAGAGTATCCAACTATTAATTTGTAATTGGTCACGGGCTTTGGAACGAATACAATTATTTTATGATGGACCATTGGTCCAAAAATCACACGTATGAAACAAACAGTTTCAAATGGAACGCGTCACCGCCATGAGAACATTTAAATTCCATCAGATGGAGCAATAATTGGGAATTGGTGCTCCCAGTTTGTTGGCTTGATAAGAGAAGACGCCATTTTCCTTTTTGCCTTCTCCATCCCACCCCATTTATAATCTCATGTGGTCACGGACAACTTGTGGGTTCTGAGTGAAGTGGAAGAAAGAAACCACTGAAAAAGGGAAAGCAAACTGAAGAAAAGAAAGGAAAACTGATTAATTTATCAAAGACTTGTTCATGTTTGTCAGTTTGAGGGGATATAGCTCAGGGGTAGAGCATTTGAGTGCAGTTCAAAATGTCCTCAGTTCAAATCTGAGTGTCCCCTTCATTTCACACTTTTTTGATGATAATTTTTTTCATTAAAAACAACAATTTGAAAGGAGGAATTATTCGGTCTGTGATGAGAGTTTTCATTGTCTTTGCTGAACACCTCAAATAAATATTGAAAGAATGTGAGGAAAAGGAATTTCAAGGTTGCTTTGCATTTCGAAATGATTATTTAACAAATTGTACAAACATGATAAAATGATTCTTATCAAGAAAAATGTGCAATTATTATAATGAGAAAACAACATTATATTTCTCATTGGAGATTTTATTTCTTTATGTAAAATGTCAATCACATATTGCCAGCACGTCAGCATGAAAGTAGACTGCAATTACTTCAGCAAAACAAAGATTTCTGAATGATGAGGAAGGAGAAGAGAACTAAAAAAAACGACAGAGGAGGGAGCTGATTGAAAGATTTTTTTGGAGTTTTAGAAACTTCTGTGTCAAAAACCCATTTACAATGGAATATTTTAGATTATCTGGAATTTAATTCCACATGAGTGTTTTCATCACATTAAGTCAGTCAATCTGTCTGTTTTTGACTTATTCGTCCAAAACCGCTGTGTCTATCCAGCTGAAATTTAGCAGCAACATTCGTCTCCTGATGTCTGGTAACAGGGATTGCAAACCTCGTTCCTGTCACGTGACATTAAGTCGGTCAAAATGGCCAACACAATCAATTTCTTCAAAAATCTTCTTCTCCAGACACACCAGTCAGAATATTACCAACTTTGGGAAACAACATGAGGAAAGGGTCCTAATGTTAAATTGTGGAGGCCAGGCCGATCAAATGAATGGGAGTGTCTGAATATGTCGGTCAGGCAAATTCCTTCAAAAAATCTTCTCCTGATCCACTGGTCAGAATGCCACGAAATTTGGGTTACAACATGAGGACAGGGTATGGATGTTAAATTGCCAAAGTCATGCAAATCAATTAATGGAAAATGTGTTGAAATGGCCGACATCATCAATTTTTGGGAGAAATCGCACAAATTCCTCAAAAAAAAACTTCCTCTCAAGACCTCAAAATGAGAATGCCACCAAATTTGGTTTATAACATTCGGACAGGGCCCAGATAATCTGCAGGTCCAGTGTTCTTATTTTTGTTTTCAGTTATGGAAACAGAGTGTGACAGCTGTGGGTGTATTTGCAAATGTCTGGTCCAATCACTTCCATTGATCTGAAAGTTATCCCCCATAAAGGGAACATTAAATATCGAGTTTGACAGTTGTAGGGCTGTTTGCAAATGTCTGGTAGGTTCACTTTTCTCATTTTCGTGAATCACAAAAACATTATCCAACACTTATTTTTGTTTCGATAAAGTTAGAATTATTCTGATACTCATTCATCTAAAAAGGAAACAGGAACATAAATATGGAGTTGACAGCTGTGGAGATAATAAATTGAATATCAAACCACAAACCTTGCAATGATACTGATTTTGCATCAATAAATAATCATGAGAATGAACTTTGAGGAACTGAAATGGGAGAAGAGTATCCAACTTTTAATTTGTAAATGGTCACTGGCTTTGGTATCACTGCATTTAATTCATTGTCGACCATTGGTGTAAAAAAGCCACAAGTATGAAACAAACAGATTCAAATGGAACACGTCACCACCATGAGAACATTTAAATTCCATCAGATATGGCAACAATCGGGAATTGGTGCTCCCAGCTTACAGCCATGATGGCAGAAGACGTCATTTTCCTTTTTGCTGTCTTCAACCATCCCATTTGGAATCCTGTGTGGGAACGGGCAACTTGTGAGTTGTGAGTGAAGTGGAAGAAAGCATCCGTTGAAAAAGCAAAAGCAAACTGAAGAAAAGAAAGGACAAACTGATTAATTAATCAACGGCTTGTTAACCTTTTTGATCACGTGGGGATATAGCTCAGTGGTAGAGCATTTGAGTGCAGTTCAAAATGTCCTCAGTTCGAATCTGAGTGTCCCCTTCAGTAGGATCTTTTTTGATGATTATCTTTTCACTCAATTCAACAACTTGAAAGGAGAAATTGTTTGGTTTGTGATGTCATTTTGTGTTGTCTTGATTGAACATCTCAAATAAATATTGAAAGAATATGTATAAAAGGAATGCCAAGGTTGTTTTCCATTTCCAAATGATGGAGAAATAAATCATAATTATATAAACGATGAAAGGACTCTTATCATGACAAACAGACAATTATTATGCTGTGAAAACATCGTCATATTTCGAAATCGAAAGTTTCATTTGTTGATCTAAAATGTCAATCATTTATTGCAAACACATCAGTATTAAAATAGATTGAAATTAATTAAGAGAACCGATAATTTCTGAATGACAAGAAGGAAGAAGGAAACGATAAAACACAAGAGACGAGGGAGTTGATTGAAAGATTTTCTTTGCAGTTTGAGAAGTTCTGCCTAAAAACCCCATTTACAATGTAATATATTTCGATAATCTGCAATTTAATTAAACATCAGGTATTGTCATCATGCACCGTCCATCCGTCTCTTTTTTTGACTTCTTCGGGCAAATCGTTGGGTCCATCCGGCTGAAATTTGGCAGCAACGTTCCTCTCGTGACTGGGAACAAGGTTTAAAAACCTCGTTTCGGTCACCCGGCTTGAAGAAGGTCAAAATGGCTGACAAAGCAAATTTCTTCAAAAATGTTCTTCTCCAGATCCACCACTCAGAATTGTACCACATTTGGGTTACAAACTAATGCCAGGGTGAGAATGTTCAATGACGAAAGTCATGCCGACCAAGTGACGGAATTGTGTCAAAATTGCACACATTTTCAATCTTTGGGAGAATTGCATAAATTCCTTTTAAAAACCTTCCTCTCCAGACCCACCAGGTATGCCACTAAATTTGGATTCTTTCATGAGGCCAGGGCCCAGATAAGCTGCAGGTCCAGTGGTCTTATTTTTATCTTTACATATGGAAACAGAGTGTGACAGCTGTGGATGTGTTTACAAATGTCTGGAAAATTCACTTTTCTCGTTTTTGTTAATCAGAAAAAAATTGTCCAACACATATTTTTGTTTCGATAAAGTTAGAATTGTTCTGAAATTCAATCGCCCAGAAAGGGAACAGGAACATAAATATGGAGTTTGAGAGCTGTGGAGATAAAATATTGAATATCAAACCACAAAGCTTGAAATGACACTGATTTAGCAGCAATGAATATCATGAGAATGCACTTTGAGGAACAGAAAATGAAGAAGAGTATCCAACTATTAATTTGTAATTGGTCACAGGGTTTCGCACGAATGCAATTATTTTATGATGGACCATTGGTCCAAAAATCACACGTATGAAACAAACACTTTCAAATGGAACACGTCACCGCCATGAGAACATTTAAATTCGATCAGATGGAGCAATAATTGGGAATTGGTGCTCCCAGTTTGTTGGCTTGATAAGAGAAGACGCCATTTTCCTTTTTGCCTTCTCCATCCAACCCCATTTATAATCTCATGTGGTCACGGACAACTTGTGGGTTGTGAGTGAAGGGGAAGAAAGAAACCACTGAAAAAGGGAAAGCAAACTGAAGAAAAGAAAGGAGAAACTGATTAATTTATCAAAGACTTGTTCATCATTGTCACCATGAGGGGACAAAGCTCAGTGGTAGAGCATTTGATTGCAGTTCAAAATGTCCTCAGTTCAAATCTGAGTGTCCCCTTCATTTCACACTTTTTTGATGATAATTTTTTTTCATAAAAAACAACAATTTGAAAGGAGGAATTATTCGGTCTGTGATGAGAGTTTTCATTGTCTTTGTTGAACACTTCAAATGAATATTAAAAGAATGTGAGGAAAAGGATTTCAAGGTTGCTTTGCATTTCGAAATGATTGTTTAACAAATTGTACAAACATGATAAAATGATTCTTATCAAGAAAAATGTACAATTATTGTAATGAGAAAACAACATTATATTTCTCATTGGAGGTTTTATTTCTTTATCCAAAATGTCAATCACATATCGCCAGCATGTCAGCATGAAAGTAGACTGCAATTACTTCAGAAACAACAAAGATTTCTGAATGATGAGGAAGGAGAAGAGAACTAAAAAACACGACAGAGGAGGGAGCTGATTGAAAGATTTTTTTGGAATTTTAGAAATTTCTGTCTCAAAAACCAACTTACAATGGAATATTTTTAGATTATCTGGAATTTAATTCCACATGAGTATTTTCATCAGATTCAATCAGTCAATCTGCCTGTTTTTGACTTATTCGACCAAAACCGCTGTGTCTATTCGGCTGAAATTTAGCAGCAACATTCGTCTTCTGATGTCTGGTAACAGGGATTGCAAACCTCGTTCCTGTCACGTGACATTAAGTCGGTCAAAATGGCCAACACAATCAATTTCTTCAAAAATCTTCTTCTCCAGACACACCAGTCACAATATGACCAACTTTGGGAAACAACACGAGGAAAGGGTCCTGATGTTAAATTGTGGAGGCCAGGCCGATCAAATGAATGGGAGTGTCTGAATATGTCGGTCACGCAAGTTCCTTCAAAAAATCTTCTCCTGATCCACTGGTCAGAATGCCACCAAATTTTGGTTACAACATGAGGACAGGGTATGGATGTTAAATTGCCAAAATCATGCAAATCAATTAATGGAAAATGTGTCAAAATGGCCGACATCATCAATTTTTGGGAGAAATCGCACAAATTCCTCCAAAAAAAACTTCCTCTCAAGACCTCCAAATGAGAATGCCACCAAATTTGGGTTACAACATTAGGACAGGGCCCAGATAAGCTGCAGGTCCAGTGGTCTTATTTTTGTCTTCAGTTATGGAAACAGAGTGTGACAGCTGTGGGTGTATTTGCAAATGTCTGGTCCAATCACTTCCATTGATCTGAAACTTATCCCCCATGAAGGGAACATTAAATATCGAGTTTGACAGCTGTTGTGGAATTTGCAAATGTCTGGTATATTCACTTTTCTCATTTTCGTGAATCAGAAAAACATTATCCAACACTTATTTTTGTTTCGATAAAGTTAGAATTATTCTGATACTCATTAAACCAAAAAGGAAACAGGAATAATAAATATGGAGTTGACAGCTGTGGAGAGAAAAAAAATTGAATACCAAACCACAAACCTTGCAATGATACTGATTTTGCATCAATAAATAATCATGAGAATGAACTTTCAGGAACTGAAAAGGGAGAAGAGTGTCAAACTATTAATTTGTAATTGGTCACTGGCTTTGGCATCAATGCATTTAATTTATTGTCGACCATTGGTGCAAAAAAGCCACAAGTATGAAACAAACAGATTCAAATGGAACATGCACCACCATGAGAACATTTAAATTCCATCAGATATGGCAACAATCGGGAATTGGTGCTCCCAGATTACAGCCATGATGGCAGAAGACGTCATTTTCCTTTTTGCTGTCTTCATCCCACCCCATTTATAATCTCATGTGGGCACGGACAACTTGTGGGTTGTGAGTGAAGTGGAAGAAAGAAACCACTGAAAAGGGGAAAGCAAATTGAAGAAAAGAAAGGAAAACTTATTAATTTATCAAAGCCTTGTTCATGTTTGTCATCATGAGGGGATATAGCTCAGTGGTAGAGCATTTGAGTGCAGTTCAAAATGTCCTCAGTTCAAATCTGAGTGTCCCCTTCATTTAACACTTTTTTGATGATAATTTTTTTCATTAAAAACAACAATTTGAAAGGAGGAATTATTCGGTCTGTGATGAGAGTTTTCGTTGTCTTTGTTGAACACCTCAAATAAATATTGAAAGAATGTGAGGAAAAGGAATTTCAAGGTTGCTTTGCATTTCGAAATGATTGTTTAACAAATTGTACAAACATGATAAAATGATTCTTATCAAGAAAAATGTGCAATTATTATAATGAGAAAACAACATTATATTTCTAATTGGAGGTTTTATTTCTTTATCTAAAATGTCAATCACACATTGCCAGCACATCAGCATGAAAATAGACTGCAATTACTTCAGAAACAACAAAGATTTCTGAATGATGAGGAAGTAGAAGAGAACTAAAAAAACGACAAAGGAGGGAGCTGATTGAAAGATTTTTTTGGAATTTTAGAAACTTCTGTCTCAAAAACCCATTTACAATGGAATATTTTTCGATTATCTGGAATTTAATCCCACATGAGTATTTTCTTCACATTCAGTCAGTCACTCTGTCTCTGTTTTTGACTTATTCGACCAAAACCGCTGTGTCTATTCAGCTGAAATTTAGCAGCAACATTCGTCTCCTGATGTCTGGTAACAGGGATTGCAAACCTCGTTCCCGTCACGTGACATTAAGTCGGTCAAAATGGCCAACACAATCAATTTCTTCAAAAATCTTCTTCTCCAGACACACCAGTCAGAATATTACCAACTTCGGGATAAAATGTGAGGAAAGGGTCCTCATATTAAATTGTGGAGGCCAGGCCGATCAAATGAATGGGAATGTGTGAAAATGGTGGTCACACAAATTCCTTCAAAAATCTTCTTCTCCTGATCCACTGGTCAGAATGCCACCAAATTTGGGTTACAACATGAGGACAAGGTATAGATGTTAAATTGCCAAAGTCATGCAAATCAATTAATGGAAAATGTGTCAAAATGGCCGACATCATCAATTTTTGGGAGAATTCGCACAAATTCCTCAAAAAAAAACTTCCTCTCAAGACCTCCAAATGAGAATGCCACCAAATTTGGGTTACAACATGAGGACAGGGCCTAGATAAGCTGCAGGTCCAGTGGTCTTATTTTTGTCTTCAGTTATGGAAGCAGAGTGTGACAGCTGTGGGTGTATTTGCAAATGTCTGGTCCAATCACTTCCATTGATCTGAAACTTATCCCCCATGAAGGGAACATTAAATATCGAGTTTGACAGCTGTTGTGGAATTTGCAAATGTCTGGTATATTCACTTTTCTCATTTTCGTGAATCAGAAAAACATTATCCAACACTTATTTTTGTTTCGATAAAGTTAGAATTATTCTGATACTCATTAAACCAAAAAGGAAACAGGAATAATAAATATGGAGTTGACAGCTGTGGAGAGAAAAAAAATTGAACACCAAACCACAAACCTTGCAACGATACTGATTTTGCATCAATAAATAATCATGAGAATGAACTTTCAGGAACTGAAAAGGGAGAAGAGTGTCAAACTATTAATTTGTAATTGGTCACTGGCTTTGGCATCAATGCATTTAATTTATTGTCGACCATTGGTGCAAAAAAGCCACAAGTATGAAACAAACAGATTCAAATGGAACATGCACCACCATGAGAACATTTAAATTCCATCAGATATGGCAACAATCGGGAATTGGTGCTCCCAGCTTACAGCCATGATGGCAGAAGACGTCATTTTCCTTTTTGCTGTCTTCATCCCACCCCATTTATAATCTCATGTGGGCACGGACAACTTGTGGGTTGTGAGTGAAGTGGAAGAAAGAAACCACTGAAAAAGGGAAAGCAAACTGAAGAAAAGAAAGGAGAAACTGATTAATTTATCAAAGCCTTGTTCATGTTTGTCATCATGAGGGGATATAGCTCAGTGGTAGAGCATTTGAGTGCAGTTCAAAATGTCCTCAGTTCAAATCTGAGTGTCCCCTTCATTTCACACTTTTTTGATGATAATTTTATTCATTAAAAACAACATTTTGAAAGGAGGAATTATTCGGTCTGTGATGAGAGTTTTCGTTGTCTTTGTTGAACACCTCAAATAAATATTGAAAGAATGTGAGGAAAAGGAATTTCAAGGTTGCTTTGCATTTCGAAATGATTATTTAACAAATTGTACAAACATGATAAAATGATTCTTATCAAGAAAAATGTACAATTATTATAATGAGAAAACAAGATTATATTTCTCATTGGAGGTTTTATTTCTTTATCGAAAATGTCAATCACACATTGCCAGCACGTCAGCATGAAAGTAGACTGCAATTACTTGAGAAAAACAAAGATTTCTGAATGATGAGGAAGGAGAAGAGAACTAAAAAAAACGACAGAGGAGGGAGCTGATTGAAAGATTTTTTTGGAATTTTAGAAACTTCTGTGTCAAAAACCCATTTTCAATGGAATATTTTAGATTATCTGGAATTTAATTCCACATGAGTATTTTCATCACATTCAGTCAGTCAATCTGTCTGTTTTTGACTTATTCTACCAAAACCGCTGTGTCTATTCGGCTGAAATTTAGCATCAACATTCGTCTCCTGATGTCTGGGAACAGGGATTGCAAACCTCGTTCCCGTCACGTGACATTAAGTCGGTCAAAATGGCCAACACAATCAATTTCTTCAAAAATCTTCTTCTCCAGACACACCAGTCAGAATATTACCAACTTTGGGAAACAACATGAGGAAAGGGTCCTGATGTTAAATTGTGGAGGCCAGGCCGATCAAATGAATGGGAGTGTCTGAATATGTCGGTCACGCAAATTCCTTCAAAAAATCTTCTCCTGATCCACTGGTCAGAATGCCACCAAATTTGGGTTACAACATGAGGACAGGGTATGGATGTTGAATTGCCAAAGTCATGCAAATCAATTCATGGAAAATGTGTCAAAATGGCCGACATCATCAATTTTTGGGAGAAATCGCACAAATTCCTCAAAAAAAAACTTCCTCTCAAGACCTCAAAATGAGAATGCCACCAAATTTGGGTTATAACATTAGGACAGGGCCCAGATAAGCTGCAGGTCCAGTGGTCTTATTTTTGTCTTCAGTTATGGAAACAGAGTGTGACAGCTGTGGGTGTATTTGCAAATGTCTGGTCCATTCACTTCCATTGATCTGAAACTTATCCCCCATAAGGGAACATTAAATATCGAGTTCGACAGCTGTAGGGCTGTTTGCAAATGTCTGGTTTATTCACTTTTCTCATTTTCGTGAATCACAAAAACATTATCCAACACTTATTTTTGTTTCGATAAAGTTAAAATTATTCTGATACTCATTCATCCAAAAAGGAAACAGGAATAATAAATATGGAGTTGACAGCTGTGGAGATAAAAAAAAAATTTGAATATCAAACCACAAACCTTGCAATGATACTGATTTTGCATCAATAAATAATCATGAGAATGCACTTTCAGGAACTGAAAAGGGAGAAGAGTGTCCAACTATTGATTTGTAATTGGTCACTGGCTTTGGTATCAATGCATTTAATTCATTGTCGACCATTGGTGTAAAAAAGCCACAAGTATGAAACAAACAGATTCAAATGGAACACGTCACCACCATGAGAACATTTAAATTCCATCAGATATGGCAACAATCGGGAATTGGTGCTCCCAGCTTACAGCCATGATGGCAGAAGACGTCATTTTCCTTTTTGCTGTCTTCATCCATCCCATTTGGAATCCTGTGTGGGAATGGGAAACTTGTGAGTTGTGATTGAAGTGGAAGAAAGCATCCGTTGAAAAAGCAAAAGCAAACTGAAGAAAAGAAAGGACAAACTGATTAATTAATCAACGGCTTGTTAACTTTTTTCATCATGAGGGGATATAGCTCAGTGGTAGAGCATTTGAGTGCAGTTCAAAATGTCCTCAGTTCGAATCTGAGTGTCCCCTTCAGTAGGATCTTTTTTGATGATTATCTTTTCACTCAATTCAACAACTTGAAAGGAGAAATTGTTTGGTTTGTGATGTCATTTTGTGTTGTCTTGATTGAACATCTCGAATAAATATTGAAAGAATATGTATAAAAGGAATGCCAAGGTTGTTTAACATTTCCAAATGATGGAGAAATAAATCATAATTATATAAACGATGAAAGGACTCTTATCATGACAAACAGACAATTATTATGCTGTGAAAACATCGTCATATTTCGAAATCAAAAGTTTCATTTCTTCATCTAAAATGTCAATAATTTATTGCAAACACATCAGCATTAAAATATATTGAAATTAATTAAGAGAACCGATAATTTCTGAATGACAAGAAGGAAGAAGTGAACGATAAAACACAAGAGACGAGGGAGTTGATTGAAAGATTTTCTTTGCATTTTGAGAAGTTCTGCCTCAAAAACCCATTTACAATGTAATATATTTTGATTATCTGGAATTTAATTAAACATCAGGTATTGTCATCATGAACCGTCCATCCGTCTCTTTTTTTACTTCTCCGGGCAAACCGTTGGGTCCATCCGGCTGAAATTTGGCAGCAACGTTCCTCTCGTGATTGGTAACAGGGATTAAAAACCTCGTTTTGGTCACCCGGCTTGAAGAAGGTCAAAATGGTGACAAAGCAAATTTCTTCAAAAATGTTCTTCTCCAGATCCACCACTCAGAATTGTACCACATTTGGGTTACAACCTAATGCCAGGGTGAGAATGTTCAATGACGAAAGTCATGCCGACCAAGTGACGGAATTGTGTCAAAATTGCACATATTTTCAATGTTTGGGAGAATTGCATGAATTCCTTTTAAAAACCTTCCACTGCAGACCCACCAGGTATGCCACTAAATTTGGATTCTTTCATGAGGCCAGGGACGAGATAAACTGCAGGTCCAGTGGTCTTATTTTTATCTTTACATATGGAAACAGAGTGTGACAGCTGTTGATGTGTTTACAAATGTCTGGAAAATTCACTTTTCTCGTTTTTGTTAATCAAAAAAAAATTGTCCAACACATATTTTTGTTTCGATAAAGTTAGAATTGTTCTGAAATTCAATCGCCCAGAAAGGGAACAGGAACATAAATATGGAGTTTGAGAGCTGTGGAGATAAAATATTGAATATCAAACCACAAAGCTTGAAATGACACTGATTTAACATCAATGAATAATCATGAGAATGCACTTTGAGGAACAGAAAATGAAGAAGAGGATCCAACTATTAATTTGTAATTGGTCACAGGGTTTCGCACGAATGCAATTATTTTATTATGGACCATTGGTCCAAAAATCACACGTATGAAACAAACAGTTTCAAATGGAACGCGTCACCGCCATGAGAACATTTAAATTCCATCAGATGGAGCAATAATTGGGAATTGGTGCTCCCAGTTTGTTGGCTTGATAAGAGAAGACGCCATTTTCCTTTTTGCCTTCTCCATCCAACCCCATTTATAATCTCATGTGGTCACAGAAAACTTGTGGGTTGTGAGTGAAATGGAAGAAAGAAACCACTGAAAAAGGGAAAGCAAACTGAAGAAAAGAAGGGAAAACTTATTAATTTATCAAAGGCTTGTTCATCTTTTTCATCATGAGTGGATATAGCTCAGTGGTAGAGCATTTGAGTGCAGTTCAAAATGTCCTCAGTTCAAATCTGAGTGTCCTCTTCATTTAACACTTTTTTGATGATAATTTTTTCATGAATAACAACAATTTGAAAGGAGGAATTATTCGGTCTGTAATGAGAGTTTTCATTGTCTTTGCTGAACACCTCAAATAAATATTAAAAGAATGTGAGGAAAAGGAATTTCAAGGTTGCTTTGCATTTCGAAATGATTATTCAACAAATTGTGCAAACATGATTAAAGGAATCTTATCAAGAAAAATGTACAATTATTATACTGAGTAAACAACATTATATTTCCAACTGGAGGTTTTATTTCTTTATCCAAAATGTCAATCACACATTGCCAGCACATCAGCATGAAAGTAGACTGCAATTAATTCAGAAACAACAAAGATTTCTGAATGATGAGGAAGGAGAAGAGAACTAAAAAATACGACAGAGGAGGGAGCTGATTGAAAGATTTTTTTGTAATTTGAGAAACTTCTCTCTTAAAAATCCATTTACAATGGAATATTTTTCGATTATCTGGAATTTAATTCCACATGAGTATTTTCATCACATTCAGTCAGTCACTGTGTCTGTTTTTGACTTATTCGACCAAAACCGCTGTGTCTATCTGGCTGAAATTTAGCAGCAACATTCCTCTCCTGATGTCTGGTAACAGGGATTGCAAACCTCGCTCCCGTCACGTGACATTAAATCGGTCAAAATTGCCGACACAGTAAATTTCTTCAAAAATCTTCTTCTCCAGATCCACCTGTCAGAATATTACCAACTTTGGGATATGAAATGAGGAAAGGGTCCTGATGTTAAATTGCGGAGGCCAGGCCGATCAAATGACTGGGAGTGTGTGAAAATGTAGGTCACACAAATTCCTTCAAAAATTCTTCTCCTGATCCATTGGTCAGAATGCTACCAAATTTGGGTTACAACATGAGGCTGGGGTATGGATGTTTAATTGCCAAAGTCATGCAAATCAATTTATGGAAAATGTGTCAAAATGGCCGACATCATCAATTTATGGGAGAAATCGCACGAATTCCTCATAAAAAAAAACTTCCTCTCAAGACCTCCAAATGAGAATACCACCAAATTTGGGTTATAACATTAGGACAGGGCCCAGATAAGCGACAGGTCCAGTGGTCTTATTTTTATCTTCAGATATGGAAACAGAGCGTGACAGATGTGGATGTGTTTGCCAATGTCTGGAAAATTCACTTTTCTCGTTTTTATTCATCAGAAAAACCTTATTCAACATATATTTTTATTTCGATAAAGTTAGAATTGTTCTGAAATTTCATCGCCCAGAAAGGGAACAGGAACATGAATAAGGAGTTTCACAGCTGTGGAGAGAAAAAAAATTGAATATCAAACCACAAAGCTTGCAATGACACTGATTTAACATCAATGAATAATCATGAGAATGAACTTTGAGGAACTGAAAAAGGAAGAAGAATTTCAAACTATAAATTTGTATTTGGTCACTTGCTTTGGCACGAATACAATTATTTTATTATGGACCATTGTTTCAAAAAATCAGACGTCTGAAACAAACAGTTTCCAATGTAACACGTCACCACCATGAGAACATTTAAATTCGATCACATGTGGCAATAATTTGGAATTGGTACTCCCAGCTTGCTGGCTTGACAACAGAAGACGCCATTTTCCTTTTTGCCATCTCCAGCCCACCCCATTTAGAATCTCACGAGACAGTACCCGCCCGTAGGGCGGGGAGGGAATGAAGGGAGGGAATGAAGGGAGGGAATGGAAAGGCAGTGTTAGGGTTAGTGTTAGGGTTAGGGTTAGGGTTAGGGTTGGGGTTGGGGTTGGGGTTGGGGTTAGGGTTAGGGTTAGGGTTAGGGTTCGCTGTTAGGGTTAGGGTTAGGGTTCGATAACCCTAACCCTCACCCTAACCCCAACAGCTTAGGTATCTTATTGTATCCAACGGTTTGGCCGTCTATAAAGGACAAACAAACATGAAAAATTGATGTTTTAGTCAATTTATGACGTCATAACTCGAAAACCAGAAGTCGGAAGTGAATGATGTAAATCAACTGTGTCATTTAATTTTGATTATCTGTTGAATGGCATTGGTCCCGTCTCAATCGGATGAAATTGACTCGGTGACCATGACACCTTGTCCCCGTGACCTTCAACCTTGAACTTGACCCACCCATGTCTGTTCTCATGACCCAAGGATCACTCATGCCAAGTTACATCTCATTCCATCCAATGGTTCGGCCGCCTATAAAGGACGAACAAACATACATACAAACATATTCTGTTTTTTAGTATCGTATACGAGCAAAGTTCCCGCCCATGGGTGGGTACAGTTATCTGTTGAATGGCGTTGGTCCCGTCTCAATCGGATGAAATTGAGAAATTGACATTATCTGGTGACCTTGACCCCGTGACCTTTGACCTTGACCTTGACCTTGATCCCCTTATGTCCGTTCTCAAGGATCACATATGCCAAGTTTCATCTCATTCTATCCAACGGTTTGGCTGTCTATAAAGGACAAACCAACATGAAAAATTGACGTTTTAGTCAATTTATGACGTCATAACTCGAAACCGGAAGTCTGAAGTGAATGTCGTCAATCAACTGTGTCATTTAATTTTGATTATCCGTCGAATTGCATTGGTCCCGTCTCGATCGGATGAAATTGACACGATGACCTTGACCCCTTGACCCCGTGACCTTTGACCTTGAATTTGACCCTCCCCCCCCCCTATGTCCGTTCTCATGTCCCAAGGATCACTCATGCCAAGTTTCATCTCATTCCATCCAACGGTTCGGCCGCCTATAAAGGACGAACAAACATACATACAAACATATTCTGTTTTTTTTTAGAATTGTCAATGTGGTCACGGACAACTTGTGGGTTGTGAGTGAAGGGGAAGAAAGAAACCACTGAAAAAGGGAAAGCAAACTGAAGAAAAGAAAGGAGAAACTGATTAATTTATCAAAGACTTGTTCATGTTCGTCATCATGAGGGGATATAGCTCAGTACTAGAGCATTTGAGTGCAGTTCAAAATGTCCTCAGATCAAATCTGAGTGTCCCCTTCATTTAACACTTTTTTGATGATAATTTTTTTTCGCGAAAAACAACAATTTGAAAGGAGGAATTATTCGGTCTGTGATGAGAGTTTTCATTGTCTTTGTTGAACACCTCAAATAAATATTGAAATAATGTGAGGAAAAGGAATTTCAAGATTGCTTTGCATTTCGAAATGATTGTTGAACAAATTGTACAAACATGATTAAAGGAATCTTATCAAGACAAATATACAATTATTATACTGAGAAAACAACATTATATTTCTAATTGGAGGTATTATTTCTGAATCTGAAATGTCAATCACACATTGCCAGCACATCAACATGAAAGTTACTGCAATTACTTCAGAAAAACAAAGATTTCTGAATGATGAGGAAGGAGAAGAGAACTAAAAAAAACGACAGAGGAGGGAGCTGATTGAAAGATTTTTTGGAATTGTCGAAACTTCTGTCTCAAAGACCCATTTACAATGGAATATTTTTTGATTATCTGTAATTTAATTCCACATGAGGTATTTTCATCATATGCAGTCAGTCCTTCTATTTCTGTTTTTGACTCATTCTGCCAAACCGCTGGGTCTCTCAGGCTGATATTGAGCAGAAACGTTCCTCTCCTGGAAGCTGGGAACAGGGATTGCAAACCTCGTTCCGGTCACGTGACATGAAGTCGGTCAAAATGGCCGACACAGTAAATTTCTTCAAAAATCTTCTTCTCCAGACAAACCTGTCAGAATATTACCAAATTTGGGATAAAATATGAGGAAATGGTCCTGATGTTAAATTGCAGAAACTAGGATGATCAAATGACTGGGAGTGTGTGAAAATGGTGGTCACACAAATTCCTTCTAAAATCTTCTTCTCCTGATCCACAGGTCAGAATGCTCCCAAATTTGGGTTACAACATGAGGCCGGGATATGGATATTAATTTGCAAAAATCATGCAAATCAATTGATGTAAAATATGTCAAAATGGCCGACATCGTCAATATTTGTTGGAAATCGCACAAATTCCTCAAGTAAACTTCTTCTCAAGACCTCCAAATGAGAATGCCACCAAATTTGGGTTATAACATTAGGACAAGGCCTAGATAAGCTGCAGGGCCATGTGGTCTTATTTTTGTCTTCAGTTGGGAAACAAAGTGTGACAGCTGTGGTTGTATTTGCAAATGCCTGCTCCATTCACTTCCATTGATCGGAAACTTATCCCCCCCATGAAGGGAACATTAAATATCGAGTTTGACAGCAGTAGAGGGATTTGCAAATGTCTGGTTTATTCACTTTTCTCATTTTTGTGAATCACAAAAACATTAGCCAACACTTCTTTTTGTTTCGATAAAGTTAGAATTATTCTGATACTCAATCGTCCAAAAAGGAAAGAGGAATAATAGATATGGAGTTTGACAGTTGTGGAGATCAAAAAAATTGAATATCAAACGACAAAGCTTGCAATGATACTGATTTTACATCACTAAATAATCATGAGAATGAACTTTCAGGAACTGAAAAGGGAGAAGAGTGTCCAACTATTCATTTGTAATTGGTCACTGGCTTTGGCAACAATGCATTTAATTCATTGCCGACCATCAGTGTAAAAAAGCCACAAGTTTGAAACAAACAGATTCAAATGGAACATGTCACCACCATGAGAACATTGAAATTCCATCAGATATGGCAACAATCGGGAATTGGTGCTCCCAGCTTACAGCCATGATGGCAGAAAACAACATTTTCCTTTTTGCTGTCTTCATCCATCCCATTTGGAATCCTGTGTGGGCACGGGCAACTTGTGAGTTGTGAGTGAAGTGGAAGAAAGCAAAAGCAAACTGAAGAAAAGAAAGGACAAACTGATTACTTTATTAAAAGCTTTTCATAATTCACATCATGAGGGGATATAGCTCAGTGGTAGAGCATTTGAGTGCAGTTCGAAATGTCCTCAGTTCAAATCTGAGTGTCCCCTTTTGTAGGATCTTTTTTGATGATTATCTTTTCACTAAATTCAATAACTTGAAAGGAGGAATTATTTGGTTTGTGATGTAATTTTGTTTTGTCGTTATTGAACACCTCAAATAAATATTGAAAGAATTTGTACAAAAGGAATGCCAAGGTTGTTTTCCATTTCTAAATGAGGGAGAAATAGATCATAATTATATGAACGATTAAAGGACTCTTATCATGAGAAACAGACAATTATTTTGCTGTGAAAACATCGTCATATTTCGAAATGAAAAGTTTCATTTCTTGATCTAAAATGTCAATCATTTATTGCAAACAGATCAGCATTAAAATAGACTGCAATTAATTTTGAAAAACCCTTATTTCTGAATTACAAGAAGGAAGAAGTGAACGATAAAACACGACAGACGAGGGAGCTGATTGAAAGATTTTCTTTGCAGTTTGAGAAGTTCTGCCTCAAAAACCCATTTACAATGTAATATATTTTGATAATTTGGAATTTAATTCAACATCAGGGATTGTCATCATGAACCGTCCATCCGTCTCTTTTTTTACTTCTCCGGGCAAACCGTTGGGTCCATCCGGCTGAAATTTGGCAGCAACGTTCCTCGCGTGATTGGTAACAGGGCTTGAAAACCTCGTTCCGGTCACGTGGTTTCAGTCGGTCAAAATGGCTGACAAAGCAAATTTCTTCAAAAATGTTCTTCTCCAGACCCACCACTCAGAATTGTACCACATTTTGGTTACAACCTAATGCCAGGGTGAGAATGTTCAATGACGAAAGTCATGCCGACCAAGTGACGGAATTGTGTCAAAATGACACACATTTTCAATGTTTGGGAGAATTGCATAAATTCCTTTTAAAAACCTTCCTCTCCAGACTCACGAGGTATGCAACTAAATTTGGCTTTTAACAGGAGGCCAGGGACCAGAGAAGCTGGAGGTCCAGTGGTCTTATTTTTATCTTTACATATGGAAACAGAGTGTGACAGCTGTTGATGTGTTTACAAATGTCTGGAAAATTAACTTTTCTCGTTTTTGTTAATCAGAAAAACACATTATCCAACACATATTTTTGTTTCGATCAAGTTAGAATTGTTCTGAAATTCAATGACTTCCCAGAAAGGGAACAGGAACATAAATATGGAGTTTGAGAGCTGTGGAGATAAAATATTGAATATCAAATCATAAAGCTTGCAATGACACTGATTTAACATTAATGAATAATCTTGAGAATGCACTTTGAGGAACTGAAAAGGAAGAAGAGTATCCAACTATTAATTTGTAATTTGTCACGGACTTTGGCACGAATAGAATTATTTTATTATGGACCATTGGTACAAAAATCACACGTCTGAAACAAACAGTTTCAAATGGAATGCGTCACCGCCATGAGAATATTTAAATTCCATCAGATGGAGCAATAATTGGGAATTGGTGCTCCCAGTTTGTTGGCTTGACAACAGAAGACGCCATTTTCCTTTTTGCCTTCTCCATCCCACCCCATTAATAATCTCATGTGGGCACGGACAACTTGTGGGTTGTGAGTGAAGTGGAAGAAAGAAACCACTGAAAAAGGGAAAGCAAATTGAAGAAAAGAAAGGAGAAACTGATTAATTTATCAAAGGCTTGTTCATGTTTGTTATTATGAGGTGATATAGCTCAGTGGTGGAGCATTTGAGTGCAGTTCAAAATGTCCTCAGTTTGAATCAGAGTGTCCCCTTCAGTAAGATCTTTTTTGATGATTATCTTTTCACAACATTCAACAACTTGAAAGGAGGAATTATTCGGTTTGTGATGTAATTTTGTGTTGTCTTTATTGAACATCTCAAATAAATATTGATAGAATATGTATAAAAGGAATGCCAAGGTTGTTTTCCATTTCCAAATGATGGAGAAATAAATCATAATTATATAAACGATGAAAGGACTCTTATCATGACAACAGACAATAATTATGCTGTGAAAACATCGTCATATTTCGAAATGAAAAATTTCATTTCTTGATCTAAAATGTCAATAATTTATTGCAAACACATCAGCATTAAAATAGACTGCAATTAATTAAGAGAACCAATAATTTCTGAAGGACAAGAAGGAAGAAGTGAACGATAAAACACGACAGACGAGGGAGCTGATTGAAAGATTTTCTTTGCAGTTTGAGAAGTTCT
The DNA here is from genome assembly GCF_056783735.1 of Eptatretus burgeri. Taxonomy (NCBI): domain Eukaryota; kingdom Metazoa; phylum Chordata; class Myxini; order Myxiniformes; family Myxinidae; genus Eptatretus; species Eptatretus burgeri. The sequence continues at coordinate 12,370,302 of NC_140966.1, forward strand.
GCCTCAAAAACCCATTTGCAATGTAATATATTTTGATTATCTGGAATTTAATTAAACATCAGGTATTGTCATCATGCACCGTCCAACCGTTTCTTTTTGACTTCTCCGGGCAAACTGTTGGGTCTATCCGGCTGAAATTTGGCAGCAACGTTCCTCTCGTGATTGGTAACAGGGATTAAAAATCTCGTTCCGGTCACGTGGTTTCAGTCGGTCAAAATGGCTGACAAAGCAAATTTCTTCAAAAATGTTCTTCTCCAGATCCACCACTCATAATTGCACCACATTTGGGTTACAACCTAATGCCAGGGTGAGAATGTTCAATGACGAAAGTCATGCCGACCAAGTGACGGAATTGTGTCAAAATTGCACACATTTTCAATGTTTGGGAGAATTGCATAAATTCCTTTTAAAAAGCTTCCTCTCCAGACCCACCAGGGAGTATGCCACTAAATTTGGGTTATAACACGAGGCCAGGGCCCAGATAAGCTGGAGGTCCAGTGGTCATATTTTTATCTTCAGATATGGAAACAGAGTGTGACAGATGTGGATGTGTTGTCAAATGTCTGGAAAATTCACTTTTCTCGTTTTTGTTAATCAGAAAAACACATTATCCAACAAATATTTTTGTTTCGATCAAGTTAGAATTGTTCTGAAATTCAATCGCCCAGAAAGGGAACAGGAACATAAATATGGAGTTTAGGAGCTGTGGAAATAAAATATTGAATGTCAAACTACAAAGCTTGAAATGACACTGATTTAACATCAATAAATAATCATGAGAATGAACTTTGAGGAACTGAAAAAGGAAGAAGGGAATCCAACTCTTAATTTGTAATTGGTCACGGGGTTTGGCACGAATACAATTATTTTATTATGGACCATTGGTACAAAAATCATACGTCTGAAACAAACAGTTTCAAATGGAACTCGTCACCGCCAGGAGAACATTTAAATTCCATCAGATGGAGCAATAATTTGGAATTGGTGCTCCCATTTTGCTGGCTTGACAAGAGAAGACGCCATTTTCCTTTTTGCCATCTCCATTCCACCCCATTTATAATCTCATGTGGGCACGGACAACTTGTGGGTTGTGAGTGAAGTGGAATAAAGAAACCACTGAAAAAGGGAAAGCAAATTGAAGAAAAGAAAGGAAAAGTTATTAATTTATCAAAGGCTTGTTCATGTTTGTCATCATGAGGGGATATAGCTCAGTGGTAGAGCATTTGAGTGCAGTTCAAAACGTCCTCAGTTCAAATCTGAGTGTCCCCTTCATTTAACGCTTTTTTGATAATAGCTTTTTTCATTAAAAACAACAATTTGAAAGGAGGAATTATTCGGTCTGTCATGAGAGTTTTCGTTGTCTTTGTTGAACACCTCAAATAAATGTTGAAATAATGTGAGGAAAAGGAATTTCAAGGTTGCTTTGCATTTCGAAATGATTAGTTAACAAATTGTACAAACATGATAAAATGATTCTTATCAAGAAAAATGTACAATTATTATAATGAGAAAACAACATTATATTTCTAATTGGAGGTTTTATTTCTTTATCTAAAATGTCAATCACTTATTGCCAGTACATCAGCATGAAAGTAGACTGCAATTACTTCAGAAACAACAAAGATTTCTTAATGATGAGGAAGGAGAAGTGAACTAAAAAAAACGACAGAGGAGGGAGCTGATTGAAAGTTTTTTTGGAATTTTCGAAATTTCTGTCTCATAAACCCATTTACAATGGAATATTTTTAGATTATCTGGAATTTAATTCCACATGAGTATTTTCATCACATTCAATCAGTAACTCTGTCTCTGTTTTTGACTTATTTGGCCAAAGCACTGTGTCTATCCAGCTGAGATTTCGCAGCAACATTCCTCTCCTGATGTCTGGTAACAGGGATTGCAAACCTCGTTCCCGTCACGTGACATAAAGTCGGTCAAAATGGCCAACACAGTAAATTTCGTCAAAAATCTTCTTCTCCAGATCCACCTGTCAGAATATTACCAACTTTGGGAAACAACATGAGGAAAGGGTCCTGATGTTAAATTGCGGTGGCCAGGCCGATGAAATGAAGGGGAGTGTGTGAAAATGGTGGTCACACAAATTCCTTCAAAAAATCTTCTCCTGATCCACTGGTCAGAATGCCACCAAATTTGGGTTACAACATGAGGACAGGGTGTGGATGTTAAATTTCGAAAGCCATGCAAATCAATCAATGGGAAATGTGTTAAAACGGCCAATATCATCAATTTTTGGGAGAAATCACACAAATTACTCAGAAAAACTTCCTCTCAAGACCTCCAAATGAGAATGCCACCAACTTTGGGTTATAACATTAGGACAGGGCCAAGATAAGCTGCAGGTCCAGTGTTCTTATTTTTGTCTTCAGTTCTGGAAACAGAGTGTGACAGCTGTGGGTGTATTTGCAAATGTCTGGTCCATTCACTTCCATTGATTGGAAACTTATCCCCCCATAAAGGGAACATTAAATATCGAGTTTGACAACTGTAGGGGTGTTTGCAAATGTCTGGTATATTCACTTTTCTCATTTTCGTGAATCACCAAAACATTATCCAACACTTATTTTTGTTTCGATAAAGTTTGAATTATTCTGAAACTCATTCGTCTAAAAAGGAAACAGGAACATAAATATGGAGTTGACAGCTGTGGAGATAAAAAAAAATTGAATATCAAACCACAAACCTTGCAATGACACTGATTTTACATAAATAAATAATCATGAGAATGAACTTTCAGGAACTGAAAAGGGAGAAGAGTATCCAACTATTAATTTGTAATTGGTCACTGGCTTTGGCAACAATGCATTCAATTCATTGTCGACCATTGGTGTAAAAAGCCACAAGTATGAAACAAACAGATTGAAATGGAACACGTCACCACCATGAGAACATTTAAATTCCATCAGATATGGCAACAATCGGGAATTGGTGCTCCCAGCTTACAGCCATGATGGCAGAAAACGTCATTTTCCTTTTTGCTGTCTTCCTCCATCCCATTTGGAATCCTGTGTGGGAACGGGAAACTTTTGAGTTGTGAGTGAAGTGGAAGAAAGCAAAAGCAAACTGAAGAAAAGAAAGGACAAACTGATTAATTTATCAAAAGCTTATTCATTATTTTCATCAATGAGGGGATATTGCTCAGTGGTAGAGCATTTGAGTGCAGTTTAAAATGTCCTCAGTTCAAATCTGAGTGTCCCCTTCAGTTTAATCTTTTTTGATGATTATCTTTTCACGAAATTCAACAACTTGAAAGGAGTAATTATTCGGTTTGTGATGTCATCATGTGTTGTCTTTTTTGAACACCTCAAATAAATATTGAAAGAATATGCATAAAAGGAATGCCAAGGTTGTTTTCCATTTCCAACTGATGGAGAAATAAATCATAATTATATCAACGATGAAAGGACTCTTATCATGACAAACAGACAATTATTATGGTTTGAAAACATCGTCATATTTCGAAATGGAAAGTTTCATTTCTTCATCTAAAATGTCAATCATTTATTGCAAACACATCAGCATTAAAATAGACTGCAATTGATTCAGAGAAATGCTAATTTCTCAATGACAAGAAGGACGAAGTGAACGATAAAACACGACAGAGGAGGGAGCTGATTGAAAGATTTTCTTTGCAGTTTGAGAAGTTCTGCCTCAAAAATCCATTTACAATGTCATATATTTCGATAATATGGAATTTAATTCAACATCAGGGATTGTCATCATGAACTGTCCATCCGTCTCTTTTTTGGCTTCTCCGGGCAAACCGTTGGGTCCATCCGGCTGAAATTTGGCAGCAACGTCCCTCTCGTGACTGGTAACAGGGCTTGAAAACCTCGTTCCGGTCACGTGGTTTCAGTCGGTCAAAATGGTTGACAAAGCAAATTTCTTCAAAAATGTTCTTCTCCAGACACATCACTCAGAATTGTACCACATTTGGGTTACAACCTAATGCCAGGGTGAGAATGTTCAATGACGAAGGTCATGCCGACCAAGTGACGGAATTGTGTCAAAATTGCACACATTTTCAATGTTTGGGAGAATTGCATAAATTCCTTTTTAAAATCTTCCTCTCCAGACTCACCAGGTATGCCACTAAATTTGGGTTATAACATGAGGCCAGGGACCAGAGAAGCTGCAGGTCCAGTGGTCATATTTTTGTCTTTGGATCTGGAAACAGAGTGTGACAGCTTTGGATGTGTTTGCAAATATCTGGAAAATTCACTTTTCTCGTTTTTATTAATCAGAAAAGCATCATTTAAACACATATTTTTGTTTCGATAAACTGAGAATTGTTCTGAAATTCAATCGCCCAGAAAGGGAACAGGAATAAATATATGGAGTTTGACAGCTGTGGAAATAAAAAATTGAATATCAAAACACAAAGCTTGCAATGACACTGATTTAACATCAATGAATAATCATGAGAATGAACTTTGAGGAACAGAAAAGGAAGAAGATTATCCAACTATTAATTTGTAATTGGTCACGGGGTTTGGAACGAATACAATTATTTTGTTATTGACTATTAGAACAAAAAATCACACGTATGAAACAAACCATTTCAAATGGAATGCGTCACCGCCATGAGAACATTTAAATTCCATAAGATGGAGCAATAATTTGGAATTGGTGCTCCCATTTTGCTGGCTTGATAAGAGAAGACGCCATTTTCCGTTTTGCCATCTCCATCCCACCCCATTTATAATCTCATGTGGGCATGGGAAACTTGTGAGTTGTGAGTGAAGTGGAAGAAAGAAACCACTGAAAAAGGGAAAGCAAATTGAAGAAAAGAAAGGAAAACTTATTAATTTATCAAAGCCTTGTTCATCGTTGTCATCATGAGGGGATATAGCTCAGTGGTAGAGCATTTGAGTGCAGTTCAAAATGTCCTCAGTTCAAATCTGAGTGTCCCCTTCATTTAACGCTTTTTTGATGATAATTTTTTCATGAATAACAACAATTTCAAAGGAGGAATTATTCGATCTGTGATGAGAGTTTTCATTGTCTTTGTTGAACACCTCGAATAAATATTAAAAGAATGTGAGGAAAAGGAATTTCAAGGTTGTTTTGCATTTCGAAAAGATTGTTTAACAAAGTGAACAAACATGATTTAAGGAATCTTCTCAAGAAAAATGCACAATTATTACACTGAGAAAACAACATTATATTTCTCATTGGAGGTTTTATTTCTTTATCTAAAATGTCAATCACACATTGCCAGCACGTCAGCATGAAAGTAGACTGCAATTACTTCAGAAACAACAAAGATTTCTGAATGATGAGGAAGGAGAAGAGAACTAAAAAAAACGACAGAGGAGGGAGCTGGTGGAAAGATTTTTTTGGAATTTTAGAAACTTCTGTCTCAAAAACCCATTTACAATGGAATATTTTTCGATTATCTGGAATTTAATTCCACATGAGGTATTTTCATCACATTCAGTCAGTCACTGTGTCTCTGTTTTTGACTTATTCGGCCGAAGCGCTGTGTCTATTCGGCTGAAATTTAGCAGCAACATTCCTCTCCTGATGTCTGGTCACAGGGATTGCAAACCTCGCTCCCGTCACGTGACATTAAGTTGGTTAAAATGGCCGACACAGTAAATTTCTTCAAAAATCTTCTTCTCCAGACAAACCTGTCAGAATATTACCAAATTTGGGATAAAATATGAGGAAAGGGTCCTGATGTTAAATTGCGGTGGCCAGGCCGATCAAATGAATGGGAGTGTGTGAAAATGGTGGTCACACAAATTCCCTCAAAAATCTTCTTCTCCTGATTCACTGGTCAGAATGCTCCCAAATTTGGGTAACAACATGAGGCCGGGGTATGGATGTTAAATTGCAAAAATCATGCAAATCAATTAATGTAAAATGTGTCAAAATGGCCGACATCGTCAATTTTTTTGGAAATCGCACAAATTCCTCAAGTCAACTTCTTCTCAAGACCTCCAAATGAGAATGCCACCAAATTTGGGTTATAACATTGGGACAAGGCCCAGATAAGCGACAGGTCCAGTGGTCTTATTTTGTCTTCAGTTATGGAAACAGAGTGTGACAGCTGTGGGTGTATTTGCAAATGTCTGGTCCATTCACTTCCATTGATCTGAAACTTATCCCCCATAAAGGGAACATTAAATATCGAGTTTGACAGCTGTAGGGGTGTTTGCAAATGTCTGGTTTATTCACTTTTCTCATTTTTGTGAATCACAAAAACATTGGCCAAAACTTATTTTTGTTTCGATAAAGTTAGAATTATTCTGATACTCATTCGTCCAAAAAGGAAACAGGAATAATAAATATGGAGTTTGACAGCTGTGGAGATCAAAAAAATTGAATATCAAACGACAAAGCTTGCAATGATACTGATTTTACATCACTAAATAATCATGAGAATGAACTTTCAGGAACTGAAAAAGGAGAAGAGTATCCAACTATTAATTTGTAATTGGTCACTGGCTTTGGCAACAATGCATTTAATTCATTGTCGACCATCAGTGTAAAAAAGCCACAAGTATGAAACAAACAGATTCAAATGGAACACGTCACCACCATGAGAACATTTAAATTCCATCAGATATGGCAATAATCGGGAATTGGTGCTCCCAGCTTACAGCCATGATGGCAGAAAACGCCATTTTCCTTTTTGCTGTCTTCCTCCATCCCATTTGGAATCCTGTGTGGGAACGGGAAACTTGTGAGTTGTGAGTGAAGTGGAAGAAAGCATCCGTTGAAAAAGCAAAAGCAAATTGAAGAAAAGAAAGGACAAACTGATTACTTTATTAAAAGCTTTTCATTATCCTCATCATGAGGGGATATAGCTCGGTGGTAGAGCATTTGAGTGCAGTTCGAAATGTCCACAGTTCAAATCTGAGTGTCCCCTTTAGTGGGATCTTTTTTGATGATTATCTTTTCTCTAAATTCAACAACTTGAAAGGAGAAATGATTTGGTTTGTGATGTAATTTTATGTTGTCTTCATTGAACATCTCTAATAAATATTGAAAGAATATGTATAAAAGGAATGCCAAGGTTGTTTTCCATTTCCAAATGATGGAGAAATAAATCATAATTATATGAACGATTAAAGGACTCTTATCATGACAAACAGACAATTATTTTGCTGTGAAAACATCGTCATATTTCGAAATCGAAAGTTTCATTTCTTGATCTAAAATGTCAATCATTTATTGCAAACAGATCAGCATTAAAATAGATTGCAATTAATTATGAGAAACCATAATTTCTGAATGAAGAAGGAAGAAGTGAACAATAAAACACGACAGACGAGGGAGCTGATTGAAAGATTTTCTTTGCAGTTTGAGAAGTTCTGCCTCAAAAACCCATTTGCAATGTAATATATTTTGATTATCTGGAATTTAATTAAACATCAGGTATTGTCATCATGCACCATCCAACCGTTTCTTTTTTGACTTCTCCGGGCAAACTGTTGGGTCTATCCGGCTGAAATTTGGCAGCAACGTTCCTCTCGCGATTGGTAACAGGGATTAAAAATCTCGTTCCGGTCACGTGGTTTCAGTCGGTCAAAATGGCTGACAAAGCAAATTTCTTCAAAAATGTTCTTCTCCAGATCCACCACTCATAATTGCACCACATTTGGGTTACAACCTAATGCCAGGGTGAGAATGTTCAATGACGAAAGTCTTGCCGATCAAGTGACGGAATTGTGTCAAAATGACACACATTTTCAATGTTTTGGAGAATTGCATAAATTCCTTTTAAAAAGCTTCCTCTCCAGACCCACCAGGGAGTATGCCACTAAATTTGGGTTATAACACGAGGCCAGGGCCCAGATAAGCTGGAGGTCCAGTGGTCATATTTTTATCTTCAGATATGGAAACAGAGTGTGACAGATGTGGATGTGTTGTCAAATGTCTGGAAAATTCACTTTTCTCGTTTTTGTTAATCAGAAAAACACATTATCCAACAAATATTTTTGTTTCGATCAAGTTAGAATTGTTCTGAAATTCAATCGCCCAGAAAGGGAACAGGAACATAAATATGGAGTTTAGGAGCTGTGGAAATACAATATTGAATGTCAAACTACAAAGCTTGAAATGACACTGATTTAACATCAATAAATAATCATGAGAATGAACTTTGAGGAACTGAAAAAAGAAGAAGGGAATCCAACTCTTAATTTGTAATTGGTCACGGGGTTTGGCACGAATACAATTATTTTATTATGGACCATTGGTACAAAAATCACACGTCTGAAACAAACAGTTTCAAATGGAACTCGCCACCGCCAGGAGAACATTTAAATTCCATCAGATGGAGCAATAATTGGGAATTGGTGCTCCCAGCTTGTTGGCTTGATAACAGAAGACGCCATTTTCCTTTTTGCCATCTCCATTCCACCCCATTTATAATCTCATGTGGGCACGGACAACTTGTGGGTTGTGAGTGAAGTGGAATAAAGAAACCACTGAAAAAGGGAAAGCAAATTGAAGAAAAGAATGGAGAAACTGGTTAATTTATCAAAGGCTTGTTCATGTTTGTCATCATGAGGGGATATAGCTCAGTGGTAGAGCATTTGAGTGCAGTTCAAAACGTCCTCAGTTCAAATCTGAGTGTCCCCTTCATTTCACACTTTTTTGATAATAGCTTTTTTCATTAAAAACAACAATTTGAAAGGAGGAATTATTCGGTCTGTAATGAGAGTTTTCGTTGTCTTTGTTGAACACCTCAAATAAATATTGAAATAATGTGAGGAAAAGGAATTTCAAGGTTGCTTTGCATTTCGAAATGATTATTTAACAAATTGTACAAACATGATAAAATGATTCTTATCAAGAAAAATGTACAATTATTATAATGAGAAAACAACATTATATTTCTAATTGGAGGTTTTATTTCTTTATCTAAAATGTCAATCACTTATTGCCAGTACATCAGCATGAAAGTAGACTGCAATTACTTCAGAAACAACAAAGATTTCTTAATGATGAGGAAGGAGAAGTGAACTAAAAAAAACGACAGAGGAGGGAGCTGATTGAAAGTTTTTTTGGAATTTTCGAAATTTCTGTCTCATAAACCCATTTACAATGGAATATTTTTAGATTATCTGGAATTTAATTCCACATGAGTATTTTCATCACATTCAGTCAGTCAATCTGTCTGTTTTTGACTTATTTGACCAAAACCGCTGTGTCTATTCGGCTGAAATTTAGCAGCAACATTCGTCTCCTGATGTCTGGTAACGGGGATTGCAAACCTCGTTCCCGTCACGTGACATTAAGTCGGTCAAAATGGCCAACACAATCAATTTCTTCAAAAATCTTCTTCTCCAGACACACCAGTCAGAATATTACCAACTTTGGGAAACAACATGAGGAAAGGGTCCTGATGTTAAATTGTGGAGGCCAGGCCGATCATATGAATGGGAGTGTCTGAATATGTCGGTCACACAAATTCCTTCAAAAAATCTTCTCCTGATCCACTGGTCAGAATGCCACCAAATTTGGGTTACAACATGAGGACAGGGTATGGATGTTAAATTTCGAAAGCCATGCAAATCAATCAATGGGAAATGTGTTAAAACGGCCAATATCATCAATTTTTGGGAGAAATCACACAAATTCCTCAAAGAAAAACTTCCTCTCAAGACCTCCAAATGAGAATGCCACCAAATTTGGTTTATAACATTCGGACAGGGCCCAGATAAGCTGCAGGTCCAGTGGTCTTATTTTTGTCTTCAGTTATGGAAACAGAGTGTGACAGCTGTGGGTGTATTTGCAAATGTCTGGTCCAATCACTTCCATTGATCTGAAACTTATCCCCCATAAGGGAACATTAAATATCGAGTTTGACAGCTGTTGTGGAATTTGCAAATGTCTGGTATATTCACTTTTCTCATTTTCGTGAATCACAAAAACATTATCCAACACTTATTTTTGTTTCGATAAAGTTAGAATTATTCTGATACTCATTCATCCAAAAAGGAAACAGGAATAATAAATATGGAGTTGACAGCTGTGGAGATAAAAAAAATTGAATACCAAACCACAAACCTTGCAATGATACTGATTTTGCATCAATAAATAATCATGAGAATGAACTTTCAGGAACTGAAAAGGGAGAAGAGTGTCCAACTATTGATTTGTAATTGGTCACTGGCTTTGGTATCAATGCATTTAATTCATTGTCGACTATTGGTGTAAAAAAGCCACAAGTATGAAACAAACAGATTCAAATGGAACACGTCACCACCATGAGAACATTGAAATTCCATCAGATATGGCAACAATCGGGAATTGGTGCTCCCAGCTTACAGCCATGATGGCAGAAGATGTCATTTTCCTTTTTGCTGTCTTCATCCATCCCATCTGGAATCCTGTGTGGGAACGGGAAACTTGTGAGTTGTGAGTGAAGTGGAAGAAAGCATCCGTTGAAAAAGCAAAAGCAAACTGAAGAAAAGAAAGGACAAACTGATTACTTTATCAAAAGCTTTTCATTAGTCTCATCATGAGGGGATATAGCTCAGTGTTAGAGCATTTGAGTGCAGTTCATAAATGTCCTCAGTTCGAATCTGAGTGTCCCCTTCAGTAAGATCTTTTTTGATGATTATCTTTTCACGAAATTCAACAACTTGAAAGGAGTAATTATTCGGTTTGTGATGTTATTATGTGTTGTCTTTATTGAACATCTCAAATAAATATTGAAAGAATATGTATAAAAGGAATGCCAAGGTTGTTTTCCATTTTCAAATGATGGAGAAATAAATCATAATTATATGAACGATTAAAGGACTCTTATCATGACAAACAGACAATTATTTTGTTGTGAAGACGTCATCATATTTCGAAATGGAAAGTTTCATTTCTTGATCTAAAATGTCAATAATTTATTGCAAACAGATCAGTATTAAAATAGACTGCAAGTAATTATGAGAACCGATAATTTCTGAATGACAAGAAGGAAGAAGTGAACGATAAAACACGACATACGAGGGAGCTGATTGAAAGATTTTTTTGCAATTTGAGAAACTTCTCTCTCAAAAATCCATTTACAATGGAATATTTTTCGATTATCTGGAATTTAATTCCACCTGAGTATTTTTATCACATTCAGTCAGTAACTCTGTCTCTGTTTTTGACTTATTCGACCAAAACCGCTGTGTCTATCTGGCTGAAATTTAGCAGCAACATTCCTCTCCTGATGTCTGGTAACAGGGATTGCAAACCTCGCTCCCGTCACGTGACATTAAGTCGGTCAAAATGGCCGACACAGTAAATTTCTTCAAAAATCTTCTTCTCCAGATCCACCTGTCAGAATATTACCAACTTTGGGATATGAAATGAGGAAAGGGTCCTGATGTTAAATCGCGGAGGGGAGGCCGATCAAATGACTGGGAGTGTGTGAAAATGTAGGTCACACAAATTCCTTCAAAAATTCTTCTCCTGATCCACTGGTCAGAATGCGACCAAATTTGGGTTACAACATGAGGACAAGGTATAGATGTTAAATTGCCAAAGTCATGCAAATCAATTAATGGAAAATGTGTCAAAATGGCCGACATCATCAATTTTTGGGAGAAATCGCACAAATTCCTCAAAAAAAAATTCCTCTCAAGACCTCCAAATGAGAATTCCACCAAATTTGGGTTATAACTTTAGGACAGGGCCCAGATAAGCTGCAGGTCCAGTGGTCTTATTTTTGTCTTCAGTTATGGAAACAGAGTGTGACAGCTGTGAGTGTATTTGCAAATGTCTGGTCCATTCACTTCCATTGATCTGAAACTTATCCCCCATAAAGGGAACATGAAATATCGAGTTTGACAGCTGTAGGGCTGTTTGCAAATGTCTGGTATATTCACTTTTCTCATTTTCGTGAATCACAAAAACATTATCCAACACTTATTTTTGTTTCGATAAAGTTAGAATTATTCTGATACTCATTCATCCAAAAAGGAAACAGGAATAATAAATATGGAGTTGATAGCTGTGGAGATAAAAAAATTGAATACCAAACCACAAACCTTGCAATGATACTGATTTTGCATCAATAAATAATCATGAGAATGAACTTTCAGGAACTGAAAAGGGAGAAGAGTGTCCAACTATTAATTTGTAATTGGTCACTGGCTTTGGCATCAATGCATTTAATTCATTGTCGACTATTGGTGTAAAAAAGCCACAAGTATGAAACAAACAGATTCAAATGGAACACGTCACCACCATGAGAACATTTAAATTCCATCAGATATGGCAACAATCGGGAATTGGTGCTCCCAGATTACAGCCATGATGGCAGAAGACGTCATTTTCCTTTTTGCTGTCTTCATCCATCCCATGTGGAATCTTGTGTGGGAACGGGAAACTTGTGAGTTGTGATTGAAGTGGAAGAAAGCATCCGTTGAAAAAGCAAAAGCAAACTGAAGAAAAGAAAGGACAAACTGATTAATTAATCAACGGCTTGTTAACCTTTTTCATCATGAGGGGATATAGCTCAGTGTTAGAGCATATGAGTGCAGTTCAAAATGTCCTCAGTTCAAATCTGAGTGTCCCCTTCAGTAGGATCTTTTTGATGATTATCTTTTCACTCAATTCAACAACTTGAAAGGAGAAATTGTTTGGTTTGTGATGTCATTTTGTGTTTTCTTGATTGAACATCTCAAATAAATATTGAAAGAATATGTATGAAAGGAATGCCAAGGTTGTTTTCCATTTCCAAATGATGGAGAAATAAATCATAATTATATAAACGATGAAAGGACTCTTATCATGACAAACAGACAATTATGATGCTGTGAAAACATCGTCATATTTCGAAATCGAAAGTTTCATTTCTTCATCTAAAATGTCAATAATTTATTGCAAACACATCAGCATTAAAATAGATTGAAATTAATTAAGAGAACCGATAATTTCTGAATGACAAGAAGGAAGAAGTGAACGATAAAACACAAGAGACGAGGGAGTTGATTGAAAGATTTTCTTTGCAGTTTGAGAAGTTCTGCCTCAAAAACCCATTTACAATGTAATATATTTCGATAATCTGGAATTTAATTAAACATCAGGTATTGTCATCATGAACCGTCCATCCGTCTCTTTTTTGACTTCTTCGGGCAAACCGTTGGGTCCATCCAACTGAAATTTGGCAGCAACGTTCCTCTCGTGATTGGTAACAAGGTTTAAAAACCTCGTTTCGGTCACCCGGCTTGAAGAAGGTCAAAATGGCTGACAAAGCAAATTTCTTCTAAAATGTTCTTCTCCAGATCCACCACTCAGAATTGTACCACATTTGGGTTACAACCTAATGCCAGGGTGAGAATGTTCAATGACGAAAGTCATGCCGACCAAGTGACGGAATTGTGTCAAAATTGCACATATTTTCAATGTTTGGGAGAATTGCATAAATTCCTTTTAAAAACCTTCCTCCCCAGACCCACCAGGTATGCCACTAAATTTGGATTCTTACATGAGGCCAGGGCCCAGATAAGCTTTATGTCCAGTGGTCTTATTTTTATCTTTACATATGGAAACAGAGTGTGACAGCTGTTGATGTGTTTACAAATGTCTGGAAAATTCACTTTTCTCGTTTTTGTTAATCAGAAAAAAATTGTCCAACACATATTTTTGTTTCGATAAAGTTAGAATTGTTCTGAAATTCAATCACCCAGAAAGGGAACAAGAACATAAATATGGAGTTTGAGAGCTGTGGAGATAAAATATTGAATACACTGAACAACAAATTTCAAAAATTTTTTTTTACTGGAGATGTGTAAAGTGATTAAGACTAATTTGGGTACGCTGATTTCAAAAATCATAACCGTTTTGCTGTATCACGTCAGGATTTTCAGGAACAGAAATATTCCCATTGCCTAGAAGTCAGGATTTCAATGAAATTTACATATGTCTTTAACATGTCTTTTTCGTACAATTGTTGTTAACTTGTGTTATATTTCTTTCTTTCAGATAAAGATGAGTAGGCGTTCCTGTACCAATCATCCTGACAACTTCTGTTATGTCTGTGGTCGGTATACCAAAAAGATCAACAGCGAAGTATATCTACAGCAGTGAAAATGAAGGCCGCCTACTTTCACTACTTCGGGTGTAAGGTGGGGGACCAAGAACAGAGCTGGGCACCACACATCTGCTGCACAAGCTGTCACACAACCTTGACTCAGTGGTTGGTGGGCAAGCGCGCGAGCATACCATTTGCGGTGCCCATGATATGGCGTGAGCCGCAGAATCATCATGATGATTGTTATTTCTGCTGCACAAGCATCGCCGGCTTCAACAAGAAGAATAAAGGTCACATCAAGTACGCTGACTGCGTCTCTGCTCGTAAACCTGTGCCTCATGATGACGAGAACCCCGTTCCAACACCTCCAGCTGATCAGAACATAGCTGTAAGCAGTGGTGAAGAGGATGGTGATGATGAACCTTTGAACCCGACACTCAAGAATCACACCTTCTGAACCAGGGAGACTTAAATGATCTTGTAAGAGATCTCTCGCTGTCAAAGGCGAAGGCAGAGCTGCTTGGATCAAGGCTGCAGCAGTGGAATCTACTTGAACCTAACACCAAGATATCCTTGTTCAGAGCACGTCACAGAGACATGGCTGAGTTCTTTGAGATGGAAGACACGATGACATTCTGCAGTGACATCAACGGTCTGTTGAAAGAACTTGGGTGTGATCACGATCCTGCTGACTGGCGCCTCTTCATCGACTCGGGGAAGAACAGCTTGAAGGCTGTTTTGCTCCACAATGGCAACGAGAAACCATCAGTCCCACTGGCTCACGCGTTCGGCATGACAGAGACCTATGAGACTATGTGGCAGCTGCTTGATTCCATCAAGTACAATGACTTCAACTGGCACATCTGCGGAGACTTGAAAGTGGTGGCGCTGTTGTTAGGGCTGCAGTCAGGCTACACGAAATACATGTGCTTCCTTTGTCTCTGGGATAGCAGAGACGACAAGAATCACTGGATGAAGAAAGATTGGGAAGAGCGAAAAGAGCATGTACCTGGTCGACACAACGTGAAGCATGTCGCCCTTGTCGACCCAGCCAAGGTTTTCCTTCCACCACTCCACATAAAGCTCGGCTTGATGAAAAGTTTTGTACGGGCAATGGATCTGAATGGGCGTGGGTTTTTATACCTCAAGGAAAAGTTTGGCAACACCTTGTCGGAGGCCAAGATCAAGGCTGGTGTCTTTGTTGGACCGCAAATCCGACAGATTATGAAGGACGAAACTTTTCCGACAACTCTAAACCCCAAAGAGCTGGCAGCGTGGAGGAGCTTCAAAGCTGTGACGGACAACTTCTTGGGGAACGAGCGCGCGGACAACTATGAAGAAATAGTGCAGCAGTTGCTGGAGTCCTTCAGGAAACTTGGCTCCAGGATGTCCCTGAAAATCCATTTCCAACACCAGCACCTGAACTTCTTCCCTGACAACTTGGGAGCAGTCTCGGACGAGCACGGCGAGCGATTCCACCAAGAGATTTCACTCATGGAGACGCGTTACGAAGGGCGGCACAACCCGAACATGATGGGCGATTTCTGCTGGTTCCTGCATCGTGAAACTGACACAGAGCAGGACAAACGCAAAGCCAAATGCCTAAAGCATTTTAATTACATTCTAGTGGAGTTTTTCTGTAATTTCTATAATTTTGAAGCATTCATGATGAAATAAATGAATAAATGAATTTTTGTAAATTTCATTGAAATCCTGACTTCTAGGCAATGGGAATATTTCTGTAACTGAAAATCCTGACGTGATACAGCAAAACGGTTATGATTTTTGAAATCAGCGTACCCAAATTAGTCTAAATCACTTTACACATCCGCAGTAAAAAAAATTTGTTGTTCAGTGATATCAAAACACAAAGCTAGAAATGACACTGATTTAACATCAATGAATATCATGAGAATGCACTTTGAGGAACAGAAAAGGAAGAAGAGTATCCAACTATTAATTTGTAATTGATCACGGGGTTTCGCACGAATGCAATTATTTTATTATGGACCATTGGTCCAAAAATCATACGTATGAAACAAACAGTTTCAAATGGAACGCGTCACCGCCATGAGAACATTTAAATTCCATCAGATGGAGCAATAATTGGGAATTGGTGCTCCCAGTTTGTTGGCTTGATAAGAGAAGACGCCATTTTCCTTTTTGCCTTCTCCATCCCACCCCATTTATAATCTCATGTGGTCACGGACAACTTGTGGGTTGTGAGTGAAGGGGAAGAAAGAAACCACTGAAAAAGGGAAAGCAAATTGAAGAAAAGAAAGGAAAACTGATTAATTTATCAAAGACTTGTTCATCTTTGTCATCATGAGGGGATATAGCTCAGTGGTAGAGCATTTGAGTGCAGTTCAAAATGTCCTCAGTTCAAATCTGAGTGTCCCCTTCATTTAACACATTTTTGATGATAATTTTTTTCATAAAAAACAACAACTTGAAAGGAGGAATTATTCGGTCTGTGATGAGAGTTTTCGTTGTCTTTGTTGAACACCTCAAATAAATATTGAAAGAATGTGAGGAAAAGGAATTTCAAGGTTGCTTTGCATTTCGAAATGATTGTTTAACAAATTGTACAAACATGATAAAATGATTCTTATCAAGAAAAATGTACAATTATTATAATGAGAAAACAACATTATATTTCTCATTGGAGGTTTTATTTCTTTCTCTAAAATGTCAATCACATATTGCCAGCACGTCAGCATGAAAGTAGACTGCAATTACTTCAGAAACAACAAAGATTCCTGAATGATGAGGAAGGAGAAGAGAACTAAAAAAAACGACAGAGGAGGGAGCTGATTGAAAGATTTTTTTGGAATTTTAGAAATTTCCGTCTCAAAAACCAACTTACAATGGAATATTTTTCGATTATCTGGAATTTAATTCCACATGAGTATTTTCATCACAATCAGTCAGTCACTCTGTCTCTGTTTTTGACTTATTCGACCAAAACCGCTGTGTCTATTCGGCTGAAATTTAGCAGCAACATTCGTCTCCTGATGTCTGGTAACACGGATTGCAAACCTCGTTCCCGTCACGTGACATTAATTCGGTCAAAATGGCCAACACAATCAATTTCTTCAAAAATCTTCTTCTCCAGACACACCAGTCAGAATATTACCAACTTTGGGAAACAACACGAGGAAAGGGTCCTGATGTTAAATTGTGGAGGCCAGGCCGATCAAATGAATGGGAGTGTCTGAATATGTCGGTCATGCAAATTCCTTCAAAAAATCTTCTCCTGATCCAATGGTCAGAATGCCACCAAATTTGGGTTACAACATGAGGCTGGGGTATGGATGTTAAATTGCCAAAGTCATGCAAATCAATTAATGGAAAATGTGTCAAAATGGCCGACATCATCAATTTTTGGGAGAAATCACACAAATTCCTCAAAAAAAACTCCTCTCAAGACCTCCAAATGAGAATGCCACCAAATTTGGTTTATAACATTCGGACAGGGCCCAGATAAGCTGCAGGTCCAGTGGTCTTATTTTTGTCTTCAGTCATGGAAACAGAGTGTGACAGCTGTGGGTGTATTTGCAAATGTCTGGTCCAATCACTTCCATTGATCTGAAACTTATCCCCCATAAAGGGAACATTAAATATCGAGTTTGACAGCTGTTGTGGAATTTGCAAATGTCTGGTATATTCACTTTTCTCATTTTCGTGAATCACAAAAACATTATCCAACACTTATTTTTGTTTCGATAAAGTTAGAATGATTCTGATACTCATTAACCCAAAAAGGAAACAGGAATAATAAATATGGAGTTGACAGCTGTGGAGATAAAAAAAAATTGAATATCAAACCACAAACCTTGCAATGATACTGATTTTGCATCAATAAATAATCATGAGAATGAACTTTCAGGAACTGAAAAGGGAGAAGAGTGTCCAACTATTGATTTGTAATTGGTCACTGGCTTTGGTATCAATGCATTTCATTTATTGTCGACCATCAGTGTAAAAAAGCCACAAGTATGAAACAAACAGATTCAAATGGAACACGTCACCACCATGAGAACATTTAAATTCCATCAGATATGGCAACAATCGGGAATTGGTGCTCCCAGCTTACAGCCATGATGGCAGAAGACGTCATTTTCCTTTTTGCTGTCTTCATCCATCCCATTTGGAATTCTGTGTGGGAACGGGAAACTTGTGAGTTGTGATTGAAGTGGAAGAAAGCATCCGTTGAAAAAGCAAAAGCAAATTGAAGAAAAGAAAGGACAAACTGATTAATTAATCAACGGCTTGTTAACCTTTTTCATCATGAGGGGACATAGCTCAGTGGTAGAGCATTTGAGTGCAGTTCAAGATGTTCTCAGTTCAAATCTGAGTGTCCCCTTCAATCGGATCTTTTTTGATGATTATCTTTTCACTAAATTCAATTACTTGAAAGGAGGAATTATTGGGTTTGTGATGTCATTTTGTGTTCTCTTGCTTGAACATCTCAAATAAATATTGAAAGAATATGTATAAAAGGAATGCCAAGGTTGTTTTCCATTTCCAAATGATGGAGAAATAAATCATAATTATATAAACGATTAAAGGACTCTTATCATGACAAACAGACAATTATTATGCTGTGAAAACATCGTCATATTTCGAAATCGAAAGTTTCATTTGTTGATCTAAAATGTCAATCATTTATTGCAAACACATCAGTATTAAAATAGATTGAAATTAATTAAGAGAACCGATAATTTCTGAATGACAAGAAGGAAGAAGTGAACGATAAAACACAAGAGACGAGGGAGTTGATTGAAAGATTTTCTTTGCAGTTTGAGAAGTTCTGCCTAAAAACCCATTTACAATGTCATATATTTCGATAATCTGAAATTTAATTAAACATCAGGTATTGTCATCATGAACCGTCCATCCGTCTCTTTTTTTGACTTCTTCGGGCAAATCGTTGGGTCCATCCGGCTGAAATTTGGCAGCAACGTTCCTCTCGTGATTTCTCGTGACTGGTAACAAGGTTTAAAAACCTCGTTTCGGTCACCCGGCTTGAAGAAGGTCAAAATGGCTGACAAAGCAAATTTCTTGAAAAATGTTCTTCTCCAGATCCACCACTCAGAATTGTACCACATTTGGGTTACAACCTAATGCCAGGGTGAGAATGTTCAATGACGAAAGTCATGCCGACCAAGTGACGGAATTGTGTCAAAATTGCACACATTTTCAATCTTTGGGAGAATTGCATAAATTCCTTTTAAAAACCTTCCTCTCCAGACCCACCAGGTATGACACTAAATTTGGATTCTTTCATGAGGCCAGGGACCAGATAAACTGCAGGTCCAGTGGTCTTATTTTTATCTTTACATATGGAAACAGTGTGTGACAGCTGTGGATGTGTTTACAAATGTCTGGAAAATTCACTTTTCTCGTTTTTGTTAATCAGAAAAAAATTGTCCAACACATATTTTTGTTTCGATAAAGTTAGAATTGTTCTGAAATTCAATCGCCCAGAAAGGGAACAGGAACATAAATATGGAGTTTGAGAGCTGTGGAGATAAAATATTGAGTATCAAAACACAAAGCTTGAAATGACACTGATTTAACAGCAATGAATATCATGAGAATGCACTTTGAGGAACTGAAAAGGAAGAAGAGTATCCAACTATTAATTTGTAATTGGTCACGGGGTTTCGCACGAATGCAAGTATTTTATGATGGACCATTGGTCCAAAAATCACACGTATGAAACAAACACTTTCAAATGGAAAGCGTCACCGCCATGAGAACATTTAAATTCGATCAGATGGAGCAATAATTGGGAATTGGTGCTCCCAGTTTGTTGGCTTGATAAGAGAAGACGCCATTTTCCTTTTTGCCTTCTCCGTCCCACCCCATTTATAATCTCATGTGGTCACGGACAACTTGTGGGTTGTGAGTGAAGGGGAAGAAAGAAACCACTGAAAAAGGGAAAGCAAACTGAAGAAAAGAAAGGAAAACTGATTAATTTATCAAAGACTTGTTCATCATTGTCACCATGAGGGGATATAGCTCAGTGGTAGAGCATTTGAGTGCAGTTCAAAATGTCCTCAGTTCAAATCTGAGTGTCCCCTTCATTTCACACTTTTTTGATGATAATTTTTTTTCATAAAAAACAACAATTTGAAAAGAGGAATTATTCGGTCTGTGATGAGAGTTTTCATTGTCTTTGTTGAACACTTCAAATGAATATTAAAAGAATGTGAGGAAAAGGATTTCAAGGTTGCTTTGCATTTCGAAATGATTGTTTAACAAATTGTACAAACATGATAAAATGATTCTTATCAAGAAAAATGTACAATTATTATAATGAGAAAACAACATTATATTTCTCATTGGAGGTTTTATTTCTTTCTTTAAAATGTCAATCACACATTGCCAGCACATCAGCATGAAAGTAGACTGCAATTACTTCAGAAACAACAAAGATTTCTGAATGATGAGGAAGGAGAAGAGAACTAAAAAACACGACAGAGGAGGGAGCTGATTGAAAGATTTTTTTAGAATTTTAGAAATTTCTGTCTCAAAAACCAACTTACAATGGAATATTTTTCGATTATCTGGAATTTAATTCCACATGAGGTATTTTCATCACATTCAGTCAGTCAATCTGTCTGTTTTTGACTTATTCGACCAAAACCGCTGTGTCTATTCGGCTGAAATTTAGCAGCAACATTCGTCTTCTGATGTCTGGTAACAGGGATTGCAAACCTCGTTCCTGTCACGTGACATTAAGTCGGTCAAAATGGCCAACACAATCAATTTCTTCAAAAATCTTCTTCTCCAGACACACCAGTCACAATATTAAAAACTTTGGGAAACAACACGAGGAAAGGGTCCTGATGTTAAATTGCGGAGGCCAGGCCGATCATATGAATGGGAGTGTCTGAATATGTCGGTCACGCAAATTCCTTCAAAAAATCTTCTCCTGATCCACTGGTCAGAATGCCACCAAATTTGGGTTACAACATGAGGACAGGGTATGGATGTTAAATTGCCAAAATCATGCAAATCAATTAATGTCAAATGTGTCAAAATGGCCGACATCATCAATTTTTGGGAGAAATCGCACAAATTCCTCCAAAAAAAACTTCCTCTCAAGACCTCCAAATGAGAATGCCACCAAATTTGGGTTACAACATGAGGACAGGGCCTAGATAAGCTGCAGGTCCAGTGGTCTTATTTTTGTCTTCAGTTATGGAAACAGAGTCTGACAGTTGTGGGTGTATTTGCAAATGTCTGGTCCAATCACTTCCATTGATCTGAAACTTATCCCCCATGAAGGGAACATTAAATATCGAGTTTGACAGCTGTTGTAGAATTTGCAAATGTCTGGTATATTCACTTTTCTCATTTTCGTGAATCAGAAAAACATTATCCAACACTTATTTTTGTTTCGATAAAGTTAGAATTATTCTGATACTCATTGAACCAAAAAGGAAACAGGAATAATAAATATGGAGTTGACAGCTGTGGAAAGAAAAAAAATTGAATACCAAACCACAAACCTTGCAATGATACTGATTTTGCATCAATAAATAATCATGAGAATGAACTTTCAGGAACTGAAAAGGGAGAAGAGTGTCCAACTATTGATTTGTAATTGGTCACTGGCTTTGGCATCAATGCATTTAATTTATTGTCGACCATTGGTGCAAAAAAGCCACAAGTATGAAACAAACAGATTCAAATGGAACATGCACCACCATGAGAACATTTAAATTCCATCAGATATGGCAACAATCGGGAATTGGTGCTCCCAGCTTACAGCCATGATGGCAGAAGACGTCATTTTCCTTTTTGCTGTCTTCATCCCACCCCATTTATAATCTCATGTGGGCACGGACAACTTGTGGGTTGTGAGTGAAGTGGAAGAAAGAAACCACTGAAAAGGGGAAAGCAAATTGAAGAAAAGAAAGGAAAACTTATTAATTTATCAAAGGCTTGTTCATGTTTGTCATCATGAGGGGATATAGCTCAGTGGTAGAGCATTTGAGTGCAGTTCAAAATGTCCTCAGTTCGAATCTGAGTGTCCCCTTCATTTAACACTTTATGATGATAATTTTTTTCATTAAAAACAACAATTTGAAAGGAGGAATTATTCGGTCTGTGATGAGAGTTTTCGTTGTCTTTGTTGAACACCTCAAATAAATATTGAAAGAATGTGAGGAAAAGGAATTTCAAGGTTGCTTTGCATTTCGAAATGATTATTTAACAAATTGTACAAACATGATAAAATGATTCTTATCAAGAAAAATGTACAATTATTATAATGAGAAAACAACATTATATTTCTAATTGGAGGTTTTATTTCTTTATCTAAAATGTCAATCACACATTGCCAGCACATCAGCATGAAAGTAGACTGCAATTACTTCAGAAACAACAAAGATTTCTGAATGATGAGGAAGGAGAAGAGAACTAAAAAAACGACAAAGGAGGGAGCTGATTGAAAGATTTTTTTGGAATTTTAGAAACTTCTGTCTCAAAAACCCATTTACAATGGAATATTTTTCGATTATCTGGAATTTAATCCCACATGAGTATTTTCTTCACATTCAGTCAGTCACTCTGTCTCTGTTTTTGACTTATTCGACCAAAACCGCTGTGTCTATTTGGCTGAAATTTAGCAGCAACATTCGTCTCCTGATGTCTGGTAACAGGGATTGCAAACCTCATTCCCGTCACGTGACATTAAGTCGGTCAAAATGGCCAACACAATCAATTTCTTCAAAAATCTTCTTCTCCAGACACACTAGTCAGAATATTACCAACTTCGGGATAAAATATGAGGAAAGGGTCCTCATATTAAATTGTGGAGGCCAGGCCGATCAAATGAATGGGAATGTGTGAAAATGTAGGTCACACAAATTCCTTCAAAAATCTTCTTCTCCTGATCCACTGGTCAGAATGCCACCAAATTTGGGTTACAACATGAGGACAGGGTATGGATGTTGAATTGCCAAAATCATGCAAATCAATTTATGGAAAATGTGTCAAAATGGCCGACATCATCAATTTTTGGGAGAATTCGCACAAATTCCTCAAAAAAAAACTTCCTCTCAAGACCTCCAAATGAGAATTCCACAAAATTTGGGTTATAACATTAGGACAGGGCCTAGATAAGCTGCAGGTCCAGTGGTCTTATTTTTGTCTTCAGTTATGGAAACAGAGTGTGACAGTTGTGGGTGTATTTGCAAATGTCTGGTCCAATCACTTCCATTGATCTGAAACTTATCCCCCATGAAGGGAACATTAAATATCGAGTTTGACAGCTGTTGTAGAATTTGCAAATGTCTGGTATATTCACTTTTCTCATTTTCGTGAATCAGAAAAACATTATCCAACACTTATTTTTGTTTCGATAAAGTTAGAATTATTCTGATACTCATTAAACCAAAAAGGAAACAGGAATAATAAATATGGAGTTGACAGCTGTGGAGAGAAAAAAAATTGAATACCAAACCACAAACCTTGCAATGATACTGATTTTGCATCAATAAATAATCATGAGAATGAACTTTCAGGAACTGAAAAGGGAGAAGAGTGTCCAACTATTAATTTGTAATTGGTCACTGGCTTTGGCATCAATGCATTTAATTTATTGTCGACCATTGGTGTAAAAAAGCCACAAGTATGAAACAAACAGATTCAAATGGAACATGCACCACCATGAGAACATTTAAATTCCATCAGATATGGCAACAGTCGGGAATTGGTGCTCCCAGCTTACAGCCATGATGGCAGAAGACGTCATTTTCCTTTTTGCTGTCTTCATCCCACCCAATTTATAATCTCATGTGGGCACGGACAACTTGTGGGTTGTGAGTGAAGTGGAAGAAAGAAACCACTGAAAAGGGGAAAGCAAATTGAAGAAAAGAAAGGAAAACTTATTAATTTATCAAAGGCTTGTTCATCTTTGTCATCATGAGGGGATATAGCTCAGTGGTAGAGCATTTGAGTGCAGTTCAAAATGTCCTCAGTTCGAATCTGAGTGTCCCCTTCATTTAACACTTTTGATGATAATTTTTTTCATTAAAAACAACAATTTGAAAGGAGGAATTATTCGGTCTGTGATGAGAGTTTTCGTTGTCTTTGTTGAACACCTCAAATAAATATTGAAAGAATGTGAGGAAAAGGAATTTCAAGGTTGCTTTGCATTTCGAAATGATTATTCAACAAATTGTGCAAACATGATTAAAGGAATCTTATCAAGAAAAATGTACAATTATTATACTGAGTAAACAACATTATATTTCTCACTGGAGGTTTTATTTCTTTATCCAAAATGTCAATCACACATTGCCAGCACGTCAGCATGAAAGTAGACTGCAATTAATTCAGAAACAACAAAGCTTTCTGAATGATGAGGAAGGAGAAGAGAACTAAAAAAAACGACAGAGGAGGGAGCTGATTGAAAGATTTTTTTGGAATTTGAGAAACTTCTCTCTCAAAAATCCATTTACAATGGAATATTTTTCGATTATCTGGAATTTAATTCCACATGAGTATTTTCATCACATTCAGTCAGTCACTCTGTCTCTGTTTTTGACTTATTCGACCAAAACCGCTGTGTCTATCTGGCTGAAATTTAGGAGCAACATTCCTCTCCTGATGTCTGGTAACAGGGATTGCAAACCTCGCTCCCGTCACGTGACATTAAGTCGGTCAAAATGGCCGACACAGTAAATTTCTTCAAAAATCTTCTTCTCCAGATCCACCTGTCAGAATATTACCAAATTTGGGATAAAATATGAGGAAAGGGTCCTGATGTTAAATTGTGGAGGCCAGGCCGATCAAATGAATGGGAATGTGTGAAAATGGTGGTCACACAAATTCCTTCAAAAATCTTCTTCTCCTGATCCACTGGTCAGAATGCCACCAAATTTGGGTTACAACATGAGGACAAGGTATAGATGTTAAATTGCCAAAGTCATGCAAATCAATTAATGGAAAATGTGTCAAAATGGCCGACATCATCAATTTTTGGGAGAATTCGCACAAATTCCTCAAAAAAAAACTTCCTCTCAAGACCTCCAAATGAGAATGCCACCAAATTTGGGTTATAACATTCGGACAGGGCCCAGATAAGCTGCAGGTCCAGTGGTCTTATTTTTGTCTTCAGTTATGGAATCAGAGTGTGACAGTTGTGGGTGTGTTTGCAAATGTCTGGTCCATTCACTTCCATTGATCTGAAACTTATCCCCCATGAAGGGAACATGAAATATCGAGTTTGACAGCTGTGGGGCTGTTTGCAAATGTCTGGTATATTCACTTTTCTCATTTTCGTGAATCACAAAAACATTATCCAACACTTATTTTTGTTTCGATAAAGTTAGAATTATTCTGATACTCATTCGTCCAAAAAGGAAACAGGAATAATAAATATGGAGTTGACAGCTGTGGAGATAAAAAAAAATTTGAATATCAAACCACAAACCTTGCAATGATACTGATTTTGCATCAACAAATAATCATGAGAATGAACTTTCAGGAACTGAAAAGGGAGAAGAGTGTCAAACTATTAATTTGTAATTGGTCACTGGCTTTGGCATCAATGCATTTAATTCATTGTCGACCATCAGTTTAAAAAAGCCACAAGTATGAAACAAACAGATTCAAATGGAACACGTCACCACCATGAGAACATTTAAATTCCATCAGATATGGCAACAGTCGGGAATTGGTGCTCCCAGCTTACAGCCATGATGGCAGAAGACGTCATTTTCCTTTTTGCTGTCTTCATCCATCCCATTTGGAATTCTGTCTGGGAACGGGAAACTTGTGAGTTGTGATTGAAGTGGAAGAAAGCATCCGTTGAAAAAGCAAAAGCAAACTGAAGAAAAGAAAGGACAAACTGATTAATTAATCAACGGCTTGTTAACCTTTTTCATCATGAGGGGACATAGCTCAGTGTTAGAGCATTTGAGTGCAGTTCAAAATGTCCTCAGTTCGAATCTGAGTGTCCCCTTCAGTAGGATCTTTTTTGATGATTATCTTTTCACTCAATTCAACAACTTGAAAGGAGAAATTGTTTGTTTTGTTATGTCATTTTGTGTTGTCTTGATTGAACATCTCAAATAAATATTGAAAGAATATGTATAAAAGGAATGCCAAGGTTGTTTTCCATTTCCAAATGATGGAGAAATAAATCATAATTATATAAACGATGAAAGGACTCTTTTCATGACAAACAGACAATTATTATGCTGTGAAAACATCGTCATATTTCGAAATCAAAAGTTTCATTTCTTCATCTAAAATGTCAATAATTTATTGCAAACACATCAGCATTAAAATAGACTGCAATTAATTATGAGAACCGATAATTTCTGAATGACAAGAAGGAAGAAGTGAATGACAAAACACGACAGACGAGGGCGCTGATTGAAAGATTTTCTTTGCAGTTTGAGAAGTTCTGCCTCAAAAACCCATTTACAATGTAATATATTTTGATTATCTGGAATTTAATTCAACATCAGGTATTGTCATCATGAACCGTCCATCCGTCTCTTTTTTGACTTCTCCGGGCAAACCTTTGGGTCCATCCAGCTGAAATTTGGCAGCAACGTTCCTCTCGTGACTGGTAACAGGGATTAAAAACCTCGTTTCGGTCACCCGGCTTGAAGAAGGTCAAAATGGCTGACAATGCAAATTTCTTCAAAAATGTTCTTCTCCAGATCCACCACTCATAATTGCACCACATTTTGGTTACAACCTAATGCCAGGGTGAGAATGTTCAATGACGAAAGTCATGTCGACCAAGTGACGGAATTGTGTCAAAATTGCACATATTTTCAATGTTTGGGAGAATTGCATAAATTCCTTTTAAAAACCTTCCTCTCCAGACCCACCAGGTATGCCACTAAATTTGGATTCTTTCAGGAGGCCAGGGACCAGATAAACTGCAGGTCCAGTGGTCTTATTTTTATCTTTACATATGGAAACAGAGTGTGACAGCTGTTGATGTGTTTACAAATGTCTGGAAAATTCACTTTTCTCGTTTTTGTTAATCAGAAAAAAATTGTCCAACACATATTTTTGTTTCGATAAAGTTAGAATTGTTCTGAAATTCAATCGCCCAGAAAGGGAACAGGAACATAAATATGGAGTTTGAGAGCTGTGGAGATAAAATATTGAATATCAAACCACAAAGCTTGAAATGACACTGATTTAACATCAATGAATAATCATGAGAATGCACTTTGAGGAACAGAAAAGGAAGAAGAGTATCCAACTATTAATTTGTAATTGGTCATGGGGTTTCGCACGAATGCAATTATTTTATGATGGACCATTGGTCCAAAAATCACACGTATGAAACAAACAGTTTCAAATGGAACGCGTCACCGCCATGAGAACATTTAAATTCCATCAGATGTGACAATAATTGGGAATTGGTGCTCCCAGTTTGTTGGCTTGATAAGAGAAGACGCCATTTTCCTTTTTGCCATCTCCATCCCACCCCATTTATAATCTCATGTGGTCACGGACAACTTGTGGGTTGTGAGTGAAGTGGAAGAAAGAAACCACTGAAAAAGGGAAAGCAAACTGAAGAAAAGAAAGGAGAAACTGATTAATTTATCAAAGACTTGTTCATCTTTGTCATCATGAGGGGATATAGCTCAGTGGTAGAGCATTTGAGTGCAGTTCAAAATGTCCTCAGTTTAAATCTGAGTGTCCCCTTTATTTAACGCTTTTTTGATGATAATTTTTTTTCATTAAAAACAACAATTTGAAAGGAGGAATTATTCGGTCTGTGATGAGAGTTTTCAATGTCTTTGTTGAACACCTCAAATAAATATTAAAAGAATGTGAGGAAAAGGAATTTCAAGGTTGCTTTGTTATTTCGAAATGATTGTTTCACAAATTGTACAAACATGATAAAATGATTCTTATCAAGAAAAATGTACAATTATTATAATGAGAAAACAACATTATATTTCTCATTGGAGGTTTTATTTCTTTATGTAAAATGTCAATCACACATTGCCAGCACGTCAGCATGAAAGAAGACTGCAATTAATTCAGAAACAACAAAGATTTCTGATTGATGAGGAAGGAGAAGAGAACTAAAAAACACGACAGAGGAGGGAGCTGATTGAAAGATTTTTTTGGAATTTTAGAAATTTCTGTCTCAAAAACCCATTTACAATGGAATATTTTTCGATAATCTGGAATTTAATTCCACATGAGTATTTTCATCACATTCAGTCAGTCAATCTGTCTGTTTTTGACTTATTCCGCCAAAGCGCTGTGTCTATTCGGCTGAAATTTAGCAGCAACATTCGTCTCCTGATGTCTGGTAACAGGGATTGCAAACCTCGTTCCCGTCACGTGACAATAAGTCGGTAAAAATGGCCAACACAATCAATTTCTTCAAAAATCTTCTTCTCCATGACACACCAGTCAGAATATTACCAACTGTGGGAAACAACACGAGGAAAGGGTCTTGATGTTAAATTGCGGAGGCCAGTCCGATCAAATGAATGGGAGTGTCTGAATATCTCGGTCATGCAAATTCCTTCAAAAAATCTTCTCCTGATCCACTTGTCAGAATGCCACCAAATTTGGGTTACAACATGAGGACAGGGTATGGATGTTAAATTGCCAAAGTCATGCAAATCAATTAATGGAAAATGTGTCAAAATGGCCGACATCATCAATTTTTGGGAGAAATCGCACAAATTCCTCAAAAAAAAACTTCCTCTCAAGACCTCCAAATGAGAATGCCACCAAATTTGGGTTATAACTTTAGGACAGGGCCCAGATAAGCTGCAGGTCCAGTGGTCTTATTTTTGTCTTCTGTTTTGGAAACAGAGTGTGACAGCTGTGGGTGTATTTGCAAATGTCTGGTCCATTCACTTCTATTGATCTGAAACTTCTCCCCCATAAAGGGAACATTAAATATCGAGTTTGACAGCTGTAGGGCTGTTTGCAAATGTCTGGATTATTCACTTTTCTCATTTTCGTGAATCACAAAAACATTATCCAACACTTATTTTTGTTTCGATAAAGTTAAAATTATTCTGATACTCATTCATCCAAAAAGGAAACAGGAATAATAAATATGGAGTTGACAGGTGTGGAGATAAAAAAAATTGAATACCAAACCACAAACCTTGCAATGATACTGATTTTTCATCAACAAATAATCATGAGAATGCACTTTCAGGAACTGAAAAGGGAGAAGAGTGTCCAACTATTAATTTGTAATTGGTCACTGGCTTTGGTATCAAAGCATTTTATTCATTGTCGACCATCAGTGGAAAAAAGCCACAAGTATGAAACAAACAGATTCAAATGGAACACGTCACCACAATGAGAACATTTAAATTCCATCAGATGGAGCAATAATTGGGAATTGGTGCTCCCAGTTTGTTGGCTTGATAAGAGAAGACGCCATTTTCCTTTTTGCCATCTCCATCCCACCCCATTTATAATCTCATGTGGGCACAGAAAACTTGTGGGTTGTGAGTGAAGTGGAAGAAAGAAACCACTGAAAAAGGGAAAGCAAACTGAAGAAAAGAAAGGAAAACTGATTAATTTATCAAAGACTTGTTCATCTTTTTCATCATGAGGGGATATAGCTCAGTGGTAGAGCATTTGAGTGCAGTTCAAAATGTCCTCAGTTCAAATCTGAGTGTCCCCTTCATTTAACACTTTTTTGATGATAATTTTTTCATGAATAACAACAATTTGAAAGGAGGAATTATTCGGTCTGTGATGAGAGTTTTCATTGTCTTTGTTGAACACCTCAAATAAATATTAAAAGAATGTGAGGAAAAGGAATTTCAAGGTTGCTTTGCATTTCGAAATGATTATTCAACAAATTGTGCAAACATGATTAAAGGAATCTTATCAAGAAAAATGTACAATTATTATACTGAGTAAACAACATTATATTTCTCACTGGAGGTTTTATTTCTTTATCCAAAATGTCAATCACACATTGCCAGCACGTCAGCATGAAAGTAGACTGCAATTAATTCAGAAACAACAAAGCTTTCTGAATGATGAGGAAGGAGAAGAGAACTAAAAAAAACGACAGAGGAGGGAGCTGATTGAAAGATTTTTTTGGAATTTGAGAAACTTCTCTCTCAAAAATCCATTTACAATGGAATATTTTTCGATTATCTGGAATTTAATTCCACATGAGTATTTTCATCACATTCAGTCAGTCACTCTGTCTCTGTTTTTGACTTATTCGACCAAAACCGCTGTGTCTATCTGGCTGAAATTTAGGAGCAACATTCCTCTCCTGATGTCTGGTAACAGGGATTGCAAACCTCGCTCCCGTCACGTGACATTAAGTCGGTCAAAATGGCCGACACAGTAAATTTCTTCAAAAATCTTCTTCTCCAGATCCACCTGTCAGAATATTACCAAATTTGGGATAAAATATGAGGAAAGGGTCCTGATGTTAAATTGTGGAGGCCAGGCCGATCAAATGCCTGGGAGTGTGTGAAAATGTAGGTCACACAAATTCCTTCAAAAATTCTTCTCCTGATCCATTGGTCAGAATGCTACCAAATTTGGGTTACAACATGAGGACAGGGTATGGATGTTAAATTGCCAAAGTCATGCAAATCAATTAATGGAAAATGTGTCAAAATGGCCGACATCATCAATTTTTGGGAGAAATCGCCCAAATTCCTCAAAAAAAAACTTCCTCTCAAGACCTCCAAATGAGAATGCCACCAAATTTGGGTTATAACATTAGGACAGGGCCCAGATAAGCTGCAGGTCCAGTGTTCTTATTTTTGTCTTCAGTTATGGAAACAGAGTGTGACAGCTGTGGGTGTATTTGCAAATGTCTGGTCCATTCACTTCCATTGATCTGAAACTTATCCCCCATGAAGGGAACATTAAATATCGAGTTTGACAGCTGTAGGGCTGTTTGCACATGTCTGGTATATTCACTTTTCTCATTTTCGTGAATTACAAAAACATTATCCAACACTTATTTTTGTTTCGATAAAGTTAGAATTATTCTGATACTCATTCATCCAAAAAGGAAACAGGAATAATAAATATGGAGTTGACAGTGGTGGAGATTAAAAAAAATTGAATACCAAACCACAAACCTTGCAATGATACTGATTTTGCATCAATAAATAATCATGAGAATGAACTTTCAGGAACTGAAAAGGGAGAAGAGTGTCCAACTATTAATTTGTAATTGGTCACTGGCTTTGGCATCAATGCATTTAATTTATTGTCGACCATTGGTGTAAAAAAGCCACAAGTATGAAACAAACAGATTCAAATGGAACACGTCACCACCATGAGAACATTTAAATTCCATCAGATATGGCAACAATCGGGAATTGGTGCTCCCAGATTACAGCCATGATGGCAGAAAACGTCATTTTCCTTTTTGCTGTCTTCATCCATCCCATTTGGAATTCTGTCTGGGAACGGGCAACTTGTGAGTTGTGATTGAAGTGGAAGAAAGCATCCGTTGAAAAAGCAAAAGCAAACTGAAGAAAAGAAAGGACAAACTGATTAATTTATCAACGGCTTGTTAACCTTTTTCATCATGAGGGGATATAGCTCAGTGGTAGAGCATTTGAGTGCAGTTCAAAATGTCCTCAGTTCGAATCTGAGTGTCCCCTTCATTTAACACTTTTTTGATGATAATTTTTTTCATTAAAAACAACAATTTGAAAGGAGGAATTATTCGGTCTGTGATGAGAGTTTTCAATGTCTTTGTTGAACACCTCAAATGAATATTAAAAGAATGTGAGGAAAAGGAATTTCAAGGTTGCTTTGCATTTCGAAATGATTGTTTAACAAATTGTACAAACATGATATAATGATTCTTATCAAGAAAAATGTACAATTATTACAATGAGAAAACAACAGTATATTTCTCATTGGAGGTTTTATTTCTTTTTCTAAAATGTCAATCACACATTGCCAGCACATCAGCATTAAAATAGACTGCAATTTCTTCAGAAAAACAAAGATTTCTGAATGATGAGGAAGGAGAAGAGAACTAAAAAAAACGACAAAGGAGGGAGCTGATTGAAAGATTTTTTGGAATTTTGGAAACTTCTGTGTCAAAAACCCATTTACAATGGAATATTTTTCGATTATCTGGAATTTAATTCCACATGAGGTATTTTCATCACATTCAGTCAGTCAATCTGTCTGTTTTTGACTTATTCGGCCAAAGCGCTGTGTCTATTCAGCTGAAATTTAGCAGCAGCATTCGTCTCCTGATGTCTGGTAACAGGGATTGCAAACCTCGTTCCCGTCACGTGACAATAAGTCGGTCAAAATGGCCAACACAATCAATTTCTTCAAAAATCTTCTTCTCCATGACACACCAGTCAGAATATTACCAACTTTGGGAAACAACACGAGGAAAGGGTCTTGATGTTAAATTGCGGAGGCCAGTCCGATCAAATGAATGGGAGTGTCTGAATCTGTCGGTCACGCAAATTCCTTCAAAAAATCTTCTCCTGATCCACTGGTCAGAATGCCACCAAATTTGGGTTACAACATGAGGACAGGGTATGGATGTTAAATTGCCAAAATCATGCAAATAAATTAATGGAAAAAGTGTCAAAATGGCCGACATCATCATTTTTGGGAGAAATCAGACAAATTCCTCAAAAAAAACTTCCTCTCAAGACCTGCAAATGAGAATGCCACCAAATTTGGGTTATAACATTAGGACATGGCCAAGATGAGCTGCAGTTCCAGTGGTCTTATTTTTGTCTTCAGTTATGGAAACAGAGTGTGACAGTTGTGAGTGTATTTGCAAATGTCTGGTCCAATCACTTCCATTGATCTGAAACTTATCCCCCATAAAGGGAACATTAAATATCGAGTTTGACAGCTGTTGTGGAATTTGCAAATGTCTGGTATATTCACCTTTCTCATTTTCGTGAATCAGAAAAACATTATCCAACACTTATTTTTGTTTCGATAAAGTTAGAATTATTCTGATACTCATTCGTCTAAAAAGGAAACAGGAATAATAAATATGGAGTTGACAGCTGTGGAGATAAAAAAAATTGAATATCAAACCACAAACCTTGCAATGATACTGATTTTACATCAATAAATAATCATGAGAATGAACTTTCAGGAACTGAAAAGGGAGAAGAGTATCCAACTATTAATTTGTAATTGGTCACTGGCTTTTGCAACAATGCATTTAATTCATTGTCGACCATCAGTGTGAAAAAGCCACAAGTATGAAACAAACAGATTCAAATGGAACACGTCACCACCATGAGAACATTTAAATTCCATCAGATATGGCAACAATCGGGAATTGGTGCTCCCAGCTTACAGCCATGATGGCAGAATGACGTCATTTTCCTTTTTGCTGTCTTCATCCATCCCATTTGGAATCCTGTGGGCACGCGCAACTTGTGAGTTGTGATTGAAGTGGAAGAAAGCATCCTTTGAAAAAGCAAAAGCAAACTGAAGAAAAGAAAGGACAAACTGATTAATTTATCGAAGGCTTGTTAACCTTTTTCATCATGTGGGGATATAGCTCAGTGGTAGAGCATTTGAGTGCAGTTCAAAATATCCTCAGTTCAAATCTGAGTGTCCCCTTCAGTAGGATCTTTTTTGATGATTATCTTTTCACTCAATTCAACAACTTGAAAGGAGAAATTGTTTGGTTTGTGATGTCATCATGTGTTGTCTTTATTGAACATCTCAAATAAATATTGAAAGAATATGTATAAAAGGAATGCCAAGGTTGTTTTCCATTTCCAAATGATGGAGAAATAAATCATAATTATATAAACGATGAAAGGACTCTTATCATGACAAACAGACAATTATTTTGCTGTGAAAACATCGTCATATTTCGAAATCGAAAGTTTCATTTCTTGATCTAAAATGTCAATCATTCATTGCAAACACATCAGCATTAAAATAGACTGCAATTAATTAAGAGAAACCATAATTTCTGAATGACAAGAAGGAAGAAGTGAACGATAAACACGACAGACGAGGGAGCTGATTGAAAGATTTTCTTCGCAGTTTGAGAAGTTCTGCCTCAAAATCCCATTTACAATGTAATATTTTTCGATTATCTGGAATTTAATTAAACATCAGGTATTGTCATCATGCACCGTCCATCCGTCTCTTTTTTTGACTTCTCCGGGCAAACCGTTGGGTCTATCCGGCTGAAATTTGGCAGCAACGTTCCTCTCGTGACCGGTAACAGGGATTAAATATCTCGTTCCGGTCACCCGGCTTGAAGAAGGTCAAAATGGCTGACAAAGTAAATTTCTTCAAAAATGTTCTTCTCCAGATCCACCACTCAGAATTGTACCAAATTTTGGTTGCAACCTCATGCCAGGGTGAGAATGTTCAATGACGAAAGTCTTGCCGACCAAGTGACGGAATTGTGTCAAAATTGCACACATTTTCAATGTTTGTGAGAATTGCATAAATTCCTTTTAAAAACCTTCCTCTGCAGACCCACCAGGTATGCCACTAAATTTGGATTCTTACATGAGGCCAGGGCCCAGATAAGCTGCCGGTCCAGTGGTCTTATTTTTATCTTGAGATACGGAAACAGAGTGTGACAGCTGTTGATGTGTTTACAAATGTCTGGAAAATTCACTTTTCTCGTTTTTATTAATCAGAAAAACATTATTCAACACATATTTTTGTTTCGATAAAGTCAGCATTGTTCTGAAATTTAATCACCCAGAAAAGGAACAGGAACATAAATATGGAGTTTGACAGTTGTGGAGATACAAAAAAAAATATTGAATATCAAACCACAAAACTTACAATGACACTGATTTAACATCAATTAATAATCATGAGAATGCACTTTGAGGAACTGAAAAGGAAGAAGAGTATCCAACGATAAATTTGTAATTGGTCACGGGCTTTGGCACGAAGACAATTATTTTATTCTGGACCATTGGTACAAAAAATCACACGTATGAAACAAACAGTTTCAAATAGAACGCTTCACCGTCATGAGAACATTTAAATTCCATCAGATGAGGCAATAATTGGGAATTGGTGCTCCCAGCTTGTTGGCTTGACAACAGAAGACGCCATTTTCCTTTTTGTCATCTCCATCCCACCCCATTTATAATCTCATGTGGGCACGGACAACTTGTGGGTTGTGAGTGAAGTGGAAGAAAGAAACCACTGAAAAGGGGAAAGCAAACTGAAGAAAAGAAAGGAAAACTTATTAATTTATCAAAGACTTGTTCTTGTTTGTCATCATGAGGGGATATAGCTCAGTGGTAGAGCATTTGAGTGCAGTTCAAAATGTCCTCAGTTCAAATCTGAGTGTCCC
Source organism: Eptatretus burgeri (assembly GCF_056783735.1). Classification (NCBI taxonomy): domain Eukaryota; kingdom Metazoa; phylum Chordata; class Myxini; order Myxiniformes; family Myxinidae; genus Eptatretus; species Eptatretus burgeri. Next base: position 12,405,614 of record NC_140966.1, read on the forward strand.
CTTGATTTAACACTTTTTTGATGATAATTTTTTCACTAAAAACAACAATTTTAAAGGAGGAATTATTCGGTCTGTGATGAGAGTTTTCATTGTCTTTTTTGAACACTTCAAATATATATTAAAAGAATGTGAGGAAAAGGAATTTCAAGGATGCTTTGCATTTCGAAAGGATTGTTGAACAAATTGTACAAATATGATTAAAGGAATCTTCTCAACAAAAATGCACAATTATTATACTGAGAAAACAACATTGTATTTCTCATTGGAGGTTTTATATCTTTCTCTAAAATGTCAATCACATATCGCCAGCATGTCAGCATGAAAGTAGACTGCAATTACTTCAGAAACAACAAAGATTTCTGAATGATGAGGAAGGAGAAGAGAACTAAAAAAAACGACGGAGGAGGGAGCTGGTGGAAAGATTTTTTTTGTAATTTTGGAAACTTCTGTCTCGAAAACCCATTTACTATGGAATATTTTTCGATTATCTGGAATTTAATTCCACATGAGTATTTTCATCACGTGCACTCAGTCACTCTGTCCCTGTTTTGACTCATTCGGCCAAAGCGCTGTGTCTATCCGGCTGAAATTTGGCAGCAACGTTCCTCTCGTGATTGGTAACAAGGTTTAAAAACCTCGTTCCGGTCACGTGACATTAAGTCGGTCGAAATGTCCGACACAGTAAATTTCTTCAAAAATCTTCTTATCCAGATCCACCTGTCAGAATATTACCAACTTTGGGAAACAAAATGAGGAAAGGGTCCTGATGTTAAATTGTGGAGGCCAGGCCGATCAAATGACTGGGAGTGTGTGAAAATGGTGGTCACACAAATTCCTTCTAAAATCTTCTTTTCCTGATCCACTGGTCAGAATGCTTCCAAATTTGGGTTGCAGCATGAAGCCGGAGCATGGATGTTAAATTGCCAAAGCCATGCAAATCAATTGATGTGAAATGTGTCAAAACGGCCGACATCATCAATTTTTGGGAGAAATTGCATAAATTCCTGAACAAAACTTCCTCTCAAGACCTCCAAATGAGAATGCCACCAAATTTGGGTTATAACATTAGAACAGGGCCCAGATAAACTGCAGGTCCAGTGGTCTTATTTTTGTCTTCAGTTCTGGAAACAGAGTGTGACAGCTGTGGGTTTATTTACAAATGTCTGGTCTTTTCACTTCCATTGATCTGAAAATAATCCCCAATAAAGGGAACATTAAATATCGAGTTTGACAGCTGTAGAGGTATTTGCAAATGTCTGGTTTATTCACTTTTCTCATTTGTGTTAATCACAAAAACATTATCCAACACTTATTTTTGTTTCGATAAAGTCAGCATTATTCTGATAGTCATTCGTCTAAAAAGGAAACTGGAATAATAAATAATTGAATATCAAACAACAAACCTTACAATGATACTGATTTAACATCAATAAATAATCATGAGAATGAACTTTCAGGAACTGAAGAGGGAGAAGAGTATCCAACTATTAATTTGTAATTGGTCACTGGCTTTGGTATCAATACAATTTATTTTATTATGGACCAGAGGGATAAAAACGATGCATGCATGAAACAAAGTTTCAAATGACACACGTCTCATCCATTAGAATATTTAAATTGTCAGATTTGGCAAGAATCTGGAATTGGTTCTCCCAGCTTGCTGGCTTGACAACAGCAGACACCATTTTCCTTTTATCCATCTCCATCCTATCCCATTTATAATCTCATGTGGGCACGGACAACTTGTGGGTTGTGAGTGAAGTGGATGAAAGAAACCACTGAAAAAGGGAAAGCAAACTGAAGAAAAGAAAGGAGAAACTGATTAATTTATCAAAGACTTGTTCATGTTTGTCATCATGAGGGGATATAGCTCAGTGCTGGAGCATTTGAGTGCAGTTCAAAATGTCTTCAGTTCAAATCTGAGTGTCCCCTTCATTTCACACTTTTTTGATGATAATTTTATTCATTAAAAACAACAATTTGAAAGGAGGAATTATTCGGTCTGTGATGAGAGTTTTCATTGTCTTTGCTGAACACCTCAAATAAATATTGAAAGAATGTGAGGAAAAGGAATTTCAAGGTTGCTTTGCATTTCGAAATGATTATTTAACAAATTGTACAAACATGATAAAATGATTCTTATCAAGAAAAATGTACAATTATTATAATGAGAAAACAAGATTATATTTCTCATTGGAGGTTTTATTTCTTTATCGAAAATGTCAATCACACATTGCCAGCACGTCAGCATGAAAGTAGACTGCAATTACTTGAGAAAAACAAAGATTTCTGAATGATGAGGAAGGAGAAGAGAACTAAAAAAAACGACAGAGGAGGGAGCTGATTGAAAGATTTTTTTGGAATTTTAGAAACTTCTGTGTCAAAAACCCATTTTCAATGGAATATTTTAGATTATCTGGAATTTAATTCCACATGAGTATTTTCATCACATTCAGTCAGTCAATCTGTCTGTTTTTGACTTATTCTACCAAAACCGCTGTGTCTATCCACCTGAAATTTAGCAGCAACATTCGTCTCCTGATGTCTGGTAACAGGGATTGCAAACCTCGTTCCCGTCACGTGACATTAAGTCGGTCAAAATGGCCAACACAATCAATTTCTTCAAAAATCTTCTTCTCCAGACACACCAGTCAGAATATTACCAACTTTGGGAAACAACATGAGGAAAGGGTCCTGATGTTAAATTGTGGAGGCCAGGCCGATCAAATGAATGGGAGTGTCTGAATATGTCGGTCACGCAAATTCCTTCAAAAAATCTTCTCCTGATCCACTGGTCAGAATGCCACCAAATTTGGGTTACAACATGAGGACAGGGTATGGATGTTGAATTGCCAAAGTCATGCAAATCAATTCATGGAAAATGTGTCAAAATGGCCGACATCATCAATTTTTGGGAGAAATCGCACAAATTCCTCAAAAAAAAACTTCCTCTCAAGACCTCAAAATGAGAATGCCACCAAATTTGGTTTATAACATTCGGACAGGGCCCAGATAAGCTGCAGGTCCAGTGGTCTTATTTTTGTCTTCAGTCATGGAAACAGAGTGTGACAGCTGCGGGTGTATTTGCAAATGTCTGGTCCAATCACTTCCATTGATCTGAAACTTATCCCCCATAAGGGGATATTAAATATCGAGTTTGACAGCTGTTGTGGAATTTGCAAATGTCTGGTATATTCACTTTTCTCATTTTCGTGAATCACAAAAACATTATCCAACACTTATTTTTGTTTCGATAAAGTTGGAATTATTCTGATACTCATTCATCTAAAAAGGAAACAGGAATAATAAATATGGAGTTGACAGCTGTGGAGATAAAAAAAAAATTTGAATACCAAACCACAAACCTTGCAATGATACTGATTTTGCATCAATAAATAATCATGAGAATGCACTTTCAGGAACTGAAAAGGGAGAAGAGTGTCCAACTATTGATTTGTTATTGGTCACTGGCTTTGGTATCAATGCATTTAATTCATTGTCGACCATTGGTGTAAAAAAGCCACAAGTATGAAACAAAAAGATTCAAATGGAACACGTCACCACCATGAGAACATTTAAATTCCATCAGATATGGCAACAATCGGGAATTGGTGCTGCCAGATTACAGCCATGATGGCAGAAGACGTCATTTTCCTTTTTGCTGTCTTCATCCATCCCATTTGGAATCCTGTGTGGGAACGGGAAACTTGTGAGTTGTGATTGAAGTGGAAGAAAGCATCCGTTGAAAAAGCAAAAGCAAACTGAAGAAAAGAAAGGACAAACTGATTAATTAATCAACGGCTTGTTAACCTTTTTCATCATGAGGGGATATAGCTCAGTGGTAGAGCATTTGAGTGCAGTTCAAGATGTCCTCAGTTCGAATCTGAGTGTCCCCTTCAGTAGGATCTTTTTTGATGATTATCTTTTCACTCAATTCAACAACTTGAAAGGAGAAATTGTTTGGTTTGTGATGTCATTTTGTGTTGTCTTGATTGAACATCTCGAATAAATATTGAAAGAATATGTATAAAAGGAATGCCAAGGTTGTTTAACATTTCCAAATGATGGAGAAATAAATCATAATTATATAAACGATGAAAGGACTCTTATCATGACAAACAGACAATTATTATGCTGTGAAAACATCGTCATATTTCGAAATCAAAAGTTTCATTTCTTCATCTAAAATGTCAATAATTTATTGCAAACACATCAGCATTAAAATATATTGAAATTAATTAAGAGAACCGATAATTTCTGAATGACAAGAAGGAAGAAGTGAACGATAAAACACAAGAGACGAGGGAGTTGATTGAAAGATTTTCTTTGCATTTTGAGAAGTTCTGCCTCAAAAACCCATTTACAATGTAATATATTTTGATTATCTGGAATTTAATTAAACATCAGGTATTGTCATCATGAACCGTCCATCCGTCTCTTTTTTTACTTCTCCGGGCAAACCGTTGGGTCCATCCGGCTGAAATTTGGCAGCAACGTTCCTCTCGTGACTGGTAACAGGGATTAAAAACCTCGTTTCGGTCACCCAGCTTGAAGAAGGTCAAAATGGCTGACAAAGCAAATTTCTTCAAAAAATGTTCTTTTCCAGATCCACCACTCAGAATTGTATCACATTTGGGTTGCAACCTAATGCCAGGGTGAGAATGTTCAATGACGAAAGTCATGCCAACCAAGTGATGGAATTGTGTCAAAATTGCACACATTTTCAATGTTTGGGAGAATTGCATGAATTCCTTTTAAAAACCTTCCACTGCAGACCCACCAGGTATGCCACTAAATTTGGATTCTTTCATGGGGCCAGGGACGAGATAAACTGCAGGTCCAGTGGACTTATTTTTATCTTTACATATGGAAACAGAGTGTGACAGCTGTGGATGTGTTTACAAATGTCTGGAAAATTCACTTTTCTCGTTTTTGTTAATCAAAAAAAAATTGTCCAACACATATTTTTGTTTCGATAAAGTTAGAATTGTTCTGAAATTCAATCGCCCAGAAAGGGAACAGGAACATAAATATGGAGTTTGAGAGCTGTGGAGATAAAATATTGAATATCAAACCACAAAGCTTGAAATGACACTGATTTAACATCAATGAATAATCATGAGAATGCACTTTGAGGAACAGAAAATGAAGAAGAGGATCCAACTATTAATTTGTAATTTGTCACAGGGTTTCGCACGAATGCAATTATTTTATTATGGACCATTGGTCCAAAAATCACACGTATGAAACAAACAGTTTCAAATGGAACGCGTCACCGCCAGGAGAACATTTAAATTCCATCAGATGGAGCAATAATTGGGAATTGGTGCTCCCAGTTTGTTGGCTTGATAAGAGAAGACGCCATTTTCCTTTTTGCCTTCTCCATCCAACCCCATTTATAATCTCATGTGGTCACAGAAAACTTGTGGGTTGTGAGTGAAGTGGAAGAAAGAAACCACTGAAAAAGGGAAAGCAAACTGAAGAAAAGAAGGGAAAACTGATTAATTTATCAAAGCCTTGTTCATCTTTTTAATCATGAGGGGATATAGCTCAGTGGTAGAGCATTTGAGTGCAGTTCAAAATGTCCTCAGTTCAAATCTGAGTGTCCCCTTCATTTAACGCTTTTTTGATGATAATTTTTTCATGAAGAACAACAATTTGAAAGGAGGAATTATTCGGTCTGTGATGAGAGTTTTCATTGTCTTTGCTGAACACCTCAAATAAATATTAAAAGAATGTGAGGAAAAGGAATTTCAAGGTTGCTTTGCATTTCGAAATGATTATTCAACAAATTGTGCAAACATGATTAAAGGAATCTTATCAAGAAAAATGTACAATTATTATACTGAGTAAACAACATTATATTTCCAACTGGAGGTTTTATTTCTTTATCCAAAATGTCAATCACACATTGCCAGGACATCAGCATGAAAGTAGACTGCAATTAATTCAGAAACAACAAAGATTTCTGAATGATGAGGAAGGAGAAGAGAACTAAAAAATACGACAGAGGAGGGAGCTGATTGAAAGATTTTTTTGGAATTTGAGAAACTTCTCTCTTAAAAATCCATTTACAATGGAATATTTTTCGATTATCTGGAATTTAATTCCACATGAGTATTTTCATCACATTCAGTCAGTCACTCTGTCTCTGTTTTTGACTTATTCGACCAAAACCGCTGTGTCTATCTGGCTGAAATTTAGCAGCAACATTCCTCTCCTGATGTCTGGTAACAGGGATTGCAAACCTCGCTCCCGTCACGTGACATTAAATCGGTCAAAATTGCCGACACAGTAAATTTCTTCAAAAATCTTCTTCTCCAGATCCACCTGTCAGAATATTACCAACTTTGGGATATGAAATGAGGAAAGGGTCCTGATGTTAAATTGCGGAGGCCAGGCCGATCAAATGACTGGGAGTGTGTGAAAATGTAGGTCACACAAATTCCTTCAAAAATTCTTCTCCTGATCCATTGGTCAGAATGCTACCAAATTTGGGTTACAACATGAGGCTGGGGTATGGATGTTTAATTGCCAAAGTCATACAAATCAATTAATGGAAAATGTGTCAAAATGGCCGACATCATCAATTTATGGGAGAAATCGCACGAATTCCTCATAAAAAAAAACTTCCTCTCAAGACCTCCAAATGAGAATACCACCAAATTTGGGTTATAACATTAGGACAGGGCCCAGATAAGCGACAGGTCCAGTGGTCTTATTTTTATCTTCAGATATGGAAACAGAGCGTGACAGATGTGGATGTGTTTGCCAATGTCTGGAAAATTCACTTTTCTCGTTTTTATTCATCAGAAAAACCTTATTCAACATATATTTTTATTTCGATAAAGTTAGAATTGTTCTGAAATTTCATCGCCCAGAAAGGGAACAGGAACATGAATAAGGAGTTTCACAGCTGTGGAGAGAAAAAAAATTGAATATCAAACCACAAAGCTTGCAATGACACTGATTTAACATCAATGAATAATCATGAGAATGAACTTTGAGGAACTGAAAAAGGAAGAAGAATTTCAAACTATAAATTTGTATTTGGTCACTTGCTTTGGCACGAATACAATTATTTTATTATGGACCATTGTTTCAAAAAATCAGACGTCTGAAACAAACAGTTTCCAATGTAACATGTCACCACCATAAGAACATTTAAATTCGATCACATGTGGCAATAATTTGGAATTGGTACTCCCAGCTTGCTGGCTTGACAACAGAAGACGCCATTTTCCTTTTTGCCATCTCCAGCCCACCCCATTTAGAATCTCACGAGACAGTACCCGCCCGTAGGGCGGGGAGGGAATGAAGGGAGGGAATGAAGGGAGGGAATGGAAAGGCAGTGTTAGGGTTAGTGTTAGGGTTAGGGTTAGGGTTAGGGTTGGGGTTGGGGTTGGGGTTGGGGTTAGGGTTAGGGTTAGGGTTAGGGTTCGCTGTTAGGGTTAGGGTTAGGGTTCGATAACCCTAACCCTCACCCTAACCCCAACAGCTTAGGTATCTTATTGTATCCAACGGTTTGGCCGTCTATAAAGGACAAACAAACATGAAAAATTGATGTTTTAGTCAATTTATGACGTCATAACTCGAAAACCAGAAGTCGGAAGTGAATGATGTAAATCAACTGTGTCATTTAATTTTGATTATCTGTTGAATGGCATTGGTCCCGTCTCAATCGGATGAAATTGACTCGGTGACCATGACACCTTGTCCCCGTGACCTTCAACCTTGAACTTGACCCACCCATGTCTGTTCTCATGACCCAAGGATCACTCATGCCAAGTTACATCTCATTCCATCCAATGGTTCGGCCGCCTATAAAGGACGAACAAACATACATACAAACATATTCTGTTTTTAGTATCGTATACGAGCAAAGTTCCCGCCCATGGGTGGGTACAGTTATCTGTTGAATGGCGTTGGTCCCGTCTCAATCGGATGAAATTGAGAAATTGACATTATCTGGTGACCTTGACCCCGTGACCTTTGACCTTGACCTTGACCTTGATCCCCTTATGTCCGTTCTCAAGGATCACATATGCCAAGTTTCATCTCATTCTATCCAACGGTTTGGCTGTCTATAAAGGACAAACCAACATGAAAAATTGACGTTTTAGTCAATTTATGACGTCATAACTCGAAACCGGAAGTCTGAAGTGAATGTCGTCAATCAACTGTGTCATTTAATTTTGATTATCCGTCGAATTGCATTGGTCCCGTCTCGATCGGATGAAATTGACACGATGACCTTGACCCCTTGACCCCGTGACCTTTGACCTTGAATTTGACCCCCCCCCCCTATGTCCGTTCTCATGTCCCAAGGATCACTCATGCCAAGTTTCATCTCATTCCATCCAACGGTTCGGCCGCCTATAAAGGACGAACAAACATACATACAAACATATTCTGTTTTTTTTTAGAATTGTCAATGTGGTCACGGACAACTTGTGGGTTGTGAGTGAAGGGGAAGAAAGAAACCACTGAAAAAGGGAAAGCAAACTGAAGAAAAGAAAGGAGAAACTGATTAATTTATCAAAGACTTGTTCATCATTGTCATCATGAGGGGATATAGCTCAGTGGTAGAGCATTTGAGTGCAGTTCAAAATGTCCTCAGATCAAATCTGAGTGTCCCCTTCATTTAACACTTTTTTGATGATAATTTTTTTTCGCGAAAAACAACAATTTGAAAGGAGGAATTATTCGGTCTGTGATGAGAGTTTTCATTGTCTTTGTTGAACACCTCAAATAAATATTGAAATAATGTGAGGAAAAGGAATTTCAAGATTGCTTTGCATTTCGAAATGATTGTTGAACAAATTGTACAAACATGATTAAAGGAATCTTATCAAGACAAATATACAATTATTATACTGAGAAAACAACATTATATTTCTAATTGGAGGTATTATTTCTGAATCTGAAATGTCAATCACACATTGCCAGCACATCAACATGAAAGTTACTGCAATTACTTCAGAAAAACAAAGATTTCTGAATGATGAGGAAGGAGAAGAGAACTAAAAAAAACGACAGAGGAGGGAGCTGATTGAAAGATTTTTTGGAATTGTCGAAACTTCTGTCTCAAAAACCCATTTACAATGGAATATTTTTTGATTATCTGTAATTTAATTCCACATGAGGTATTTTCATCACATGCAGTCAGTCCTTCTATTTCTGTTTTTGACTCATTCTGCCAAACCGCTGGGTCTCTCAGGCTGATATTGAGCAGAAACGTTCCTCTCCTGGAAGCTGGGAACAGGGATTGCAAACCTCGTTCCGGTCACGTGACATGAAGTCGGTCAAAATGGCCGACACAGTAAATTTCTTCAAAAATCTTCTTCTCCAGACAAACCTGTCAGAATATTACCAAATTTGGGATAAAATATGAGGAAATGGTCCTGATGTTAAATTGCAGAAACTAGGATGATCAAATGACTGGGAGTGTGTGAAAATGGTGGTCACACAAATTCCTTCTAAAATCTTCTTCTCCTGATCCACAGGTCAGAATGCTCCCAAATTTGGGTTACAACATGAGGCCGGGATATGGATATTAATTTGCAAAAATCATGCAAATCAATTGATGTAAAATATGTCAAAATGGCCGACATCGTCAATATTTGTTGGAAATCGCACAAATTCCTCAAGTAAACTTCTTCTCAAGACCTCCAAATGAGAATGCCACCAAATTTGGGTTATAACATTAGGACAAGGCCTAGATAAGCTGCAGGGCCATGTGGTCTTATTTTTGTCTTCAGTTGGGAAACAAAGTGTGACAGCTGTGGTTGTATTTGCAAAAGCCTGCTCCATTCACTTCCATTGATCTGAAACTTATCCCCCATAAAGGGAACATGAAATATCGAGTTTGACAGCTGTTGTTGTATTTGCAAATGTCTGGTTTATTCACTTTTCTCATTTTTGTGAATCACAAAAACATTAGCCAACACTTCTTTTTGTTTCGATAAAGTTAGAATTATTCTGATACTCAATCGTCCAAAAAGGAAAGAGGAATAATAGATATGGAGTTTGACAGTTGTGGAGATCAAAAAAATTGAATATCAAACGACAAAGCTTGCAATGATACTGATTTTACATCACTAAATAATCATGAGAATGAACTTTCAGGAACTGAAAAGGGAGAAGAGTGTCCAACTATTCATTTGTAATTGGTCACTGGCTTTGGCAACAATGCATTTAATTCATTGCCGACCATCAGTGTAAAAAAGCCACAAGTTTGAAACAAACAGATTCAAATGGAACATGTCACCACCATGAGAACATGTAAATTCCATCAGATATGGCAATAATCGGGAATTGGTGCTCCCAGCTTACAGCCATGATGGCAGAAAACAACATTTTCCTTTTTGCTGTCTTCATCCATCCCATTTGGAATCCTGTGTGGGCACGGGCAACTTGTGAGTTGTGAGTGAAGTGGAAGAAAGCAAAAGCAAACTGAAGAAAAGAAAGGACAAACTGATTACTTTATTAAAAGCTTTTCATAATTCACATCATGAGGGGATATAGCTCAGTGGTAGAGCATTTGAGTGCAGTTCGAAATGTCCTCAGTTCAAATCTGAGTGTCCCCTTTTGTAGGATCTTTTTTGATGATTATCTTTTCACTAAATTCAATAACTTGAAAGGAGGAATTATTTGGTTTGTGATGTAATTTTGTTTTGTCGTTATTGAACACCTCAAATAAATATTGAAAGAATTTGTACAAAAGGAATGCCAAGGTTGTTTTCCATTTCTAAATGAGGGAGAAATAGATCATAATTATATGAACGATTAAAGGACTCTTATCATGAGAAACAGACAATTATTTTGCTGTGAAAACATCGTCATATTTCGAAATGAAAAGTTTCATTTCTTGATCTAAAATGTCAATCATTTATTGCAAACAGATCAGCATTAAAATAGACTGCAATTAATTTTGAAAAACCCTTATTTCTGAATTACAAGAAGGAAGAAGTGAACGATAAAACACGACAGACGAGGGAGCTGATTGAAAGATTTTCTTTGCAGTTTGAGAAGTTCTGCCTCAAAAACCCATTTACAATGTAATATATTTTGATAATTTGGAATTTAATTCAACATCAGGGATTGTCATCATGAACCGTCCATCCGTCTCTTTTTTACTTCTCCGGGCAAACCGTTGGGTCCATCCGGCTGAAATTTGGCAGCAACGTTCCTCGCGTGATTGGTAACAGGGCTTGAAAACCTCGTTCCGGTCACGTGGTTTCAGTCGGTCAAAATGGCTGACAAAGCAAATTTCTTCAAAAATGTTCTTCTCCAGACCCACCACTCAGAATTGTACCACATTTTGGTTACAACCTAATGCCAGGGTGAGAATGTTCAATGACGAAAGTCATGCCGACCAAGTGACGGAATTGTGTCAAAATGACACACATTTTCAATGTTTGGGAGAATTGCATAAATTCCTTTTAAAAACCTTCCTCTCCAGACTCACGAGGTATGCAACTAAATTTGGCTTTTAACAGGAGGCCAGGGACCAGAGAAGCTGGAGGTCCAGTGGTCTTATTTTTATCTTTACATATGGAAACAGAGTGTGACAGCTGTTGATGTGTTTACAAATGTCTGGAAAATTAACTTTTCTCGTTTTTGTTAATCAGAAAAACACATTATCCAACACATATTTTTGTTTCGATCAAGTTAGAATTGTTCTGAAATTCAATGACTTCCCAGAAAGGGAACAGGAACATAAATATGGAGTTTGAGAGCTGTGGAGATAAAATATTGAATATCAAATCATAAAGCTTGCAATGACACTGATTTAACATCAATGAATAATTTTGAGAATGCACTTTGAGGAACTGAAAAGGAAGAAGAGTATGCAACTATTAATTTGTAATTTGTCACGGGCTTTGGCACGAATACAATTATTTTGTCATGGACCATTGGTAAAAAAAATCACACGTATGAAACAAACAGTTTCAAATGGAATGCGTCACCGCCATGAGAACATTTAAATTCCATCAGATGGAGCAATAATTGGGAATTGGTGCTCCCAGTTTGTTGGCTTGACAACAGAAGACGCCATTTTCCTTTTTGCCTTCTCCATCCCACCCCATTAATAATCTCATGTGGGCACGGACAACTTGTGGGTTGTGAGTGAAGTGGAAGAAAGAAACCACTGAAAAAGGGAAAGCAAATTGAAGAAAAGAAAGGAGAAACTGATTAATTTATCAAAGGCTTGTTCATGTTTGTTATTATGAGGTGATATAGCTCAGTGGTGGAGCATTTGAGTGCAGTTCAAAATGTCCTCAGTTTGAATCAGAGTGTCCCCTTCAGTAAGATCTTTTTTGATGATTATCTTTTCACAACATTCAACAACTTGAAAGGAGGAATTATTCGGTTTGTGATGTAATTTTGTGTTGTCTTTATTGAACATCTCAAATAAATATTGATAGAATATGTATAAAAGGAATGCCAAGGTTGTTTTCCATTTCCAAATGATGGAGAAATAAATCATAATTATATAAACGATGAAAGGACTCTTATCATGACAACAGACAATAATTATGCTGTGAAAACATCGTCATATTTCGAAATGAAAAATTTCATTTCTTGATCTAAAATGTCAATAATTTATTGCAAACACATCAGCATTAAAATAGACTGCAATTAATTAAGAGAACCAATAATTTCTGAAGGACAAGAAGGAAGAAGTGAACGATAAAACACGACAGACGAGGGAGCTGATTGAAAGATTTTCTTTGCAGTTTGAGAAGTTCTGCCTCAAAAACCCATTTGCAATGTAATATATTTTGATTATCTGGAATTTAATTAAACATCAGGTATTGTCATCATGCACCGTCCAACCGTTTCTTTTTTGACTTCTCCGGGCAAACTGTTGGGTCTATCCGGCTGAAATTTGGCAGCAACGTTCCTCTCGTGATTGGTAACAGGGATTAAAAATCTCGTTCCGGTCACGTGGTTTCAGTCGGTCAAAATGGCTGACAAAGCAAATTTCTTCAAAAATGTTCTTCTCCAGATCCACCACTCATAATTGCACCACATTTGGGTTACAACCTAATGCCAGGGTGAGAATGTTCAATGACGAAAGTCATGCCGACCAAGTGACGGAATTGTGTCAAAATTGCACACATTTTCAATGTTTGGGAGAATTGCATAAATTCCTTTTAAAAAGCTTCCTCTCCAGACCCACCAGGGAGTATGCCACTAAATTTGGGTTATAACACGAGGCCAGGGCCCAGATAAGCTGGAGGTCCAGTGGTCATATTTTTATCTTCAGATATGGAAACAGAGTGTGACAGATGTGGATGTGTTGTCAAATGTCTGGAAAATTCACTTTTCTCGTTTTTGTTAATCAGAAAAACACATTATCCAACAAATATTTTTGTTTCGATCAAGTTAGAATTGTTCTGAAATTCAATCGCCCAGAAAGGGAACAGGAACATAAATATGGAGTTTAGGAGCTGTGGAAATAAAATATTGAATGTCAAACTACAAAGCTTGAAATGACACTGATTTAACATCAATAAATAATCATGAGAATGAACTTTGAGGAACTGAAAAAGGAAGAAGGGAATCCAACTCTTAATTTGTAATTGGTCACGGGGTTTGGCACGAATACAATTATTTTATTATGGACCATTGGTACAAAAATCATACGTCTGAAACAAACAGTTTCAAATGGAACTCGTCACCGCCAGGAGAACATTTAAATTCCATCAGATGGAGCAATAATTTGGAATTGGTGCTCCCATTTTGCTGGCTTGACAAGAGAAGACGCCATTTTCCTTTTTGCCATCTCCATTCCACCCCATTTATAATCTCATGTGGGCACGGACAACTTGTGGGTTGTGAGTGAAGTGGAATAAAGAAACCACTGAAAAAGGGAAAGCAAATTGAAGAAAAGAAAGGAAAAGTTATTAATTTATCAAAGGCTTGTTCATGTTTGTCATCATGAGGGGATATAGCTCAGTGGTAGAGCATTTGAGTGCAGTTCAAAACGTCCTCAGTTCAAATCTGAGTGTCCCCTTCATTTAACGCTTTTTTGATAATAGCTTTTTTCATTAAAAACAACAATTTGAAAGGAGGAATTATTCGGTCTGTCATGAGAGTTTTCGTTGTCTTTGTTGAACACCTCAAATAAATGTTGAAATAATGTGAGGAAAAGGAATTTCAAGGTTGCTTTGCATTTCGAAATGATTAGTTAACAAATTGTACAAACATGATAAAATGATTCTTATCAAGAAAAATGTACAATTATTACAATGAGAAAACAACATTATATTTCTAATTGGAGGTTTTATTTCTTTATCTAAAATGTCAATCACTTATTGCCAGTACATCAGCATGAAAGTAGACTGCAATTACTTCAGAAACAACAAAGATTTCTTAATGATGAGGAAGGAGAAGTGAACTAAAAAAAACGACAGAGGAGGGAGCTGATTGAAAGTTTTTTTGGAATTTTCGAAATTTCTGTCTCATAAACCCATTTACAATGGAATATTTTTAGATTATCTGGAATTTAATTCCACATGAGTATTTTCATCACATTCAATCAGTAACTCTGTCTCTGTTTTTGACTTATTTGGCCAAAGCACTGTGTCTATCCAGCTGAGATTTCGCAGCAACATTCCTCTCCTGATGTCTGGTAACAGGGATTGCAAACCTCGTTCCCGTCACGTGACATAAAGTCGGTCAAAATGGCCAACACAGTAAATTTCGTCAAAAATCTTCTTCTCCAGATCCACCTGTCAGAATATTACCAACTTTGGGAAACAACATGAGGAAAGGGTCCTGATGTTAAATTGCGGTGGCCAGGCCGATGAAATGAAGGGGAGTGTGTGAAAATGGTGGTCACACAAATTCCTTCAAAAAATCTTCTCCTGATCCACTGGTCAGAATGCCACCAAATTTGGGTTACAACATGAGGACAGGGTGTGGATGTTAAATTTCGAAAGCCATGCAAATCAATCAATGGGAAATGTGTTAAAACGGCCAATATCATCAATTTTTGGGAGAAATCACACAAATTACTCAGAAAAACTTCCTCTCAAGACCTCCAAATGAGAATGCCACCAACTTTGGGTTATAACATTAGGACAGGGCCAAGATAAGCTGCAGGTCCAGTGGTATTATTTTTGTCTTCAGTTCTGGAAACAGAGTGTGACAGCTGTGAGTGTATTTGCAAATGTCTGGTCCATTCACTTCCATTGATTGGAAACTTATCCCCCCATAAAGGGAACATTAAATATCGAGTTTGACAACTGTAGGGGTGTTTGCAAATGTCTGGTATATTCACTTTTCTCATTTTCGTGAATCACCAAAACATTATCCAACACTTATTTTTGTTTCGATAAAGTTTGAATTATTCTGAAACTCATTCGTCTAAAAAGGAAACAGGAACATAAATATGGAGTTGACAGCTGTGGAGATAAAAAAAAATTGAATATCAAACCACAAACCTTGCAATGACACTGATTTTACATAAATAAATAATCATGAGAATGAACTTTCAGGAACTGAAAAGGGAGAAGAGTATCCAACTATTAATTTGTAATTGGTCACTGGCTTTGGCAACAATGCATTCAATTCATTGTCGACCATTGGTGTAAAAAGCCACAAGTATGAAACAAACAGATTGAAATGGAACACGTCACCACCATGAGAACATTTAAATTCCATCAGATATGGCAACAATCGGGAATTGGTGCTCACAGCTTACAGCCATGATGGCAGAAAACGTCATTTTCCTTTTTGCTGTCTTCCTCCATCCCATTTGGAATCCTGTGTGGGAACGGGAAACTTGTGAGTTGTGAGTGAAGTGGAAGAAAGCAAAAGCAAACTGAAGAAAAGAAAGGACAAACTGATTAATTTATCAAAAGCTTATTCATTATTTTCATCAATGAGGGGATATAGCTCAGTGTTAGAGCATTTGAGTGCAGTTTAAAATGTCCTCAGTTCAAATCTGAGTGTCCCCTTCAGTTTAATCTTTTTTGATGATTATCTTTTCACGAAATTCAACAACTTGAAAGGAGTAATTATTCGGTTTGTGATGTCATCATGTGTTGTCTTTTTTGAACACCTCAAATAAATATTGAAAGAATATGCATAAAAGGAATGCCAAGGTTGTTTTCCATTTCCAACTGATGGAGAAATAAATCATAATTATATCAACGATGAAAGGACTCTTATCATGACAAACAGACAATTATTATGCTTTGAAAACATCGTCATATTTCGAAATGGAAAGTTTCATTTCTTCATCTAAAATATCAATCATTTATTGCAAACACATCAGCATTAAAATAGACTGCAATTGATTCAGAGAAATGCTAATTTCTCAATGACAAGAAGGACGAAGTGAACGATAAAACACGACAGAGGAGGGAGCTGATTGAAAGATTTTCTTTGCAGTTTGAGAAGTTCTGCCTCAAAAATCCATTTACAATGTCATATATTTCGATAATATGGAATTTAATTCAACATCAGGGATTGTCATCATGAACTGTCCATCCGTCTCTTTTTGGCTTCTACGGGCAAACCGTTGGGTCCATCCGGCTGAAATTTGGCAGCAACGTCCCTCTCGTGACTGGTAACAGGGCTTGAAAACCTCGTTCCGGTCACGTGGTTTCAGTCGGTCAAAATGGTTGACAAAGCAAATTTCTTCAAAAATGTTCTTCTCCAGACACATCACTCAGAATTGTACCACATTTGGGTTACAACCTAATGCCAGGGTGAGAATGTTCAATGACGAAGGTCATGCCGACCAAGTGACGGAATTGTGTCAAAATTGCACACATTTTCAATGTTTGGGAGAATTGCATAAATTCCTTTTTAAAATCTTCCTCTCCAGACTCACCAGGTATGCCACTAAATTTGGGTTATAACATGAGGCCAGGGACCAGAGAAGCTGCAGGTCCAGTGGTCATATTTTTGTCTTTGGATCTGGAAACAGAGTGTGACAGCTTTGGATGTGTTTGCAAATATCTGGAAAATTCACTTTTCTCGTTTTTATTAATCAGAAAAGCATCATTTAAACACATATTTTTGTTTCGATAAACTGAGAATTGTTCTGAAATTCAATCGCCCAGAAAGGGAACAGGAACATAAATATGGAGTTTGACAGTTGTGGAAATAAAAAATTGAATATCAAAACACAAAGCTTGCAATGACACTGATTTAACATCAATGAATAATCATGAGAATGAACTTTGAGGAACAGAAAAGGAAGAAGATTATCCAACTATTAATTTGTAATTGGTCACGGGGTTTGGAACGAATACAATTATTTTGTTATTGACTATTAGAACAAAAAATCACACGTATGAAACAAACCATTTCAAATGGAATGCGTCACCGCCATGAGAACATTTAAATTCCATAAGATGGAGCAATAATTTGGAATTGGTGCTCCCATTTTGCTGGCTTGATAAGAGAAGACGCCATTTTCCGTTTTGCCATCTCCATCCCACCCCATTTATAATCTCATGTGGGCATGGGAAACTTGTGAGTTGTGAGTGAAGTGGAAGAAAGAAACCACTGAAAAAGGGAAAGCAAATTGAAGAAAAGAAAGGAAAACTTATTAATTTATCAAAGCCTTGTTCATCGTTGTCATCATGAGGGGATATAGCTCAGTGGTAGAGCATTTGAGTGCAGTTCAAAATGTCCTCAGTTCAAATCTGAGTGTCCCCTTCATTTAACGCTTTTTGATGATAATTTTTTCATGAATAACAACAATTTCAAAGGAGGAATTATTCGATCTGTGATGAGAGTTTTCATTGTCTTTGTTGAACACTTCGAATAAATATTAAAAGAATGTGAGGAAAAGGAATTTCAAGGTTGTTTTGCATTTCGAAAAGATTGTTTAACAAAGTGAACAAACATGATTTAAGGAATCTTCTCAAGAAAAATGCACAATTATTACACTGAGAAAACAACATTATATTTCTCATTGGAGGTTTTATTTCTTTATCTAAAATGTCAATCACACATTGCCAGCACGTCAGCATGAAAGTAGACTGCAATTACTTCAGAAACAACAAAGATTTCTGAATGATGAGGAAGGAGAAGAGAACTAAAAAAAACGACAGAGGAGGGAGCTGGTGGAAAGAGTTTTTGGAATTTTAGAAACTTCTGTCTCAAAACCCATTTACAATGGAATATTTTTCGATTATCTGGAATTTAATTCCACATGAGGTATTTTCATCACATTCAGTCAGTCACTGTGTCTCTGTTTTTGACTTATTCGGCCGAAGCGCTGTGTCTATTCGGCTGAAATTTAGCAGCAACATTCCTCTCCTGATGTCTGGTCACAGGGATTGCAAACCTCGCTCCCGTCACGTGACATTAAGTTGGTTAAAATGGCCGACACAGTAAATTTCTTCAAAAATCTTCTTCTCCAGACAAACCTGTCAGAATATTACCAAATTTGGGATAAAATATGAGGAAAGGGTCCTGATGTTAAATTGCGGTGGCCAGGCCGATCAAATGAATGGGAGTGTGTGAAAATGGTGGTCACACAAATTCCCTCAAAAATCTTCTTCTCCTGATTCACTGGTCAGAATGCTCCCAAATTTGGGTAACAACATGAGGCCGGGGTATGGATGTTAAATTGCAAAAATCATGCAAATCAATTAATGTAAAATGTGTCAAAATGGCCGACATCGTCAATTTTTTTGGAAATCGCACAAATTCCTCAAGTCAACTTCTTCTCAAGACCTCCAAATGAGAATGCCACCAAATTTGGGTTATAACATTGGGACAAGGCCCAGATAAGCGACAGGTCCAGTGGTCTTATTTTGTCTTCAGTTATGGAAACAGAGTGTGACAGCTGTGGGTGTATTTGCAAATGTCTGGTCCATTCACTTCCATTGATCTGAAACTTATCCCCCATAAAGGGAACATTAAATATCGAGTTTGACAGCTGTAGGGGTGTTTGCAAATGTCTGGTTTATTCACTTTTCTCATTTTTGTGAATCACAAAAACATTGGCCAAAACTTATTTTTGTTTCGATAAAGTTAGAATTATTCTGATACTCATTCGTCCAAAAAGGAAACAGGAATAATAAATATGGAGTTTGACAGCTGTGGAGATCAAAAAAATTGAATATCAAACGACAAAGCTTGCAATGACACTGATTTTACATCACTAAATAATCATGAGAATGAACTTTCAGGAACTGAAAAAGGAGAAGAGTATCCAACTATTAATTTGTAATTGGTCACTGGCTTTGGCAACAATGCATTTAATTCATTGTCGACCATCAGTGTAAAAAAGCCACAAGTATGAAACAAACAGATTCAAATGGAACACGTCACCACCATGAGAACATTTAAATTCCATCAGATATGGCAATAATTGGGAATTGGTGCTCCCAGCTTACAGCCATGATGGCAGAAAACGCCATTTTCCTTTTTGCTGTCTTCCTCCATCCCATTTGGAATCCTGTGTGGGAACGGGAAACTTGTGAGTTGTGAGTGAAGTGGAAGTAAGCAAAAGCAAAATGAAGAAAAGAAAGGACAAACTGATTACTTTATTAAAAGCTTTTCATTATCCTCATCATGAGGGGATATAGCTCGGTGGTAGAGCATTTGAGTGCAGTTCGAAATGTCCACAGTTCAAATCTGAGTGTCCCCTTTAGTGGGATCTTTTTTGATGATTATCTTTTCTCTAAATTCAACAACTTGAAAGGAGAAATGATTTGGTTTGTGATGTAATTTTATGTTGTCTTCATTGAACATCTCTAATAAATATTGAAAGAATATGTATAAAAGGAATGCCAAGGTTGTTTTCCATTTCCAAATGATGGAGAAATAAATCATAATTATATGAACGATTAAAGGACTCTTATCATGACAAACAGACAATTATTTTGCTGTGAAAACATCGTCATATTTCGAAATCGAAAGTTTCATTTCTTGATCTAAAATGTCAATCATTTATTGCAAACAGATCAGCATTAAAATAGATTGCAATTAATTATGAGAAACCATAATTTCTGAATGAAGAAGGAAGAAGTGAACAATAAAACACGACAGACGAGGGAGCTGATTGAAAGATTTTCTTTGCAGTTTGAGAAGTTCTGCCTCAAAAACCCATTTGCAATGTAATATATTTTGATTATCTGGAATTTAATTAAACATCAGGTATTGTCATCATGCACCGTCCAACCGTTTCTTTTTTGACTTCTCCGGGCAAACTGTTGGGTCTATCCGGCTGAAATTTGGCAGCAACGTTCCTCTCGCGATTGGTAACAGGGATTAAAAATCTCGTTCCGGTCACGTGGTTTCAGTCGGTCAAAATGGCTGACAAAGCAAATTTCTTCAAAAATGTTCTTCTCCAGATCCACCACTCATAATTGCACCACATTTGGGTTACAACCTAATGCCAGGGTGAGAATGTTCAATGACGAAAGTCTTGCCGATCAAGTGACGGAATTGTGTCAAAATGACACACATTTTCAATGTTTTGGAGAATTGCATAAATTCCTTTTAAAAAGCTTCCTCTCCAGACCCACCAGGGAGTATGCCACTAAATTTGGGTTATAACACGAGGCCAGGGCCCAGATAAGCTGGAGGTCCAGTGGTCATATTTTTATCTTCAGATATGGAAACAGAGTGTGACAGATGTGGATGTGTTGTCAAATGTCTGGAAAATTCACTTTTCTCGTTTTTGTTAATCAGAAAAACACATTATCCAACAAATATTTTTGTTTCGATCAAGTTAGAATTGTTCTGAAATTCAATCGCCCAGAAAGGGAACAGGAACACAAATATGGAGTTTCACAGTTGTGGAGATAAAATATTGAATATCAAACCACAAAGCTTGAAATGACACGGATTTAACATCAATGAATAATCATGAGAATGATGTTTGAGGAACTGAAAAGGAAGAAGGGAATCCAACTATTAATTTGTAATTGGTCACGTGGTTTGGCACGAATACAATTATTTTATTATGGACCATTGGTACAAAAATCACACGTCTGAAACAAACAGTTTCAAATGGAACTCGCCACCGCCAGGAGAACATTTAAATTCCATCAGATGGAGCAATAATTGGGAATTGGTGCTCCCAGCTTGTTGGCTTGATAACAGAAGACGCCATTTTCCTTTTTGCCATCTCCATTCCACCCCATTTATAATCTCATGTGGGCACGGACAACTTGTGGGTTGTGAGTGAAGTGGAATAAAGAAACCACTGAAAAAGGGAAAGCAAATTGAAGAAAAGAATGGAGAAACTGGTTAATTTATCAAAGGCTTGTTCATGTTTGTCATCATGAGGGGATATAGCTCAGTGGTTGAGCATTTGAGTGCAGTTCAAAACGTCCTCAGTTCAAATCTGAGTGTCCCCTTCATTTCACACTTTTTTGATAATAGCTTTTTTCATTAAAAACAACAATTTGAAAGGAGGAATTATTCGGTCTGTCATGAGAGTTTTCGTTGTCTTTGTTGAACACCTCAAATAAATGTTGAAATAATGTGAGGAAAAGGAATTTCAAGGTTGCTTTGCATTTCGAAATGATTAGTTAACAAATTGTACAAACATGATAAAATGATTCTTATCAAGAAAAATGTACAATTATTACAATGAGAAAACAACATTATATTTCTAATTGGAGGTTTTATTTCTTTATCTAAAATGTCAATCACTTATTGCCAGTACATCAGCATGAAAGTAGACTGCAATTACTTCAGAAACAACAAAGATTTCTTAATGATGAGGAAGTAGAAGTGAACTAAAAAAAACGACAGAGGAGGGAGCTGATTGAAAGTTTTTTTGGAATTTTCGAAATTTCTGTCTCATAAACCCATTTACAATGGAATATTTTTAGATTATCTGGAATTTAATTCCACATGAGTATTTTCATCACATTCAATCAGTAACTCTGTCTCTGTTTTTGACTTATTTGGCCAAAGCACTGTGTCTATCCAGCTGAGATTTCGCAGCAACATTCCTCTCCTGATGTCTGGTAACAGGGATTGCAAACCTCGTTCCCGTCACGTGACATAAAGTCGGTCAAAATGGCCAACACAGTAAATTTCGTCAAAAATCTTCTTCTCCACATCCACCTGTCAGAATATTACCAACTTTGGGAAACAACATGAGGAAAGGGTCCTGATGTTAAATTGCGGTGGCCAGGCCGATGAAATGAAGGGGAGTGTGTGAAAATGGTGGTCACACAAATTCCTTCAAAAAATCTTCTCCTGATCCACTGGTCAGAATGCCACCAAATTTGGGTTACAACATGAGGACAGGGTGTGGATGTTAAATTTCGAAAGCCATGCAAATCAATCAATGGGAAATGTGTTAAAACGGCCAATATCATCAATTTTTGGGAGAAATCACACAAATTACTCAGAAAAACTTCCTCTCAAGACCTCCAAATGAGAATGCCACCAACGTTGGGTTATAACATTAGGACAGGGCCAAGATAAGCTGCAGGTCCAGTGGTATTATTTTTGTCTTCAGTTCTGGAAACAGAGTGTGACAGCTGTGAGTGTATTTGCAAATGTCTGGTCCATTCACTTCCATTGATTGGAAACTTATCCCCCCATAAAGGGAACATTAAATATCGAGTTTGACAACTGTAGGGGTGTTTGCAAATGTCTGGTATATTCACTTTTCTCATTTTCGTGAATCACCAAAACATTATCCAACACTTATTTTTGTTTCGATAAAGTTTGAATTATTCTGAAACTCATTCGTCTAAAAAGGAAACAGGAACATAAATATGGAGTTGACAGCTGTGGAGATAAAAAAAAATTGAATATCAAACCACAAACCTTGCAATGACACTGATTTTACATAAATAAATAATCATGAGAATGAACTTTCAGGAACTGAAAAGGGAGAAGAGTATCCAACTATTAATTTGTAATTGGTCACTGG
Source organism: Eptatretus burgeri (assembly GCF_056783735.1). Classification (NCBI taxonomy): domain Eukaryota; kingdom Metazoa; phylum Chordata; class Myxini; order Myxiniformes; family Myxinidae; genus Eptatretus; species Eptatretus burgeri. Next base: position 12,428,502 of record NC_140966.1, read on the forward strand.
CTTTGGCAACAATGCATTCAATTCATTGTCGACCATTGGTGTAAAAAGCCACAAGTATGAAACAAACAGATTGAAATGGAACACGTCACCACCATGAGAACATTTAAATTCCATCAGATATGGCAACAATCGGGAATTGGTGCTCACAGCTTACAGCCATGATGGCAGAAAACGTCATTTTCCTTTTTGCTGTCTTCCTCCATCCCATTTGGAATCCTGTGGGAACGGGAAACTTGTGAGTTGTGAGTGAAGTGGAAGAAAGCAAAAGCAAACTGAAGAAAAGAAAGGACAAACTGATTAATTTATCAAAAGCTTATTCATTATTTTCATCAATGAGGGGATATAGCTCAGTGTTAGAGCATTTGAGTGCAGTTTAAAATGTCCTCAGTTCAAATCTGAGTGTCCCCTTCAGTTTAATCTTTTTTGATGATTATCTTTTCACGAAATTCAACAACTTGAAAGGAGTAATTATTCGGTTTGTGATGTCATCATGTGTTGTCTTTTTTGAACACCTCAAATAAATATTGAAAGAATATGCATAAAAGGAATGCCAAGGTTGTTTTCCATTTCCAACTGATGGAGAAATAAATCATAATTATATCAACGATGAAAGGACTCTTATCATGACAAACAGACAATTATTATGCTTTGAAAACATCGTCATATTTCGAAATGGAAAGTTTCATTTCTTCATCTAAAATATCAATCATTTATTGCAAACACATCAGCATTAAAATAGACTGCAATTGATTCAGAGAAATGCTAATTTCTCAATGACAAGAAGGACGAAGTGAACGATAAAACACGACAGAGGAGGGAGCTGATTGAAAGATTTTCTTTGCAGTTTGAGAAGTTCTGCCTCAAAATCCATTTACAATGTCATATATTTCGATAATATGGAATTTAATTCAACATCAGGGGATTGTCATCATGAACTGTCCATCCGTCTCTTTTTGGCTTCTCCGGCAAACCGTTGGGTCCATCCGGCTGAAATTTGGCAGCAACGTCCCTCTCGTGACTGGTAACAGGGCTTGAAAACCTCGTTCCGGTCACGTGGTTTCAGTCGGTCAAAATGGTTGACAAAGCAAATTTCTTCAAAATGTTCTTCTCCAGACACATCACTCAGAATTGTACCACATTTGGGTTACAACCTAATGCCAGGGTGAGAATGTTCAATGACGAAGGTCATGCCGACCAAGTGACGGAATTGTGTCAAAATTGCACACATTTTCAATGTTTGGGAGAATTGCATAAATTCCTTTTTAAAATCTTCCTCTCCAGACTCACCAGGTATGCCACTAAATTTGGGTTATAACATGAGGCCAGGGACCAGAGAAGCTGCAGGTCCAGTGGTCATATTTTTGTCTTTGGATCTGGAAACAGAGTGTGACAGCTTTGGATGTGTTTGCAAATATCTGGAAAATTCACTTTTCTCGTTTTTATTAATCAGAAAAGCATCATTTAAACACATATTTTTGTTTCGATAAACTGAGAATTGTTCTGAAATTCAATCGCCCAGAAAGGGAACAGGAACATAAATATGGAGTTTGACAGTTGTGGAAATAAAAATTGAATATCAAAACACAAAGCTTGCAATGACACTGATTTAACATCAATGAATAATCATGAGAATGAACTTTGAGGAACAGAAAAGGAAGAAGATTATCCAACTATTAATTTGTAATTGGTCACGGGGTTTGGAACGAATACAATTATTTTGTTATTGACTATTAGAACAAAAAATCACACGTATGAAACAAACCATTTCAAATGGAATGCGTCACCGCCATGAGAACATTTAAATTCCATAAGATGGAGCAATAATTTGGAATTGGTGCTCCCATTTTGCTGGCTTGATAAGAGAAGACGCCATTTTCCGTTTTGCCATCTCCATCCCACCCCATTTATAATCTCATGTGGGCATGGGAAACTTGTGAGTTGTGAGTGAAGTGGAAGAAAGAAACCACTGAAAAAGGGAAAGCAAATTGAAGAAAAGAAAGGAAAACTTATTAATTTATCAAAGCCTTGTTCATCGTTGTCATCATGAGGGGATATAGCTCAGTGGTAGAGCATTTGAGTGCAGTTCAAAATGTCCTCAGTTCAAATCTGAGTGTCCCCTTCATTTAACGCTTTTTTGATGATAATTTTTTTCATTAAAAACAACAATTTCAAAGGAGGAATTATTCGATCTGTGATGAGAGTTTTCATTGTCTTTGTTGAACACTTCGAATAAATATTAAAAGAATGTGAGGAAAAGGAATTTCAAGGTTGTTTTGCATTTCGAAAAAGATTGTTTAACAAAGTGAACAAACATGATTTAAGGAATCTTCTCAAGAAAAATGCACAATTATTACACTGAGAAAACAACATTATATTTCTCATTGAGGTTTTATTTCTTTATCTAAAATGTCAATCACACATTGCCAGCACGTCAGCATGAAAGTAGACTGCAATTACTTCAGAAACAACAAAGATTTCTGAATGATGAGGAAGGAGAAGAGAACTAAAAAAAAACGACAGAGGAGGGAGCTGGTGGAAAGATTTTTTTTGAATTTTAGAAACTTCTGTCTCAAAACCCATTTACAATGGAATATTTTTCGATTATCTGGAATTTAATTCCACATGAGGTATTTTCATCACATTCAGTCAGTCACTGTGTCTCTGTTTTTGACTTATTCGGCCAAGCGCTGTGTCTATTCGGCTGAAATTTAGCAGCAACATTCCTCTCCTGATGTCTGGTCACAGGGATTGCAAACCTCGCCTCCCGTCCACGTGACATTAAGTTGGTTAAAATGGCCGACACAGTAAATTTCTTCAAAAATCTTCTTCTCCAGACAAACCTGTCAGAATATTACCAAATTTGGGATAAAATATGAGGAAAGGGTCCTGATGTTAAATTATGGTGGCCAGGCCGATCAAATGAATGGGAGTGTGTGAAAATGGTGGTCACACAAATTCCTCAAAAATCTTCTTCTCCTGATTCACTGGTCAGAATGCTCCCAAATTTGGGTAACAACATGAGGCCGGGGTATGGATGTTAAATTGCAAAAATCATGCAAATCAATTAATGTAAAATGTGTCAAAATGGCCGACATCGTCAATTTTTTTGGAAATCGCACAAATTCCTCAAGTCAACTTCTTCTCAAGACCTCCAAATGAGAATGCCACCAAATTTGGGTTATAACATTGGGACAAGGCCCAGATAAGCGACAGGTCCAGTGGTCTTATTTTGTCTTCAGTTATGGAAACAGAGTGTGACAGCTGTGGGTGTATTTGCAAATGTCTGGTCCATTCACTTCCATTGATCTGAAACTTATCCCCCATAAAGGGAACATTAAATATCGAGTTTGACAGCTGTAGGGGTGTTTGCAAATGTCTGGTTTATTCACTTTTCTCATTTTTGTGAATCACAAAAACATTGGCCAAAACTTATTTTTGTTTCGATAAAGTTAGAATTATTCTGATACTCATTCGTCCAAAAAGGAAACAGGAATAATAAATATGGAGTTTGACAGCTGTGGAGATCAAAAAAATTGAATATCAAACGACAAAGCTTGCAATGACACTGATTTTACATCACTAAATAATCATGAGAATGAACTTTCAGGAACTGAAAAAGGAGAAGAGTATCCAACTATTAATTTGTAATTGGTCACTGGCTTTGGCAACAATGCATTTAATTCATTGTCGACCATCAGTGTAAAAAAGCCACAAGTATGAAACAAACAGATTCAAATGGAACACGTCACCACCATGAGAACATTTAAATTCCATCAGATATGGCAATAATCGGGAATTGGTGCTCCCAGCTTACAGCCATGATGGCAGAAAACGCCATTTTCCTTTTTGCTGTCTTCCTCCATCCCATTTGGAATCCTGTGTGGGAACGGGAAACTTGTGAGTTGTGAGTGAAGTGGAAGTAAGCAAAAGCAAAATGAAGAAAAGAAAGGACAAACTGATTACTTTATTAAAAGCTTTTCATTATCCTCATCATGAGGGGATATAGCTCGGTGGTAGAGCATTTGAGTGCAGTTCGAAATGTCCACAGTTCAAATCTGAGTGTCCCCTTTAGTGGGATCTTTTTTGATGATTATCTTTTCTCTAAATTCAACAACTTGAAAGGAGAAATGATTTGGTTTGTGATGTAATTTTATGTTGTCTTCATTGAACATCTCTAATAAATATTGAAAGAATATGTATAAAAGGAATGCCAAGGTTGTTTTCCATTTCCAAATGATGGAGAAATAAATCATAATTATATGAACGATTAAAGGACTCTTATCATGACAAACAGACAATTATTTTGCTGTGAAAACATCGTCATATTTCGAAATCGAAAGTTTCATTTCTTGATCTAAAATGTCAATCATTTATTGCAAACAGATCAGCATTAAAATAGATTGCAATTAATTATGAGAAACCATAATTTCTGAATGAAGAAGGAAGAAGTGAACAATAAAACACGACAGACGAGGGAGCTGATTGAAAGATTTTCTTTGCAGTTTGAGAAGTTCTGCCTCAAAAACCCATTTGCAATGTAATATATTTTGATTATCTGGAATTTAATTAAACATCAGGTATTGTCATCATGCACCGTCCAACCGTTTCTTTTTTGACTTCTCCGGGCAAACTGTTGGGTCTATCCGGCTGAAATTTGGCAGCAACGTTCCTCTCGCGATTGGTAACAGGGATTAAAAATCTCGTTCCGGTCACGTGGTTTCAGTCGGTCAAAATGGCTGACAAAGCAAATTTCTTCAAAAATGTTCTTCTCCAGATCCACCACTCATAATTGCACCACATTTGGGTTACAACCTAATGCCAGGGTGAGAATGTTCAATGACGAAAGTCTTGCCGATCAAGTGACGGAATTGTGTCAAAATGACACACATTTTCAATGTTTTGGAGAATTGCATAAATTCCTTTTAAAAAGCTTCCTCTCCAGACCCACCAGGGAGTATGCCACTAAATTTGGGTTATAACACGAGGCCAGGGCCCAGATAAGCTGGAGGTCCAGTGGTCATATTTTTATCTTCAGATATGGAAACAGAGTGTGACAGATGTGGATGTGTTGTCAAATGTCTGGAAAATTCACTTTTCTCGTTATTGTTAATCAGAAAAACACATTATCCAACAAATATTTTTGTTTCGATCAAGTTAGAATTGTTCTGAAATTCAATCGCCCAGAAAGGGAACAGGAACATAAATATGGAGTTTAGGAGCTGTGGAAATACAATATTGAATGTCAAACTACAAAGCTTGAAATGACACTGATTTAACATCAATAAATAATCATGAGAATGATGTTTGAGGAACTGAAAAGGAAGAAGAGGATCCAACTATTAATTTGTAATTGGTCACGGGGTTTGGCACGAATACAATTATTTTATTATGGACCATTGGTACAAAAATCACACGTCTGAAACAAACAGTTTCAAATGGAACTCGCCACCGCCAGGAGAACATTTAAATTCCATCAGATGGAGCAATAATTGGGAATTGGTGCTCCCAGCTTGTTGGCTTGATAACAGAAGACGCCATTTTCCTTTTTGCCATCTCCATTCCACCCCATTTATAATCTCATGTGGGCACGGACAACTTGTGGGTTGTGAGTGAAGTGGAATAAAGAAACCACTGAAAAAGGGAAAGCAAATTGAAGAAAAGAATGGAGAAACTGGTTAATTTATCAAAGGCTTGTTCATGTTTGTCATCATGAGGGGATATAGCTCAGTGGTTGAGCATTTGAGTGCAGTTCAAAACGTCCTCAGTTCAAATCTGAGTGTCCCCTTCATTTCACACTTTTTTGATAATAGCTTTTTTCATTAAAAACAACAATTTGAAAGGAGGAATTATTCGGTCTGTAATGAGAGTTTTCGTTGTCTTTGTTGAACACCTCAAATAAATATTGAAATAATGTGAGGAAAAGGAATTTCAAGGTTGCTTTGCATTTCGAAATGATTATTTAACAAATTGTACAAACATGATAAAATGATTCTTATCAAGAAAAATGTACAATTATTATAATGAGAAAACAACATTATATTTCTAATTGGAGGTTTTATTTCTTTATCTAAAATGTCAATCACTTATTGCCAGTACATCAGCATGAAAGTAGACTGCAATTACTTCAGAAACAACAAAGATTTCTTAATGATGAGGAAGGAGAAGTGAACTAAAAAAAACGACAGAGGAGGGAGCTGATTGAAAGTTTTTTTGGAATTTTCGAAATTTCTGTCTCATAAACCCATTTACAATGGAATATTTTTAGATTATCTGGAATTTAATTCCACATGAGTATTTTCATCACATTCAGTCAGTCAATCTGTCTGTTTTTGACTTATTTGACCAAAACCGCTGTGTCTATTCGGCTGAAATTTAGCAGCAACATTCGTCTCCTGATGTCTGGTAACGGGGATTGCAAACCTCGTTCCCGTCACGTGACATTAAGTCGGTCAAAATGGCCAACACAATCAATTTCTTCAAAAATCTTCTTCTCCAGACACACCAGTCAGAATATTACCAACTTTGGGAAACAACATGAGGAAAGGGTCCTGATGTTAAATTGTGGAGGCCAGGCCGATCATATGAATGGGAGTGTCTGAATATGTCGGTCACACAAATTCCTTCAAAAAATCTTCTCCTGATCCACTGGTCAGAATGCCACCAAATTTGGGTTACAACATGAGGACAGGGTATGGATGTTAAATTTCGAAAGCCATGCAAATCAATCAATGGGAAATGTGTTAAAACGGCCAATATCATCAATTTTTGGGAGAAATCACACAAATTCCTCAAAGAAAAACTTCCTCTCAAGACCTCCAAATGAGAATGCCACCAAATTTGGTTTATAACATTCGGACAGGGCCCAGATAAGCTGCAGGTCCAGTGGTCTTATTTTTGTCTTCAGTTATGGAAACAGAGTGTGACAGCTGTGGGTGTATTTGCAAATGTCTGGTCCAATCACTTCCATTGATCTGAAACTTATCCCCCATAAGGGAACATTAAATATCGAGTTTGACAGCTGTTGTGGAATTTGCAAATGTCTGGTATATTCACTTTTCTCATTTTCGTGAATCACAAAAACATTATCCAACACTTATTTTTGTTTCGATAAAGTTAGAATTATTCTGATACTCATTCATCCAAAAAGGAAACAGGAATAATAAATATGGAGTTGACAGCTGTGGAGATAAAAAAAAATTGAATACCAAACCACAAACCTTGCAATGATACTGATTTTGCATCAATAAATAATCATGAGAATGAACTTTCAGGAACTGAAAAGGGAGAAGAGTGTCCAACTATTGATTTGTAATTGGTCACTGGCTTTGGTATCAATGCATTTAATTCATTGTCGACTATTGGTGTAAAAAAGCCACAAGTATGAAACAAACAGATTCAAATGGAACACGTCACCACCATGAGAACATTGAAATTCCATCAGATATGGCAACAATCGGGAATTGGTGCTCCCAGCTTACAGCCATGATGGCAGAAGATGTCATTTTCCTTTTTGCTGTCTTCATCCATCCCATCTGGAATCCTGTGTGGGAACGGGAAACTTGTGAGTTGTGAGTGAAGTGGAAGAAAGCATCCGTTGAAAAAGCAAAAGCAAACTGAAGAAAAGAAAGGACAAACTGATTACTTTATCAAAAGCTTTTCATTAGTCTCATCATGAGGGGATATAGCTCAGTGTTAGAGCATTTGAGTGCAGTTCACAAATGTCCTCAGTTCGAATCTGAGTGTCCCCTTCAGTAAGATCTTTTTTGATGATTATCTTTTCACGAAATTCAACAACTTGAAAGGAGTAATTATTCGGTTTGTGATGTTATTATGTGTTGTCTTTATTGAACATCTCAAATAAATATTGAAAGAATATGTATAAAAGGAATGCCAAGGTTGTTTTCCATTTTCAAATGATGGAGAAATAAATCATAATTATATGAACGATTAAAGGACTCTTATCATGACAAACAGACAATTATTTTGTTGTGAAGACGTCATCATATTTCGAAATGGAAAGTTTCATTTCTTGATCTAAAATGTCAATAATTTATTGCAAACAGATCAGTATTAAAATAGACTGCAAGTAATTATGAGAACCGATAATTTCTGAATGACAAGAAGGAAGAAGTGAACGATAAAACACGACATACGAGGGAGCTGATTGAAAGATTTTTTTGCAATTTGAGAAACTTCTCTCTCAAAAATCCATTTACAATGGAATATTTTTCGATTATCTGGAATTTAATTCCACCTGAGTATTTTTATCACATTCAGTCAGTAACTCTGTCTCTGTTTTTGACTTATTCGACCAAAACCGCTGTGTCTATCTGGCTGAAATTTAGCAGCAACATTCCTCTCCTGATGTCTGGTAACAGGGATTGCAAACCTCGCTCCCGTCACGTGACATTAAGTTGGTCAAAATGGCCGACACAGTAAATTTCTTCAAAAATCTTCTTCTCCAGATCCACCTGTCAGAATATTACCAACTTTGGGATATGAAATGAGGAAAGGGTCCTGATGTTAAATCGCGGAGGGGAGGCCGATCAAATGACTGGGAGTGTGTGAAAATGTAGGTCACACAAATTCCTTCAAAAATTCTTCTCCTGATCCACTGGTCAGAATGCGACCAAATTTGGGTTACAACATGAGGACAAGGTATAGATGTTAAATTGCCAAAGTCATGCAAATCAATTAATGGAAAATGTGTCAAAATGGCCGACATCATCAATTTTTGGGAGAAATCGCACAAATTCCTCAAAAAAAAACTTCCTCTCAAGACCTCCAAATGAGAATTCCACCAAATTTGGGTTATAACTTTAGGACAGGGCCCAGATAAGCTGCAGGTCCAGTGGTCTTATTTTTGTCTTCAGTTATGGAAACAGAGTGTGACAGCTGTGAGTGTATTTGCAAATGTCTGGTCCATTCACTTCCATTGATCTGAAACTTATCCCCCATAAAGGGAACATGAAATATCGAGTTTGACAGCTGTAGGGCTGTTTGCAAATGTCTGGTATATTCACTTTTCTCATTTTCGTGAATCACAAAAACATTATCCAACACTTATTTTTGTTTCGATAAAGTTAGAATTATTCTGATACTCATTCATCCAAAAAGGAAACAGGAATAATAAATATGGAGTTGACAGCTGTGGAGATAAAAAAAATTGAATACCAAACCACAAACCTTGCAATGATACTGATTTTGCATCAATAAATAATCATGAGAATGAACTTTCAGGAACTGAAAAGGGAGAAGAGTGTCCAACTATTAATTTGTAATTGGTCACTGGCTTTGGCATCAATGCATTTAATTCATTGTCGACTATTGGTGTAAAAAAGCCACAAGTATGAAACAAACAGATTCAAATGGAACACGTCACCACCATGAGAACATTTAAATTCCATCAGATATGGCAACAATCGGGAATTGGTGCTCCCAGCTTACAGCCATGATGGCAGAAGACGTCATTTTCCTTTTTGCTGTCTTCATCCATCCCATGTGGAATCTTGTGTGGGAACGGGAAACTTGTGAGTTGTGATTGAAGTGGAAGAAAGCATCCGTTGAAAAAGCAAAAGCAAACTGAAGAAAAGAAAGGACAAACTGATTAATTAATCAACGGCTTGTTAACCTTTTTCATCATGAGGGGATATAGCTCAGTGTTAGAGCATATGAGTGCAGTTCAAAATGTCCTCAGTTCAAATCTGAGTGTCCCCTTCAGTAGGATCTTTTTTGATGATTATCTTTTCACTCAATTCAACAACTTGAAAGGAGAAATTGTTTGGTTTGTGATGTCATTTTGTGTTTTCTTGATTGAACATCTCAAATAAATATTGAAAGAATATGTATGAAAGGAATGCCAAGGTTGTTTTCCATTTCCAAATGATGGAGAAATAAATCATAATTATATAAACGATGAAAGGACTCTTATCATGACAAACAGACAATTATTATGCTGTGAAAACATCGTCATATTTCGAAATCGAAAGTTTCATTTCTTCATCTAAAATGTCAATAATTTATTGCAAACACATCAGCATTAAAATAGATTGAAATTAATTAAGAGAACCGATAATTTCTGAATGACAAGAAGGAAGAAGTGAACGATAAAACACAAGAGACGAGGGAGTTGATTGAAAGATTTTCTTTGCAGTTTGAGAAGTTCTGCCTCAAAAACCCATTTACAATGTAATATATTTCGATAATCTGGAATTTAATTAAACATCAGGTATTGTCATCATGAACCGTCCATCCGTCTCTTTTTTTGACTTCTTCGGGCAAACCGTTGGGTCCATCCAACTGAAATTTGGCAGCAACGTTCCTCTCGTGATTGGTAACAAGGTTTAAAAACCTCGTTTCGGTCACCCGGCTTGAAGAAGGTCAAAATGGCTGACAAAGCAAATTTCTTCTAAAATGTTCTTCTCCAGATCCACCACTCAGAATTGTACCACATTTGGGTTACAACCTAATGCCAGGGTGAGAATGTTCAATGACGAAAGTCATGCCGACCAAGTGACGGAATTGTGTCAAAATTGCACATATTTTCAATGTTTGGGAGAATTGCATAAATTCCTTTTAAAAACCTTCCTCCCCAGACCCACCAGGTATGACACTAAATTTGGATTCTTACATGAGGCCAGGGCCCAGATAAGCTTTAGGTCCAGTGGTCTTATTTTTATCTTTACATATGGAAACAGAGTGTGACAGCTGTTGATGTGTTTACAAATGTCTGGAAAATTCACTTTTCTCGTTTTTGTTAATCAGAAAAAAATTGTCCAACACATATTTTTGTTTCGATAAAGTTAGAATTGTTCTGAAATTCAATCACCCAGAAAGGGAACAAGAACATAAATATGGAGTTTGAGAGCTGTGGAGATAAAATATTGAATACACTGAACAACAAATTTCAAAAATTTTTTTTTACTGGAGATGTGTAAAGTGATTAAGACTAATTTGGGTATGCTGATTTCAAAAATCATAACCGTTTTGCTGTATCACGTCAGGATTTTCAGGAACAGAAATATTCCCATTGCCTAGAAGTCAGGATTTCAATGAAATTTACATATGTCTTTAACATGTCTTTTTCGTACAATTGTTGTTAACTTGTGTTATATTTCTTTCTTTCAGATAAAGATGAGTAGGCGTTCCTGTACCAATCATCCTGACAACTTCTGTTATGTCTGTGGTCGGTATACCAAAAAAGATCAACAGCGAAGTATATCTACAGCAGTGAAAATGAAGGCCGCCTACTTTCACTACTTCGGGTGTAAGGTGGGGGACCAAGAACAGAGCTGGGCACCACACATCTGCTGCACAAGCTGTCACACAACCTTGACTCAGTGGTTGGTGGGCAAGCGCGCGAGCATACCATTTGCGGTGCCCATGATATGGCGTGAGCCGCAGAATCATCATGATGATTGTTATTTCTGCTGCACAAGCATCGCCGGCTTCAACAAGAAGAATAAAGGTCACATCAAGTACGCTGACTGCGTCTCTGCTCGTAAACCTGTGCCTCATGATGACGAGAACCCCGTTCCAACACCTCCAGCTGATCAGAACATAGCTGTAAGCAGTGGTGAAGAGGATGGTGATGATGAACCTTTTGAACCCGACACTCAAGAATCACACCTTCTGAACCAGGGAGACTTAAATGATCTTGTAAGAGATCTCTCGCTGTCAAAGGCGAAGGCAGAGCTGCTTGGATCAAGGCTGCAGCAGTGGAATCTACTTGAACCTAACACCAAGATATCCTTGTTCAGAGCACGTCACAGAGACATGGCTGAGTTCTTTGAGATGGAAGACACGATGACATTCTGCAGTGACATCAACGGTCTGTTGAAAGAACTTGGGTGTGATCACGATCCTGCTGACTGGCGCCTCTTCATCGACTCGGGGAAGAACAGCTTGAAGGCTGTTTTGCTCCACAATGGCAACGAGAAACCATCAGTCCCACTGGCTCATGCGTTCGGCATGACAGAGACCTATGAGACTATGTGGCAGCTGCTTGATTCCATCAAGTACAATGACTTCAACTGGCACATCTGCGGAGACTTGAAAGTGGTGGCGCTGTTGTTAGGGCTGCAGTCAGGCTACACGAAATACATGTGCTTCCTTTGTCTCTGGGATAGCAGAGACGACAAGAATCACTGGACGAAGAAAGATTGGGAAGAGCGAAAAGAGCATGTACCTGGTCGACACAACGTGAAGCATGTCGCCCTTGTCGACCCAGCCAAGGTTTTCCTTCCACCACTCCACATAAAGCTCGGCTTGATGAAAAGTTTTGTACGGGCAATGGATCTGAATGGGCGTGGGTTTTTATACCTCAAGGAAAAGTTTGGCAACACCTTGTCGGAGGCCAAGATCAAGGCTGGTGTCTTTGTTGGACCGCAAATCCGACAGATTATGAAGGACGAAACTTTTCCGACAACTCTAAACCCCAAAGAGCTGGCAGCGTGGAGGAGCTTCAAAGCTGTGACGGACAACTTCTTGGGGAACGAGCGCGCGGACAACTATGAAGAAATAGTGCAGCAGTTGCTGGAGTCCTTCAGGAAACTTGGCTCCAGGATGTCCCTGAAAATCCATTTCCAACACCAGCACCTGAACTTCTTCCCTGACAACTTGGGAGCAGTCTCGGACGAGCACGGCGAGCGATTCCACCAAGAGATTTCACTCATGGAGACGCGTTACGAAGGGCGGCACAACCCGAACATGATGGGCGATTTCTGCTGGTTCCTGCATCGTGAAACTGACACAGAGCAGGACAAACGCAAAGCCAAATGCCTAAAGCATTTTAATTACATTCTAGTGGAGTTTTTCTGCAATTTCTATAATTTTGAAGCATTCATGATGAAATAAATGAATAAATGAATTTTTGTAAATTTCATTGAAATCCTGACTTCTAGGCAATGGGAATATTTCTGTAACTGAAAATCCTGACGTGATACAGCAAAACGGTTATGATTTTTGAAATCAGCGTACCCAAATTAGTCTAAATCACTTTACACATCCGCAGTAAAAAAATTTTGTTGTTCAGTGATATCAAAACACAAAGCTAGAAATGACACTGATTTAACATCAATGAATATCATGAGAATGCACTTTGAGGAACAGAAAAGGAAGAAGAGTATCCAACTATTAATTTGTAATTGATCACGGGGTTTCGCACGAATGCAATTATTTTATTATGGACCATTGGTCCAAAAATCATACGTATGAAACAAACAGTTTCAAATGGAACACGTCACCGCCATGAGAACATTTAAATTCCATCAGATGGAGCAATAATTGGGAATTGGTGCTCCCAGTTTGTTGGCTTGATAAGAGAAGACGCCATTTTCCTTTTTGCCTTCTCCATCCCACCCCATTTATAATCTCATGTGGTCACGGACAACTTGTGGGTTGTGAGTGAAGGGGAAGAAAGAAACCACTGAAAAAGGGAAAGCAAATTGAAGAAAAGAAAGGAAAACTGATTAATTTATCAAAGACTTGTTCATCTTTGTCATCATGAGGGGATATAGCTCAGTGGTAGAGCATTTGAGTGCAGTTCAAAATGTCCTCAGTTCAAATCTGAGTGTCCCCTTCATTTAACACTTTTTTGATGATAATTTTTTTCATAAAAAACAACAACTTGAAAGGAGGAATTATTCGGTCTGTGATGAGAGTTTTCATTGTCTTGGTTGAACACCTCAAATAAATATTGAAAGAATGTGAGGAAAAGGAATTTCAAGGTTGCTTTGCATTTCGAAATGATTGTTTAACAAATTGTACAAACATGATAAAATGATTCTTATCAAGAAAAATGTACAATTATTATAATGAGAAAACAACATTATATTTCTCATTGGAGGTTTTATTTCTTTCTCTAAAATGTCAATCACATATTGCCAGCATGTCAGCATGAAAGTAGACTGCAATTACTTCAGAAACAACAAAGATTCCTGAATGATGAGGAAGGAGAAGAGAACTAAAAAAGACGACAGAGGAGGGAGCTGATTGAAAGATTTTTTTGGAATTTTAGAAATTTCCGTCTCAAAAACCAACTTACAATGGAATATTTTTCGATTATCTGGAATTTAATTCCACATGAGTATTTTCATCACAATCAGTCAGTCACTCTGTCTCTGTTTTTGACTTATTCGACCAAAACCGCTGTGTCTATTCGGCTGAAATTTAGCAGCAACCTTCGTCTCCTGATGTCTGGTAACACGGATTGCAAACCTCGTTCCCGTCACGTGACATTAATTCGGTCAAAATGGCCAACACAATCAATTTCTTCAAAAATCTTCTTCTCCAGACACACCAGTCAGAATATTACCAACTTTGGGAAACAACACGAGGAAAGGGTCCTGATGTTAAATTGCGGAGGCCAGGCCGATCAAATGAATGGGAGTGTCTGAATATGTCGGTCATGCAAATTCCTTCAAAAAATCTTCTCCTGATCCAATGGTCAGAATGCCACCAAATTTGGGTTACAACATGAGGCTGGGGTATGGATGTTAAATTGCCAAAGTCATGCAAATCAATTAATGGAAAATGTGTCAAAATGGCCGACATCATCAATTTTTGGGAGAAATCGCACAAATTCCTCAAAAAAAAACTTCCTCTCAAGACCTCCGAATGATAATGCCACAAAATTTGGGTTATAACATGAGAACAGGGCCTAGATAAGCTGCAGGTCCAGTGGTCTTATTTTTGTCTTCAGTTATGGAAACAGAGTGTGACAGCTGTGGGTGTATTTGCAAATGTCTGGTCCAATCACTTCCATTGATTTGAAACTTATCCCCCATGAAGGGAACATTAAATATCGAGTTTGACAGCTGTTGTGGAATTTGCAAATGTCTGGTATATTCACTTTTCTCATTTTCGTGAATCACAAAAACATTATCCAACACTTATTTTTGTTTCGATAAAGTTAGAATTATTCTGATACTCATTCATCCAAAAAGGAAACAGGAATAATAAATATGGAGTTGACAGCTGTGGAGATAAAAAAAAATTGAATACCAAACCACAAACCTTGCAATGATACTGATTTTGCATCAATAAATAATCATGAGAATGAACTTTCAGGAACTGAAAAGGGAGAAGAGTGTCCAACTATTAATTTGTAATTGGTCACTGGCTTTGGTATCAATGCATTTAATTTATTGTCGACTATTGGTGTAAAAAAGCCACAAGTATGAAACAAACAGATTCAAATGGAACACGTCACCACCATGAGAACATTGAAATTCCATCAGATATGGCAACAATCGGGAATTGGTGCTCCCAGCTTACAGCCATGATGGCAGAAGACGTCATTTTCCTTTTTGCTGTCTTCATCCATCCCATTTGGAATTCTGTGTGGGAACGGGAAACTTGTGAGTTGTGATTGAAGTGGAAGAAAGCTTCTGTTGAAAAAGCAAAAGCAAACTGAAGAAAAGAAAGGACAAACTGATTAATTAATCAACGGCTTGTTAACCTTTTTCATCATGAGGGGACATAGCTCAGTGTTAGAGCATTTGAGTGCAGTTCAAAATGTCCTCAGTTCAAATCTGAGTGTCCCCTTCAGTAGGATCTTTTTTGATGATGATCTTTTCACTCAATTCAACAACTTGAAAGGAGAAATTGTTTGGTTTGTGATGTCATTTTGTGTTTTCTTGATTGAACATCTCAAATAAATATTGAAAGAATATGTATAAAAGGAATGCCAAGGTTGTTTTCCATTTCCAAATGATGGAGAAATAAATCATAATTATATAAACGATGAAAGGACTCTTATCATGACAAACAGACAATTATTATGCTGTGAAAACATCGTCATATTTCGAAATCGAAAGTTTCATTTCTTCATCTAAAATGTCAATAATTTATTGCAAACACATCAGCATTAAAATAGACTGCAAGTAATTATGAGAACCGATAATTTCTGAATGACAAGAAGGAAGAAGTGAACGATAAAACACGACATACGAGGGAGCTGATTGAAAGATTTTTTTGCAATTTGAGAAACTTCTCTCTCAAAAATCCATTTACAATGGAATATTTTTCGATTATCTGGAATTTAATTCCACCTGAGTATTTTTATCACATTCAGTCAGTAACTCTGTCTCTGTTTTTGACTTATTCGACCAAAACCGCTGTGTCTATCTGGCTGAAATTTAGCAGCAACATTCCTCTCCTGATGTCTGGTAACAGGGATTGCAAACCTCGCTCCCGTCACGTGACATTAAGTCGGTCAAAATGGCCGACACAGTAAATTTCTTCAAAAATCTTCTTCCCCAGATCCACCTGTCAGAATATTACCAACTTTGGGATATGAAATGAGGAAAGGGTCCTGATGTTAAATCGCGGAGGGGAGGCCGATCAATTGACTGGGAGTGTGTGAAAATGTAGGTCACACAAATTCCTTCAAAAATTCTTCTCCTGATCCACTGGTCAGAATGCGACCAAATTTGGGTTACAACATGAGGACAAGGTATAGATGTTAAATTGCCAAAGTCATGCAAATCAATTAATGGAAAATGTGTCAAAATGGCCGACATCATCAATTTTTGGGAGAAATCGCACAAATTCCTCAAAAAAAAACTTCCTCTCAAGACCTCCAAATGAGAATTCCACCAAATTTGGGTTATAACTTTAGGACAGGGCCCAGATAAGCTGCAGGTCCAGTGGTCTTATTTTTGTCTTCAGTTATGGAAACAGAGTGTGACAGCTGTGAGTGTATTTGCAAATGTCTGGTCCATTCACTTCCATTGATCTGAAACTTATCCCCCATAAAGGGAACATGAAATATCGAGTTTGACAGCTGTAGGGCTGTTTGCAAATGTCTGGTATATTCACTTTTCTCATTTTCGTGAATCACAAAAACATTATCCAACACTTATTTTTGTTTCGATAAAGTTAGAATTATTCTGATACTCATTCATCCAAAAAGGAAACAGGAATAATAAATATGGAGTTGATAGCTGTGGAGATAAAAAAAATTGAATACCAAACCACAAACCTTGCAATGATACTGATTTTGCATCAATAAATAATCATGAGAATGAACTTTCAGGAACTGAAAAGGGAGAAGAGTGTCCAACTATTAATTTGTAATTGGTCACTGGCTTTGGCATCAATGCATTTAATTCATTGTCGACTATTGGTGTAAAAAAGCCACAAGTATGAAACAAACAGATTCAAATGGAACACGTCACCACCATGAGAACATTTAAATTCCATCAGATATGGCAACAATCGGGAATTGGTGCTCCCAGATTACAGCCATGATGGCAGAAGACGTCATTTTCCTTTTTGCTGTCTTCATCCATCCCATGTGGAATCTTGTGTGGGAACGGGAAACTTGTGAGTTGTGATTGAAGTGGAAGAAAGCATCCGTTGAAAAAGCAAAAGCAAACTGAAGAAAAGAAAGGACAAACTGATTAATTAATCAACGGCTTGTTAACCTTTTTCATCATGAGGGGATATAGCTCAGTGTTAGAGCATATGAGTGCAGTTCAAAATGTCCTCAGTTCAAATCTGAGTGTCCCCTTCAGTAGGATCTTTTTTGATGATTATCTTTTCACTCAATTCAACAACTTGAAAGGAGAAATTGTTTGGTTTGTGATGTCATTTTGTGTTTTCTTGATTGAACATCTCAAATAAATATTGAAAGAATATGTATGAAAGGAATGCCAAGGTTGTTTTCCATTTCCAAATGATGGAGAAATAAATCATAATTATATAAACGATGAAAGGACTCTTATCATGACAAACAGACAATTATGATGCTGTGAAAACATCGTCATATTTCGAAATCGAAAGTTTCATTTCTTCATCTAAAATGTCAATAATTTATTGCAAACACATCAGCATTAAAATAGATTGAAATTAATTAAGAGAACCGATAATTTCTGAATGACAAGAAGGAAGAAGTGAACGATAAAACACAAGAGACGAGGGAGTTGATTGAAAGATTTTCTTTGCAGTTTGAGAAGTTCTGCCTCAAAAACCCATTTACAATGTAATATATTTCGATAATCTGGAATTTAATTAAACATCAGGTATTGTCATCATGAACCGTCCATCCGTCTCTTTTTTTGACTTCTTCGGGCAAACCGTTGGGTCCATCCAACTGAAATTTGGCAGCAACGTTCCTCTCGTGATTGGTAACAAGGTTTAAAAACCTCGTTTCGGTCACCCGGCTTGAAGAAGGTCAAAATGGCTGACAAAGCAAATTTCTTCTAAAATGTTCTTCTCCAGATCCACCACTCAGAATTGTACCACATTTGGGTTACAACCTAATGCCAGGGTGAGAATGTTCAATGACGAAAGTCATGCCGACCAAGTGACGGAATTGTGTCAAAATTGCACATATTTTCAATGTTTGGGAGAATTGCATAAATTCCTTTTAAAAACCTTCCTCCCCAGACCCACCAGGTATGACACTAAATTTGGATTCTTACATGAGGCCAGGGCCCAGATAAGCTTTAGGTCCAGTGGTCTTATTTTTATCTTTACATATGGAAACAGAGTGTGACAGCTGTTGATGTGTTTACAAATGTCTGGAAAATTCACTTTTCTCGTTTTTGTTAATCAGAAAAAAATTGTCCAACACATATTTTTGTTTCGATAAAGTTAGAATTGTTCTGAAATTCAATCACCCAGAAAGGGAACAAGAACATAAATATGGAGTTTGAGAGCTGTGGAGATAAAATATTGAATACACTGAACAACAAATTTCAAAAATTTTTTTTTACTGGAGATGTGTAAAGTGATTAAGACTAATTTGGGTACGCTGATTTCAAAAATCATAACCGTTTTGCTGTATCACGTCAGGATTTTCAGGAACAGAAATATTCCCATTGCCTAGAAGTCAGGATTTCAATGAAATTTACATATGTCTTTAACATGTCTTTTTCGTACAATTGTTGTTAACTTGTGTTATATTTCTTTCTTTCAGATAAAGATGAGTAGGCGTTCCTGTACCAATCATCCTGACAACTTCTGTTATGTCTGTGGTCGGTATACCAAAAAAGATCAACAGCGAAGTATATCTACAGCAGTGAAAATGAAGGCCGCCTACTTTCACTACTTCGGGTGTAAGGTGGGGGACCAAGAACAGAGCTGGGCACCACACATCTGCTGCACAAGCTGTCACACAACCTTGACTCAGTGGTTGGTGGGCAAGCGCGCGAGCATGCCATTTGCGGTGCCCATGATATGGCGTGAGCCGCAGAATCATCATGATGATTGTTATTTCTGCTGCACAAGCATCGCCGGCTTCAACAAGAAGAATAAAGGTCACATCAAGTACGCTGACTGCGTCTCTGCTCGTAAACCTGTGCCTCATGATGACGAGAACCCCGTTCCAACACCTCCAGCTGATCAGAACATAGCTGTAAGCAGTGGTGAAGAGGATGGTGATGATGAACCTTTTGAACCCGACACTCAAGAATCACACCTTCTGAACCAGGGAGACTTAAATGATCTTGTAAGAGATCTCTCGCTGTCAAAGGCGAAGGCAGAGCTGCTTGGATCAAGGCTGCAGCAGTGGAATCTACTTGAACCTAACACCAAGATATCCTTGTTCAGAGCACGTCACAGAGACATGGCTGAGTTCTTTGAGATGGAAGACACGATGACATTCTGCAGTGACATCAACGGTCTGTTGAAAGAACTTGGGTGTGATCACGATCCTGCTGACTGGCGCCTCTTCATCGACTCGGGGAAGAACAGCTTGAAGGCTGTTTTGCTCCACAATGGCAACGAGAAACCATCAGTCCCACTGGCTCACGCGTTCGGCATGACAGAGACCTATGAGACTATGTGGCAGCTGCTTGATTCCATCAAGTACAATGACTTCAACTGGCACATCTGCGGAGACTTGAAAGTGGTGGCGCTGTTGTTAGGGCTGCAGTCAGGCTACACGAAATACATGTGCTTCCTTTGTCTCTGGGATAGCAGAGACGACAAGAATCACTGGATGAAGAAAGATTGGGAAGAGCGAAAAGAGCATGTACCTGGTCGACACAACGTGAAGCATGTCGCCCTTGTCGACCCAGCCAAGGTTTTCCTTCCACCACTCCACATAAAGCTCGGCTTGATGAAAAGTTTTGTACGGGCAATGGATCTGAATGGGCGTGGGTTTTTATACCTCAAGGAAAAGTTTGGCAACACCTTGTCGGAGGCCAAGATCAAGGCTGGTGTCTTTGTTGGACCGCAAATCCGACAGATTATGAAGGACGAAACTTTTCCGACAACTCTAAACCCCAAAGAGCTGGCAGCGTGGAGGAGCTTCAAAGCTGTGACGGACAACTTCTTGGGGAACGAGCGCGCGGACAACTATGAAGAAATAGTGCAGCAGTTGCTGGAGTCCTTCAGGAAACTTGGCTCCAGGATGTCCCTGAAAATCCATTTCCAACACCAGCACCTGAACTTCTTCCCTGACAACTTGGGAGCAGTCTCGGACGAGCACGGCGAGCGATTCCACCAAGAGATTTCACTCATGGAGACGCGTTACGAAGGGCGGCACAACCCGAACATGATGGGCGATTTCTGCTGGTTCCTGCATCGTGAAACTGACACAGAGCAGGACAAACGCAAAGCCAAATGCCTAAAGCATTTTAATTACATTCTAGTGGAGTTTTTCTGTAATTTCTATAATTTTGAAGCATTCATGATGAAATAAATGAATAAATGAATTTTTGTAAATTTCATTGAAATCCTGACTTCTAGGCAATGGGAATATTTCTGTAACTGAAAATCCTGACGTGACACAGCAAAACGGTTATGATTTTTGAAATCAGCGTACCCAAATTAGTCTAAATCACTTTACACATCCGCAGTAAAAAAATTTTGTTGTTCAGTGATATCAAAACACAAAGCTAGAAATGACACTGATTTAACATCAATGAATATCATGAGAATGCACTTTGAGGAACAGAAAAGGAAGAAGAGTATCCAACTATTAATTTGTAATTGATCACGGGGTTTCGCACGAATGCAATTATTTTATTATGGACCATTGGTCCAAAAATCATACGTATGAAACAAACAGTTTCAAATGGAACGCGTCACCGCCATGAGAACATTTAAATTCCATCAGATGGAGCAATAATTGGGAATTGGTGCTCCCAGTTTGTTGGCTTGATAAGAGAAGACGCCATTTTCCTTTTTGCCTTCTCCATCCCACCCCATTTATAATCTCATGTGGTCACGGACAACTTGTGGGTTGTGAGTGAAGGGGAAGAAAGAAACCACTGAAAAAGGGAAAGCAAATTGAAGAAAAGAAAGGAAAACTGATTAATTTATCAAAGACTTGTTCATCTTTGTCATCATGAGGGGATATAGCTCAGTGGTAGAGCATTTGAGTGCAGTTCAAAATGTCCTCAGTTCAAATCTGAGTGTCCCCTTCATTTAACACTTTTTTGATGATAATTTTTTTCATAAAAAACAACAACTTGAAAGGAGGAATTATTCGGTCTGTGATGAGAGTTTTCATTGTCTTGGTTGAACACCTCAAATAAATATTGAAAGAATGTGAGGAAAAGGAATTTCAAGGTTGCTTTGCATTTCGAAATGATTGTTTAACAAATTGTACAAACATGATAAAATGATTCTTATCAAGAAAAATGTACAATTATTATAATGAGAAAACAACATTATATTTCTCATTGGAGGTTTTATTTCTTTCTCTAAAATGTCAATCACATATTGCCAGCATGTCAGCATGAAAGTAGACTGCAATTACTTCAGAAACAACAAAGATTCCTGAATGATGAGGAAGGAGAAGAGAACTAAAAAAAACGACAGAGGAGGGAGCTGATTGAAAGATTTTTTTGGAATTTTAGAAATTTCCGTCTCAAAAACCAACTTACAATGGAATATTTTTCGATTATCTGGAATTTAATTCCACATGAGTATTTTCATCACAATCAGTCAGTCACTCTGTCTCTGTTTTTGACTTATTCGACCAAAACCGCTGTGTCTATTCGGCTGAAATTTAGCAGCAACCTTCGTCTCCTGATGTCTGGTAACACGGATTGCAAACCTCGTTCCCGTCACGTGACATTAATTCGGTCAAAATGGCCAACACAATCAATTTCTTCAAAAATCTTCTTCTCCAGACACACCAGTCAGAATATTACCAACTTTGGGAAACAACACGAGGAAAGGGTCCTGATGTTAAATTGTGGAGGCCAGGCCGATCAAATGAATGGGAGTGTCTGAATATGTCGGTCATGCAAATTCCTTCAAAAAATCTTCTCCTGATCCAATGGTCAGAATGCCACCAAATTTGGGTTACAACATGAGGCTGGGGTATGGATGTTAAATTGCCAAAGTCATGCAAATCAATTAATGGAAAATGTGTCAAAATGGCCGACATCATCAATTTTTGGGAGAAATCGCACAAATTCCTCAAAAAAAAACTTCCTCTCAAGACCTCCGAATGATAATGCCACAAAATTTGGGTTATAACATGAGAACAGGGCCTAGATAAGCTGCAGGTCCAGTGGTCTTATTTTTGTCTTCAGTTATGGAAACAGAGTGTGACAGCTGTGGGTGTATTTGCAAATGTCTGGTCCAATCACTTCCATTGATCTGAAACTTATCCCCCATGAAGGGAACATTAAATATCGAGTTTGACAGCTGTTGTGGAATTTGCAAATGTCTGGTATATTCACTTTTCTCATTTTCGTGAATCACAAAAACATTATCCAACACTTATTTTTGTTTCGATAAAGTTAGAATTATTCTGATACTCATTCATCCAAAAAGGAAACAGGAATAATAAATATGGAGTTGACAGCTGTGGAGATAAAAAAATTGAATACCAAACCACAAACCTTGCAATGATACTGATTTTGCATCAATAAATAATCATGAGAATGAACTTTCAGGAACTGAAAAGGGAGAAGAGTGTCCAACTATTAATTTGTAATTGGTCACTGGCTTTGGTATCAATGCATTTAATTTATTGTCGACTATTGGTGTAAAAAAGCCACAAGTATGAAACAAACAGATTCAAATGGAACACGTCACCACCATGAGAACATTGAAATTCCATCAGATATGGCAACAATCGGGAATTGGTGCTCCCAGATTACAGCCATGATGGCAGAAGACGTCATTTTCCTTTTTGCTGTCTTCATCCATCCCATTTGGAATTCTGTGTGGGAACGGGAAACTTGTGAGTTGTGATTGAAGTGGAAGAAAGCTTCCGTTGAAAAAGCAAAAGCAAACTGAAGAAAAGAAAGGACAAACTGATTAATTAATCAACGGCTTGTTAACCTTTTTCATCATGAGGGGACATAGCTCAGTGGTAGAGCATTTGAGTGCAGTTCAAAATGTCCTCAGTTCAAATCTGAGTGTCCCCTTCAGTAGGATCTTTTTTGATGATGATCTTTTCACTCAATTCAACAACTTGAAAGGAGAAATTGTTTGGTTTGTGATGTCATTTTGTGTTTTCTTGATTGAACATCTCAAATAAATATTGAAAGAATATGTATAAAAGGAATGCCAAGGTTGTTTTCCATTTCCAAATGATGGAGAAATAAATCATAATTATATAAACGATGAAAGGACTCTTATCATGACAAACAGACAATTATTATGCTGTGAAAACATCGTCATATTTCGAAATCGAAAGTTTCATTTCTTCATCTAAAATGTCAATAATTTATTGCAAACACATCAGCATTAAAATAGACTGCAAGTAATTATGAGAACCGATAATTTCTGAATGACAAGAAGGAAGAAGTGAACGATAAAACACGACATACGAGGGAGCTGATTGAAAGATTTTTTTGCAATTTGAGAAACTTCTCTCTCAAAAATCCATTTACAATGGAATATTTTTCGATTATCTGGAATTTAATTCCACATGAGTATTTTCATCACATTCAGTCAGTCACTCTGTCTCTGTTTTTGACTTATTCGACCAAAACCGCTGTGTCTATCTGGCTGAAATTTAGCAGCAACATTCCTCTCCTGATGTCTGGTAACAGGGATTGCAAACCTCGCTCCCGTCACGTGACATTAAGTCGGTCAAAATGGCCGACACAGTAAATTTCTTCAAAAATCTTCTTCTCCAGATCCACCTGTCAGAATATTACCAACTTTGGGATATGAAATGAGGAAAGGGTCCTGATGTTAAATCGCGGAGGGGAGGCCGATCAAATGACTGGGAGTGTGTGAAAATGTAGGTCACACAAATTCCTTCAAAAATTCTTCTCCTGATCCACTGGTCAGAATGCGACCAAATTTGGGTTACAACATGAGGACAAGGTATAGATGTTAAATTGCCAAAGTCATGCAAATCAATTAATGGAAAATGTGTCAAAATGGCCGACATCATCAATTTTTGGGAGAAATCGCACAAATTCCTCAAAAAAAAACTTCCTCTCAAGACCTCCAAATGAGAATTCCACCAAATTTGGGTTATAACTTTAGGACAGGGCCCAGATAAGCTGCAGGTCCAGTGGTCTTATTTTTGTCTTCAGTTATGGAAACAGAGTGTGACAGCTGTGAGTGTATTTGCAAATGTCTGGAGTAGGGTAAGAATACTGATTCTGGCTCACTTTTCCCCATGTAAATGAATGGGGGATTTTCAGCGATTTATATTTTTTTTCCCTAAAAATAAACCCCCCTTTTTATCCCAAGGTATATTTATTTGTCTCCCCTTTTAACTTGGAGGTTGAACCTCATTGAATTGAACACCTGAGGGTTGAACAGCTCACTCATTGAACCTATAAAGATTTGTTCATTCTCAAATTCCTTCAATAGTTTAATTTTCTTTGCACAATAATCCCCATCTAAAATATTGACAAACAAAACATTTGAATCTTTATATTTTTTAAGATACCCCATTTGTGCCATTACGAAATGATAAACTTCTCTTAATGCTCTTGTTTGACCACCTCCTGAGCCACAGGTTATTTTTTGTTAAGCCCCGCCCACTTTTCTTTAAGCCCCGCCCACTTTTGTTAAGCCCCGCCCACTTTTCATAAGGTAATTTTTCTAAGCCACGCCCACTTTTCCTAAGCTCCGCCCACTTTTGCTAAGCTCCGCCCACTTTTCATAAGATATTTTTCTAAGCCACGCCCACTTTTCCTAAGCCCCGCCCACTTTTGCTAAGCTCCGCCCACTTTTCATAAGGTATTTTTCTAAGCCACGCCCACTTTTCCTAAGCTCCGCCTACTTTTGCTAAGCCCCGCCCACTCTTACATCATTTCCAGTTCATCTCTGACTCACAAAGAAATCACTAGAAAATTACAGGATGTTATGGTTTTGAAAAATTTCCCAATGAAGGCTTGCCTAGGCTTGCCCAGGGAATTTCCAAAGGAAACCACACCCACCAGTCTTTCTCTATAAAAGCTTCAAACCCAGGCTCCATTTTAAACATTTGTTCTTGCTGACAATGGTGTTCTGTGTGCTTGTCTCAAACTCTCTGTCTTCTATGGAACTAAACCTTCAAGTTGATGAACTGGATTCAAACCTCTTATCTATTGAGGTAAGATTTTTTATTTTCCTATTTTCAAACTTTGATTGAAGCATACTCATTTAATAATTAAATAACTTAATTAATACATTATTATTTTCTCTCACAGGAAATTGTATCTGAAAATACTGCTTTTGCTACAACTTGGAGGGAAATTGTTGGCTTGGTTGAAGACCTTGAGTGGGATGACTTTGGTGTTCCTTGGAACTCTCTGTCTTCTATGGAACTAAACCTTCAAGTTGATGAACTGGATTCAAACCTCTTATCTATTGAGGTAAGATTTTTTATTTTCCTATTTTCAAACTTTGATTGAAGCATACTCATTTAATAATTAAATAACTTAATTAATACATTATTATTTTCTCTCACAGGAAATTGTGTCTGAAATACGAAATGAAAATACTGCTTTTGCTACAACTTGGGGCGAAATTGTTGGCTTGGTTGAAGACCTTATGAGCGACCAAGACCCACAGAACGAGTTCGTCCTTGATGACCCAACCAAAGAGTTATACCTTGGAGACCAGCAAAATCCTGAAAAAGAGTTTTACAGCAATAGTACTCATTGTGAGTTATCAAGACAATACCCACTGAACAAGTTATACCTTGATGAGCCAGAATACAAGTTTTACCTTGGAGACTCACAAATTTTGAAAAAATCAGTAAATGAGTTCTGCCTTGATGGTTTAAATAACTACCTTGGAGACTCAGGAAAAGGGTTCTGCCAAGATGGTTCTAAATATGGGGCCTACCTTGGAGACTCACAAATTTTGAAAAAATCAGTAAATGAGTTCTGCCTTGATGGTTTAAATAACTACCTTGGAGACTCAGGAAAAGGGTTCTGCCAAGATGGTTCTAAATATGGGGCCTACCTTGGAGACTCACAAATTTTGAAAAAATCAGTAAATGAGTTCTGCCTTGATGGTTTAAATAACTACCTTGGAGACTCAGGAAAAGGGTTCTGCCAAGATGGTTCTAAATATGGGGCCTACCTTGGAGACTCACAAATTTTGAAAAAATCAGTAAATGAGTTCTGCCTTGATGGTTTAAATAACTACCTTGGAGACTCAGGAAAAGGGTTCTGCCAAGATGGTTCTAAATATGGGGCCTACCTTGGAGACTCACAAATTTTGAAAAAATCAGTAAATGAGTTCTGCCTTGATGGTTTAAATAACTACCTTGGAGACTCAGGAAAAGGGTTCTGCCAAGATGGTTCTAAATATGGGGCCTACCTTGGAGACTCACAAATTTTGAAAAAATCAGTAAATGAGTTATCCTTAAGAGACTTTGTAAGTTGGTTTTACTTTGAATACTTGAAATGTGGGTTCTGGATTGATAACTCACAATGTGATACATATCTTGGAAACTCAACGGGAATGTGGTTATACCTTGAAGACTTGGAAAGTTGGGTTTATGTTGGACACTTGAAACTTTTTTGGGGGCTTTTATTTATTTATTTATTTATTTATTTATTATTATTATTATTTTATTTATTTATATTTTGGAGACTTTTGGAGTTGCTATCACTCTTTGGGATCTAAACCTATCGATGTAGTTCTTTGTCGGATGGTGCTTGATGGGAGCAAGATCAAGAAAGTTCTGGGAAGAAAGTGCAGGCTTACTCCCTCTTTCTACGTCATCAAACCTGAAAGCCTTAAAAGACAGAATTGGAAGAAGAAAAAAAAACGTAAAA
This sequence comes from Eptatretus burgeri, assembly GCF_056783735.1. Taxonomy (NCBI): domain Eukaryota; kingdom Metazoa; phylum Chordata; class Myxini; order Myxiniformes; family Myxinidae; genus Eptatretus; species Eptatretus burgeri. The sequence goes on from NC_140966.1 coordinate 12,455,657, forward strand.
ATATATATATATATATAGGTGGAAATCTCATTTTGAAAAAGACATTTTGTTGGGCGAGGATTGAGTTGGGGTTGAGATTTTGAATGTGAGGGTTGGGACACACACACACATACACATCAACAAACAAAAGTTAAGCCTTGACTATTCAGTTGAGGATTCTGTGTTTGGGGTTCACAGATCTAAGAACGTCCCCCTTGACACACATTATATACTGTTATACACCTCGGACTTGGCCCTCGAGTGTCCACAACGGTGTATAGTAGGAGGGAGTGAAGCGCCAACCTATTGCTCCCATTGCACACACACACACAAACAAAAGTTAAGCCTTGACTATTCAGTTGAGGATTCTGTGTTTGGGGTTCACAGATCTAAGAACGTCCCCCTTGACACACATTATATACTGTAATACACCTCGGACTTGTTCCTCTAGTGTCCACAAAGGTGTATTATATGCTTAGTTTTGTCTTTTGTAATTCCTGTGAATAAAATGAACCTAAAATCTCTTCCCCTTCCAAATCATATATTTTATAAGTCCAAGGAACTGTATCTATTACATCAACAATTTTAAAAAGTTCTTTCGTCCATCGTTCAGTAAAACCCTTTTCAAAATGAGATTTCCACCTATATATTCTTACGATATCACCAACTTTGAACTTAGGTTTTCTGACATTAATCTCTTTTTCATATTTTAATTTTGTAAATGTTTCTGATGGCTTCATATTCGTTGACGTGTGAATCGTGTCATTATACTTATCCACAATATCCTGAATAAAAGATAACCATTGTTGTGAACCGAGTTGTGTGAATTTTTTATATAGTCTCTCTTTTAAGGTACGATTAAAACGTTCAACAACAACTGCCTTCCCTTCATTAAAGGTACTGTATAATGTAATACTGTTATTTTTAAAAAATTCATAAATGTCTTGTTATAAAACTCTCTACCCTCATCAGTCCACAATTTCTTAGGTTTTCTCTTACTTTTATTAAATATCTGTTGAAAAGCTAACACAAGAGTATTACCTGTTTTGTTTTTTAAAGGGACAACCCACGCATATCTACTCCTCAAATCAATAACGGTTAAAGCATACTTGTACCCCTTATCATTATTGAGTTCAATCAAATCAGCAGACCAGATATAATCAACTTCCTTGGAATAAACTTTCCTTCTCTGAAACTTTGTGAATATTGGTTTATGTAATTCATCAGCTAATTGCTCTTCAGTCTTAATGGCATCATTAGAGCCTATAAGTTTTTGAATTTCCAAGTCCAAGTTTCAATTTAGCACTAATCATCTTCTTCACGATGAACCTATCAACTTTTTCTCTCAAGGTTGGATTTTGTATCAGAGACAAATTATATAACATTTCTCTATCGGCTTCATGCTTTTCTTCCAACGTTGTGGTATTCCCATAATCAATATCGTGTCTCATGCACACTTCATCAACTCTATTGATTGGTTTACTCCAGGATTTAGGATTGTCTGCCTCATCTAATCTTTTATCCAAGTTTGTGCCTGGACCACAGAAAGAATAACCTGGAAGATGTAATTCCCCTGGTATTCCAGTAGTTGTAAATTTACTTCCTGATAAAAACTTTTGTATATCTCCTCCGAGTTTGTGTTTGGAGATAAATTGATTTTTTTTTGAACCACACACCGAACATATACCTTTTTGTATAACCCTGTTATTTTTACTTTTAATATATGAAATATTTTTAGTATTAGTTTTCTTTTTACATTTGAGACAATAACTCATTTATTTATGAGAAAAATTTCTGCAGAGTGCAAAAACCTTTTTAGTTTCCAACATGCACATTTGAATCTTAATTTTTAAAACATAAAGAATCCTTAGAAATGCCTTCACTCTCTCCTCCATTTATTTAAGAAAAAACTTGAATTAAAATGAATAGCTTGACGATGCTAATAGTTTTGTTGAAAGTATTGCAAATAGACTTGTTAATTCTTTGTATTCCTTCCTGGTGGGTTGAGTTATTTTCTGTAATACCTCTATTCTTTTTTGAATCTCACTGGTTTCCATACTATAATATTTATTTATTCTCTCTCTTTCCTCCCTCTCCCTCTCCTCCTTCTCCTTTTCCTCCTCTTCCCTCTCTTCTTCAACTCCTTCCTCATCCCTTACTATACTTGAATCGTTTACACCCCATAGAATATTATACATATATTCATCAGGATTTCTTGTTATTCCTGTATCCAAAATAATTTTTTTTACAACAGGAAACCAATAAAATTTCTTTTGAATTTCTAAAAGAGCCTTACCTTTTCTTAACCTTATAATTTTTTCATTATTTAACATTCTAATTAAATCTAAAGTTGTCGGTTTATCAACATCAGCATAATGCCAATCTTTTATTGAAAATACCTCATTCTTATGTTGTAGAACATATTTATTAAAATACCGAATACCCTTTTCTTGAAGGTATGCTTGGACACAGAAATGATAATTTTCTTGAAGTCTTCTTGCTGTCATTTATGTATTAGAAATATATGTTAGAATAATATTATGGCACGAAACACCTCCCCATCTTCCCATAGTTAAATCATTTTGTATTTCCTTACTTATTATATATAATCCTGTTTTTTCTGTTTTCATGAGATAAACAAGGGCAAAACCATTATTATATTTACCCTTATTAAATTCTTTTATTTGTTGTTTACTAATCGTGGCTCCACAAAACTCATTCTCGATACCAAGTGGATAATATTCTTCCTTACGAGACTGATTTAATTGTTCCAGGTCTTCGAGGTTAATTTTAAATGACCAATTATACCCTAAATCATTCATATCATACCCCCATTGTTCTATTCTCATACAAACGATACGCCCTTCTTTATAAAAATTTATTTTAATTCGAACTGTGAATTCTGTATGACCTGGAGATAATATCAACACTTCTGTATCTTTAGAATACACAGCCGTTTTATTTAAGTATATATATATTGTGATAAATCGCTTAATCTCACCAAGTCATTCGCGTCAGTCGGGCTTGGATAATTTTTTAATTTATAAGCATTTTTCATGTTAATATTTTTGTTTATATTATATTTATGTCGTTCAGCCTGTGCCTTTGTGTAATAATTTGATAAATCAATATCCAGTTCTTGAGATACACCAAAGATAGAACCATCTTTACCAACATAAGTCATTTATATTAGATTAAAAATAATATCATAAAATTTTTTATTTTTGTTGAGTTGAAATAACACATATAGACATAATTGACCACAACACTTGGAATTTAATTCTTGGACTTGAAATGTTTGATAAACACCATTCTGTAAGAATTTTATGACTTCAACAGGTGGTGGAAGACCAAAACTATCAAAATAATATTTGTCTTGACTATTAAAAATACAAACCCAATGAGAACCGTTCCCATCATTATCTTCTAAGTTCATAATAATATTCTTTGTATGTTTCGACACATTTGTTAATTCATCTCTCATACAAATAACCACATTATGAATTTTTAATTTCTTACAATATTTGACAAGTTGTAAATTTGATGTTGTATTCTTTCCAAATTCTTTCAACCACTCATCAATGCTCATTTATTTATTAGAAAGATATAATCCATTACCTCTTTTCGTTAATTTTACACCTGCTTGTGCTATAGAAGAAAGCATATCTCCAACTAACAATCTCGCTTTATCAGGCAGACCTTCAAGTTTTTCAGCAAAATCTACAATTACACCACTTCCACTAATTTGTTTCTCCAACTCTTTGTTATGTCTTTCCAATTCTTTTTGAGCCTGGAGTTGAGCCTTCCTTTCGTTGGCAGTTTTGACCGCTGTTGAAATACCACCCGTCAATGCTCCAACCGCACTTAAACCAGCAAATAAAGGAATTAGAAATGGGAGAAATCCTCCACTCGTCTCTCTTATTGAATATTTTTTCAACATTGGTTTTGTCATTTTAATTTTAAGTGAGCCAGTGTCATTCAAGATTTTAACCTGTTCTCTTGTGAGCAAAACATCAATTCTTACTGCTCCTTTTCTCTGAATTGTATTAACGTTAATCGTACAAGGCTTTTGATTTTGAACACAAGATGATAGTTTATGAAGATTGATTTGATTAACATATACCCCAGTTGGTACTTTGCCACTCATTTATTTAACAAAAAAATTATGTGAGACTAATCATCACACCATTATCTGTATTAATCTGCAATTCTGTTTCTTCCAAAAGCAAACAATATGTATCAACTTCTTCACTCTCTCCTCTTTCAATGTATAGGGAAGTATCCACTCGATTAGACTTTATAGTTTCTTTTTGAGCGCTCAGGTCAAACGTATAGATTGTATACAAACTTTTAAATGCTGTCATATCCAAAATAGGTTCTTTATTTCCATTACTTTCACACACCTTTTGGTAAGACTTGTATGCTTCAGCAAAATCATTTTTTTCCCAATTAATTTCCAATCTATCTCGTGGATAAAATGTTCCATCTAGAGAAACGCGAAGTTGTTTCACCTTAGCATTATCACTCAATGCATTATTCTTATCAGTCGCAGTATCACCATCTGGCTTTTAAAAATCATCCACAGATATCGTGGCTTTCCTTCCAGAACACCCAAATTCCACGTGTAAGTAGTTTGATTGAGTTTAACGTGTTGACATCTTCTTTTGAGGTATGATACACTGAGTGGTTTTTTTGAGTTAAGTCTTCGATTCAACATCTCTTCTGTTTTAAGATTAGGAGTATATTCACTGATATACCAACTCATCTCCTCAATTACAAATTTATTCTGATCACCAAAAGCATTACCAACACCAAAAAGCAATCTATTTTCATTATCATTCCTTTGTAGTTGAAATCTAATTTTAAGACCATACAGAACTTTATCATAATCACAAAATCCAAATATACCTTTAAGAGGAACTGCCACAGTAAAACTATTTTCTGCTTTTGTATCATCATTATACATTCCTTTCCTTTGAATATATCCAGGGTCTGTGTTTGTTCCCGTTGACATATCAGGAATAAAACCTTCGACAGACCCCTTTCCCATTCTATCACTGAATGTATAGAGTGTAAATTTCATCATTTCAGATACAGCAGAGACATAATCAACCGCTTCAACTTCTTGTGTTCCAATATACAATCGCACACTATCAAACATTTTCCAGAAGAAATCATTTACAAGTGTAGCGTTTGTGTTATTCCCAGCCTTAGTGAATTTAAATTTACACAACAAGAAACTTTCGGAGAGATTCAAATAGGTTTGTTGATTATTTATTTCAAAACTTTTTGTACCATTTGTATTCCAGTCTGTTCCAGTTATTGCATTTACCTTGAAGTAATCTTCTTTTTTAGTGGAGTTTGAGATAATAATAGTATCATCCAAATCATAGATACTATCAATTGCTTCCATACTTGTATTTATTTAGGAAAAAAGATGTTAAAACTTTTGAAACCCTGATCCAAGTATTTGAATTATTTTCTGTCGTTCTTGGGGGGACAACTGAGTTTTACCTTTCTTAATTTCTTTTATTGCTTGTAATTTATGAGATTCTTTCTGAGCATCTTTTATACTCTTTACAGCACCTGCTACATTTCCCACAGCAGAAGCAGTTGAACCAATTAGGTCTTTATGTTTAAGAATAGTTGAACCAATACCCATGAGAGTATCAATTATCCCATCTCCTCTAAATTGATGTCCGACACCCTTTTGTCTCTTAGGTTTATAGTATCCTCTACCAAGATACATACCTTCACCCTTGTAGTACGGGGAAAGGAACATCCCATCTCCTGTAATTATTTTATATTTTCCCAACTCGTGCTTCCTCACAATAACCATCGTATTTATTTATTGAAAAACTTCACGTAGGTGAATTCTGATGGATATAACTTCTCCATTAAAAGAGATCACACGATTATCTTGGTCGGTTATCCTAAAATTTACTCTGTGTATGGTTTTTCCTGACACAGGTAGATAAACCAAATTTTTAGGCTCCATATTGAATTTATAACCAATTGGGGTTGAGTATGCGCTGAATGAAAATATTGTATTTGTTTTTAATCCATCATTATAAGCACCATCAATCAAATCACAGTGAATTAACACCGAATTTATTCCTGAGGATATTTGAATGACATTATCACTGTAAAACGTCCCATTAGTTTCAATCTTTTTTGAGGAGAAACCTAATAACTCTCTAAATGAATTATCAATTGTGAAATCAACCTTGTAGTTATTTTTAACTTTAATCGTTGATTTTGAAGTATGTTTTTGAATGTTTATAATAATATTTTTTGGTTCATCACCCTGTTCTTTCATAAGACGAGCAATTTCGGAAGATATTTGAGAAATCTCGTATGCTCCGCCTGAGACTGTTATCGTTTTGTATCCACTTCCCGGATTATAACTAAACTTGTCATTTTTCTCGGTTATATTAAATAAGGTATTATAAGTCTCCATGGACAATAAAGATGCCTCATATTCTTTTGTTGTGTTAAGTTGTAGTGGGTATGGGAATGAAGATGTGTGGTCGCTTGTTGTGAAATTAAAACTCAGGATTGTGCTTCTCATCTTATTTAATATGAGATAAAATGTCTTTATATTGAGATTTATTAATTATTTTCATGTTCATCAACTGATCTAAAATGGCTGATGCTTCATTAAAACAATTGTTATTTCCAGCCTTCTTACTGCCGAACAACAATAACAGTCTATTAACTAATTGCGATGGGTCATTTGGAAGAAAACTAATACCTGAACCAAGGATACTTAAAGCCTGAATAATGTGTTTCTCCTTCTCATTCTTCCTACTTTTACCAGAAAGAATAACCTTATAATTTAGAGTGTTCAGCAAATCAATATATACTCTATCATCATTATTTTCCATATCCAATGGTTTATCAATATACTTTGATTCATCCCTCACAGTTGAACCTTGTCTTCCATCTTTTGTGAGAAGAAACATTAATCTCGGAGTTAGTTTAACAAGGGTTGAGCAGAACTTAAGAACCTTAATTCATCATTAAATATCAATACCTTTTCTTTAACAAGATGAAATATTGCTGGTTGTTCTGTTGGAATGAGTCCTGCTTTGGTTTTTGAATCCGCTGAATATTCATTGTTTTGAACAGCATTCACAATATAATCAGGGGGTTGATTAATCTCTTCCAGTTGTTGAAATAAACCTTCATCATCATATTCTAATTCTCCTAAATGCTCTAATTCTTCCTCCGTCATTTGACTGAAATCTTTTAACATTTGAAGCTTTCTAGGAGTATATTCTACTGTGGGAACTGTGGAAACATCTTTCATTTTTTCTTGGGAAGTTTTTAAAAGTGGTTTAAAAAATTTCTCTTGTTTTTTTCAAATGCTTCTTCGCCCGTTAGTTTCTGTCTGCGTTTCTTCTTTATGTCTTCCTGTTGTTTTACAACTTTTGAAACCAACTCTTGATGTTCCTTAAATCTTCTTGCTCTTTCTTTTGTATCCATTTATTTATTGTAAAATATCATTTAATGAATTGTAAAGATCAACAGGGAAATTTTCCTTTTCTTCATCATTCAAGTAGATGTGTTCAAATAAATCCTTTTCTTTAAATATTTCATCAAATTCTTTATTAACATTAATGCGAGTTGTAATTTCTTCTTCACTAATCCTTGCATCTCTGCTTTTCATACGTTTGTGTTGAGTTTCTTCATCAACATCAAAACCGAATGATAAAATCTTCACTCCGCTCAGATATTTAATAATTTGTCTCGTTCCTTCTGGATTAGTTTCTAATATCCCAACACCACCAGATTTTAGTTTCTTTAACTCACTCTTACAATGTGAATATTTTGTTGTACCAAGAGAAACCTCCTCAAATATTTGTCCTTCATTCCTCAATCGCATATGTTCCTCCACTGAAATATAGTGATAATCTTCACCTTTTACTTCTCCAGGTCTTATTGCTCTAGTTGTTGTTGATACAATGCGTATCACGGGGTGTTTTTTAAGTAAATTTACAATATTCTCATTTGTACTACACAAGAACCTTGATTTATGAAAGTTTTTTCCAGAAGCAGATTTACCCACAAGATTTATAATAATAGTTGTCATTTATATATGTAATTGTTTATAAAACAAAAAATATATCCCTTAATATCTCATCTTGTTTCACAACAATATATTTATATTTTTCAGTCGTGTGCTTCATATAATCCTCAAATTTCTTTTTACTACATAATGTAGAACAATTATCTCTCCAAAAATTATTGATATCTATTGAATTTAACTTGAATAAAATAAAAGTATTAGCATTGTTTCTGATGGAACGACGAGGAAGTTGAAAGTACGATTGACTAAGATAAATACAATTACAAGAAGAATGTCTCCCTCTTGTGTAGTAGCTGTCCATTACCGTTTGGTTTCTCTCATTAACACAATCATCAAAGATAACGAGGTTCTTTTTGATTTATCCAAATCTTGGGGAGACGGTATATCATCCGTATTATCACTAAGAATACAAGTTATAAGATTTGATTTCTTTTTACATCTCTGTGTATCACAAAATAGTTGAATTATATCTTCAATGTTATAATCATTTAGGTTTTTTTGACGTTTAAATAAACCTATTATATCTTCTTTTTGAAGACCAGCATTAAAACCTTGTGAGAGTAGTTGATACTCTGGTTGAAAACTCGACTTTGTGAAAATTATTAAATTATCATAATCTAAAAAGTTGGGAGTGAGGAGCATTTTTAAAAGTAAGCAGGTTTTTCCACATCCACTTGAACCAACTATGAGACATCTTAATGAATTTGGGAGATTTTTATGGTTGTTAAATTTTTTCTTATTTTCCCAAATAGGTAAAAAATCATTCATTTATATATTTGAAAAACAGGTTATTTAATTTATTATTGGCTTTTTTAGAAACTCTATATTTTATCCTAAGTTCAGGTTTAATTTCAAGATAATCCATTATTTTATTTATACAATATCTTGTGTTGATATTTCCCTGAAAATTACATCCATGAATAATATACAACAACAATCCTTTGAACATTTCTCTTATACGTTCAGTTTCTTCCCTTGTAAGGAAAGGTGTGTTATCATCCTCATACTTTACATTCATTTCTCTAATCAATCTTGTAAAGTAATTCATTTTTGGTGTAAATCTAAAAGAATTATTTTCCTTTTTATATTTTTTATTATCATTAATTAGAAGATAATCACAGAATATACATTGTTTATAGGCTTTTGACTCTGTGTTTAATCCCTGTCTTTCACACGCAGGACAATTCTCAAATTTGTCATATGGAGAATCAGGAAAGTCTAGCATATTTATAAAGTAAAACTTTACTTAAACTGAAATTCATCTATACTTTCAGTTGTATATTACCATCGATATCGATATACTTTTTTTCATTATCAGATTCAACAACAACATTTTTTATATTAAAGGTAATTTTAAAATTATCGTTAACTACTATTGAACGAAATGTCATTTCACCTGATATATTAACATCCTTTATTTCATCAAGATTTACATGTTTAGGGTTGTTGAAAAAAATACAAATTTCTCCTTGCATATTACAGATGGTCTTATCTTTTCTTTCTAAAGCTTCATCCATAAGGTTTTTGTTCTTTGATACTTTTTCTTGTTTCATTGCTTTTTCTAGTTTTGAATATATTACTAGAAGGAGAGGAGAAACTTTTGTTAGAGATACTTTAATTGATGTTCTACCAGGTATACTAAAAGCCCTTCCACTGAAGGAAATTGAAGAACTCATATTATTTACCATAATAGTTTTTATCCAATAGTTGTTATATTTATCTTTGTTCAATTTTACATCCTTGACATATTTCTCAGTATCTTTAACAGATGAAGAGATTGATTGAAACTTGTCTTTTGTGTCTTGAAACATGGTATTTATTAAGTGAAAAAGTTGGAGGATAAAATGTTTTTAAGCACAGATTCACCTATAAATTAAACGAAATTTTCATCAAGAAAATTTTAGTTCAAGCAAAGTTTTATTCTATAAATATGGTGAATACAACGTACTGCGATGTTTGTAATCACGAATATAAACATTATAGAAAACACCTCCGAACCAACAAACACACATTTAATCTATTTCATCAAATATCTCCTCTTGAGTTGGAAAGAAAACATTGTGATATCTGTTCAAAGGATGTTTTGAAGAGTAGTTATAATCAACATCTTCAATCACAAAAACACAAGAAAAATGAGTTTAAAGTAAAGGGAGACTATTATATTAAAAACACTGATGAGGCATTTAAAGGGCATATAAAAATAAGGATTTTTCAATTTGGAGAACCCGGTCCATCATCAATAGCTGAATCAATTGAAATAGTGAAACCCGATGTTGAAAAATTTATTAAAAAGACATTAAAAGAAATAAAAACTTTAAAGTTTTATATGGGAGTGAAAATGAATATGAAAAGACAAGATGAAGAACAAACTCCTTATATGAGAACAGATCTTCATTTTATAACATCATTTCAAGATTTTTTGAATAGTGGGGTTTATGAAGAACTATCAAGACAAGAGGAGGATGTTGATAATACAGTGGTAGGAAGTGGATTCAATATTAAAAAAATCATCTTTTTAGATATACACATTCTAAAATCAAACCCTCTTAAAGCTTCTTCTTATATTGAATTACCAAAAGAAATAAAACTAAAGAAGGCAGTTGTTAATATTAAGAACAATGATAATAAATGTTTTCTCTGGTCTGTTCTTGCTCACTTACATCCACCAAAATGTAATTCAGAAAGAGTAAAACAATATATGAAATATGAGAATACCTTGGACATTAAAGATTTTAAATTCCCAATGCCACTAACAGATATTCCTAAATTTGAGAAAAAGAATAATCTTTCTATTAATGTATATGGATTAACGGATACAAACAAAGTTCAAATATTAAAAATTTCAAACAACTATAAAAATGAAGAAACACACATTGACCTTTTATATTTTAGTGTTGGAAAGAATTCACATTACACATACATCAATAATTTATCAAGATTAATCTCTTCTCAGGTATTCAGAACAGCAAACAAAATATATCCTTGTAAGCGATGTCTTAATTCATTTCATACAAAAGAACGATTAGAACAACATTCAAAATATTGTAGTAATCATAAATCAGCTGTAATTACAATGCCTAAACCTGGTGAAAAGATTTATTTTGAAGATTATAATAAATCTATCATGCACCCATTTGTGATATACGCTGATTTTGAATGTATCCTTAAAAAGATAAATACTGCTTCTCCTAATCCAAAAGAACCATATACAAATAAATATCAAAAACATATTCCTTGTGGTTTTTGTTATTATATCAAATCATCTGTTGGAGAAAAGTATAACAAACTTGAACATTATCGTGGAAAAAATGCTTCACAAGAGTTTGTAAAACGATTAGAAAAGGATTGTATAAGACTCACTAAATTAATGAAAGAAACAAATGAACCGATGAAATTAACCAAAGAAGAAAAATTAGAATTTAGAATGAACAATATCTGTCATATTTGTGAGGGAGAAATTAAGGAGTTTAAAGTTAGAGACCATTGTCATCTTACTGGTAAATATAGAGGTCCCGCTCATTCCTGTTGTAATCTTAATTATAAATTACCTTCTTTTATTCCAGTCTTTCTTCACAACAGCGCCAACTATGATACACATCTATTCATAAATGAACTTTCAAAAACACCAGGGAATATTTCTGCTATAACAAACACAAGTCAAAAGTATATTTCATTTTCAAAAATGATATTCACAAAACCTATAACTCGTATTAGGTTTTTAGATTCTTACAAGTTTATGGGAACACCACTAGCCTACCTCGCATCAAATCTAAGCTCCACAGACTCTTTTCCAAATCTTAATTCATTCTTTCCAAAAGAGGAAATTCTCACTAAAGAGGAAATTCAGATTAAAGATGAAATTCTGATTAAAGAAGGAATTCTTACGAGAGAGGAAATTCAAACAAGGAATGAAATTCAAAGTAAAGAGAAAATTCTTACAAGTAAGGGAATTTATCCTTATGATTATATGGATTCATTTATGAGATTTAAAGAAACACAACTTCCTTCAAAAGAAAGTTTCTATAATAACCTTTATGAAGAAGAGATAAGTGATAAGGAATATAAACACGCACAAGAAATATGGAAAATATTTAAGATAAAGAACCTTGGAGAATATCACGATTTATATCTAAAAACAGATGTTTTATTGTTAGCTGATGTGTTTGAAGCTTTTAGATCACTCTGTCATAATAAAAATTGTTATGGATTAGATCCTGCCCACTATTTCACAGCTCCTGGTTTAGCTTGGAGTGCAATGTTGAAAATGACAAAACAAGATATAGATTTAATCAGTGATGTGGATATGCTTTTGATGATTGAGAAGTCCAAGAGAGGTGGAATATCACAAGTATGTTCAAAAAGATATGCTAAAGCAAATAATAAATATCTCCCAAATTATGATAGTGAAAAAGATAGTAATTATTTGATGTATTTTGATGCTAATAATTTGTATGGATGGGCAATGTCTCAATCTCTACCTTATGGTAAATTAGAGTGGGTGGAAGAAAAGAATTATGAAAAGGCTTTGATGAATATTGTTATTTCTTCTCAAGAGGAATTGAATGACGAAGAAGAAGGTTATTATTTTGAAGTTGATTTGAGGTACCCGAGTGATCTTCATAATAAGCATAAAGATCTTCCTTTTGCATGTGAGAAAGAAACTCCAAAGAAAGAATGGTTAAGTGATTATCATAAAAGTTTTAATATTAAAGGTAAATCAACAGAAAAGTTATTAACAACATTCTATGATAAAGAGGGATATGTTTTGCATCAGAGAAGCTTAAAACAGTTTTTGAGAGAAGGATTGAGAGTAGCTAAAATTCATAGAGTTTTAAAATTTAAACAAAGTCCTTGGGTGAAAAAGTATATTCAATTCAATACAGATATGAGAGCAAATACAAAAGTAAAATTTGAAGGGGACTTTTATAAATTAATGAATAATGCTGTATTTGGAAAGACTATGGAAAATGTTAGAAACAGGCAAAACATTAGATTCGCAACATCTTGGAAAGAAGCTTCGAGATTGATAAATAAACCAAGTTTTGAGAGAGAAGAGGTTTTTTCAGAGAACTTTTCTGCAATTCATATGAAAAAGGAAAGTATTGTAATGGATAAACCAATTTATATTGGAACAGCAGTTCTTGATTTATCAAAGATATTGATGTATGATTATTTGTATAATGACTTAAAGAAAGAGTATGGTGAAAATGTTTCATTGTTGTATATGGATACTGATAGTTTTATCCTAGATATAAAAACTGATGATGTTTATGAAGATATGAAGAAAAATATTGGAGTATATGATACAAGTAATTTCAGCAAGAAGAGTGAGTTATTTTCCAAAAAGAATGAAAAGGTTATTGGTAAGTTTAAGGATGAGTTGGGTGGAAAAGTAATGAGTGAGTTTATTGGATTGAGAGCAAAGGCATATGCTTATAAGTATGGTGAACAGATTGATAAGAGGTTAAAGGGAATAAAGAAATATGTAATAAAGAAATCAATAACTTTTAGAAATTATTATAATTGTTTGATGAATAAGAAAGAAGAATATAGGAAAATGAATACAATAAGAAGTTATAAACATAACATATATAGTGAAGAAGTAAATAAAAAGGCATTAGGAGCCTTTGATGATAAGAGATTTATTTTAGATAATGGAATAGATTGTGTTCCATATGGATATTGTATGATAGAGTGTATAAAATAGATTATGTTTTAACGATGGGAAGATGGGTTAGGGTTTTTAAGGGCTACCGCCGCGTTTTTTCACAATATATAAATGGTTAAACCAAGTATTAATCAAACTAAAGAGTGGAGAAAATCTCAGTCTTGGTATATAAATGGAAAACATAATGAATGTGAAAAATATCAAATAAGTCTTATTGAAAAAATAACTAAAACAAAGGTAAATAAAACAAATAAGCGAATTAATTTAAAAACTAGTAAGTTAGAGGATGTAAAGAAAAAAATGAATATCCTTGAATGGACTGAAAACTTTGATGGTTATCAATTGAACAATGAAAAAACAATTTACTATAATCTCAAAATGATATGTGGCTCAGGAGGTGGTCAGATGAGAGCATTAAGAGAAGTTTATCATTTCGTAATGGCACAAATGGGGTATCTTAAAAAATATAAAGATTCAAATGTTTTGTTTGTCAATATTTTAGATGGGGATTATTGTGCAAAGAAAATTAAACTATTGAAGGAATTTGAGAATGAACAAATCTTTATAGGTTCAATGAGTGAGCTGTTCAACCCCCAGGTGTTCAATTCAATGAGGTTCAACCTCCAAGTTAAAAGGGGAGACAAATAAATATACCTTGGGATAAAAAGGGGGGTTTATTTTTAGGGAAAAAAAATATAAATCGCTGAAAATCCCCCATTCATTTACATGGGGAAAAGTGAGCCAGAATCAGTATTCTTACCCTACTGTCTGGTCCATTCACTTCCATTGATCTGAAACTTATCCCCCATAAAGGGAACATGAAATATCGAGTTTGACAGCTGTAGGGCTGTTTGCAAATGTCTGGTATATTCACTTTTCTCATTTTCGTGAATCACAAAAACATTATCCAACACTTATTTTTGTTTCGATAAAGTTAGAATTATTCTGATACTCATTCATCCAAAAAGGAAACAGGAATAATAAATATGGAGTTGATAGCTGTGGAGATAAAAAAAATTGAATACCAAACCACAAACCTTGCAATGATACTGATTTTGCATCAATAAATAATCATGAGAATGAACTTTCAGGAACTGAAAAGGGAGAAGAGTGTCCAACTATTAATTTGTAATTGGTCACTGGCTTTGGCATCAATGCATTTAATTCATTGTCGACTATTGGTGTAAAAAAGCCACAAGTATGAAACAAACAGATTCAAATGGAACACGTCACCACCATGAGAACATTTAAATTCCATCAGATATGGCAACAATCGGGAATTGGTGCTCCCAGATTACAGCCATGATGGCAGAAGACGTCATTTTCCTTTTTGCTGTCTTCATCCATCCCATGTGGAATCTTGTGTGGGAACGGGAAACTTGTGAGTTGTGATTGAAGTGGAAGAAAGCATCCGTTGAAAAAGCAAAAGCAAACTGAAGAAAAGAAAGGACAAACTGATTAATTAATCAACGGCTTGTTAACCTTTTTCATCATGAGGGATATAGCTCAGTGTTAGAGCATATGAGTGCAGTTCAAAATGTCCTCAGTTCAAATCTGAGTGTCCCCTTCAGTAGGATCTTTTTTGATGATTATCTTTTCACTCAATTCAACAACTTGAAAGGAGAAATTGTTTGGTTTGTGATGTCATTTTGTGTTTTCTTGATTGAACATCTCAAATAAATATTGAAAGAATATGTATGAAAGGAATGCCAAGGTTGTTTTCCATTTCCAAATGATGGAGAAATAAATCATAATTATATAAACGATGAAAGGACTCTTATCATGACAAACAGACAATTATGATGCTGTGAAAACATCGTCATATTTCGAAATCGAAAGTTTCATTTCTTCATCTAAAATGTCAATAATTTATTGCAAACACATCAGCATTAAAATAGATTGAAATTAATTAAGAGAACCGATAATTTCTGAATGACAAGAAGGAAGAAGTGAACGATAAAACACAAGAGACGAGGGAGTTGATTGAAAGATTTTCTTTGCAGTTTGAGAAGTTCTGCCTCAAAAACCCATTTACAATGTAATATATTTCGATAATCTGGAATTTAATTAAACATCAGGTATTGTCATCATGAACCGTCCATCCGTCTCTTTTTTTGACTTCTTCGGGCAAACCGTTGGGTCCATCCAACTGAAATTTGGCAGCAACGTTCCTCTCGTGATTGGTAACAAGGTTTAAAAACCTCGTTTCGGTCACCCGGCTTGAAGAAGGTCAAAATGGCTGACAAAGCAAATTTCTTCTAAAATGTTCTTCTCCAGATCCACCACTCAGAATTGTACCACATTTGGGTTACAACCTAATGCCAGGGTGAGAATGTTCAATGACGAAAGTCATGCCGACCAAGTGACGGAATTGTGTCAAAATTGCACATATTTTCAATGTTTGGGAGAATTGCATAAATTCCTTTTAAAAACCTTCCTCCCCAGACCCACCAGGTATGACACTAAATTTGGATTCTTACATGAGGCCAGGGCCCAGATAAGCTTTAGGTCCAGTGGTCTTATTTTTATCTTTACATATGGAAACAGAGTGTGACAGCTGTTGATGTGTTTACAAATGTCTGGAAAATTCACTTTTCTCGTTTTTGTTAATCAGAAAAAAATTGTCCAACACATATTTTTGTTTCGATAAAGTTAGAATTGTTCTGAAATTCAATCACCCAGAAAGGGAACAAGAACATAAATATGGAGTTTGAGAGCTGTGGAGATAAAATATTGAATACACTGAACAACAAATTTCAAAAAAATTTTTTTACTGGAGATGTGTAAAGTGATTAAGACTAATTTGGGTACGCTGATTTCAAAAATCATAACCGTTTTGCTGTATCACGTCAGGATTTTCAGGAACAGAAATATTCCCATTGCCTAGAAGTCAGGATTTCAATGAAATTTACATATGTCTTTAACATGTCTTTTTCGTACAATTGTTGTTAACTTGTGTTATATTTCTTTCTTTCAGATAAAGATGAGTAGGCGTTCCTGTACCAATCATCCTGACAACTTCTGTTATGTCTGTGGTCGGTATACCAAAAAAGATCAACAGCGAAGTATATCTACAGCAGTGAAAATGAAGGCCGCCTACTTTCACTACTTCGGGTGTAAGGTGGGGGACCAAGAACAGAGCTGGGCACCACACATCTGCTGCACAAGCTGTCACACAACCTTGACTCAGTGGTTGGTGGGCAAGCGCGCGAGCATACCATTTGCGGTGCCCATGATATGGCGTGAGCCGCAGAATCATCATGATGATTGTTATTTCTGCTGCACAAGCATCGCCGGCTTCAACAAGAAGAATAAAGGTCACATCAAGTACGCTGACTGCGTCTCTGCTCGTAAACCTGTGCCTCATGATGACGAGAACCCCGTTCCAACACCTCCAGCTGATCAGAACATAGCTGTAAGCAGTGGTGAAGAGGATGGTGATGATGAACCTTTTGAACCCGACACTCAAGAATCACACCTTCTGAACCAGGGAGACTTAAATGATCTTGTAAGAGATCTCTCGCTGTCAAAGGCGAAGGCAGAGCTGCTTGGATCAAGGCTGCAGCAGTGGAATCTACTTGAACCTAACACCAAGATATCCTTGTTCAGAGCACGTCACAGAGACATGGCTGAGTTCTTTGAGATGGAAGACACGATGACATTCTGCAGTGACATCAACGGTCTGTTGAAAGAACTTGGGTGTGATCACGATCCTGCTGACTGGCGCCTCTTCATCGACTCGGGGAAGAACAGCTTGAAGGCTGTTTTGCTCCACAATGGCAACGAGAAACCATCAGTCCCACTGGCTCACGCGTTCGGCATGACAGAGACCTATGAGACTATGTGGCAGCTGCTTGATTCCATCAAGTACAATGACTTCAACTGGCACATCTGCGGAGACTTGAAAGTGGTGGCGCTGTTGTTAGGGCTGCAGTCAGGCTACACGAAATACATGTGTATCCTTTGTCTCTGGGATAGCAGAGACGACAAGAATCACTGGATGAAGAAAGATTGGGAAGAGCGAAAAGAGCATGTACCTGGTCGACACAACGTGAAGCATGTCGCCCTTGTCGACCCAGCCAAGGTTTTCCTTCCACCACTCCACATAAAGCTCGGCTTGATGAAAAGTTTTGTACGGGCAATGGATCTGAATGGGCGTGGGTTTTTATACCTCAAGGAAAAGTTTGGCAACACCTTGTCGGAGGCCAAGATCAAGGCTGGTGTCTTTGTTGGACCGCAAATCCGACAGATTATGAAGGACGAAACTTTTCCGACAACTCTAAACCCCAAAGAGCTGGCAGCGTGGAGGAGCTTCAAAGCTGTGACGGACAACTTCTTGGGGAACGAGCGCGCGGACAACTATGAAGAAATAGTGCAGCAGTTGCTGGAGTCCTTCAGGAAACTTGGCTCCAGGATGTCCCTGAAAATCCATTTCCAACACCAGCACCTGAACTTCTTCCCTGACAACTTGGGAGCAGTCTCGGACGAGCACGGCGAGCGATTCCACCAAGAGATTTCACTCATGGAGACGCGTTACGAAGGGCGGCACAACCCGAACATGATGGGCGATTTCTGCTGGTTCCTGCATCGTGAAACTGACACAGAGCAGGACAAACGCAAAGCCAAATGCCTAAAGCATTTTAATTACATTCTAGTGGAGTTTTTCTGTAATTTCTATAATTTTGAAGCATTCATGATGAAATAAATGAATAAATGAATTTTTGTAAATTTCATTGAAATCCTGACTTCTAGGCAATGGGAATATTTCTGTAACTGAAAATCCTGACGTGATACAGCAAAACGGTTATGATTTTTGAAATCAGCGTACCCAAATTAGTCTAAATCACTTTACACATCCGCAGTAAAAAAAATTTGTTGTTCAGTGATATCAAAACACAAAGCTAGAAATGACACTGATTTAACATCAATGAATATCATGAGAATGCACTTTGAGGAACAGAAAAGGAAGAAGAGTATCCAACTATTAATTTGTAATTGGTCACGGGGTTTCGCACGAATGCAATTATTTTATTATGGACCATTGGTCCAAAAATCATACGTATGAAACAAACAGTTTCAAATGGAACGCGTCACCGCCATGAGAACATTTAAATTCCATCAGATGGAGCAATAATTGGGAATTGGTGCTCCCAGTTTGTTGGCTTGATAAGAGAAGACGCCATTTTCCTTTTTGCCTTCTCCATCCCACCCCATTTATAATCTCATGTGGTCACGGACAACTTGTGGGTTGTGAGTGAAGGGGAAGAAAGAAACCACTGAAAAAGGGAAAGCAAATTGAAGAAAAGAAAGGAAAACTGATTAATTTATCAAAGACTTGTTCATCTTTGTCATCATGAGGGGATATAGCTCAGTGGTAGAGCATTTGAGTGCAGTTCAAAATGTCCTCAGTTCAAATCTGAGTGTCCCCTTCATTTAACACTTTTTTGATGATAATTTTTTTCATAAAAAACAACAACTTGAAAGGAGGAATTATTCGGTCTGTGATGAGAGTTTTCATTGTCTTGGTTGAACACCTCAAATAAATATTGAAAGAATGTGAGGAAAAGGAATTTCAAGGTTGCTTTGCATTTCGAAATGATTGTTTAACAAATTGTACAAACATGATAAAATGATTCTTATCAAGAAAAATGTACAATTATTATAATGAGAAAACAACATTATATTTCTCATTGGAGGTTTTATTTCTTTCTCTAAAATGTCAATCACATATTGCCAGCATGTCAGCATGAAAGTAGACTGCAATTACTTCAGAAACAACAAAGATTCCTGAATGATGAGGAAGGAGAAGAGAACTAAAAAAAACGACAGAGGAGGGAGCTGATTGAAAGATTTTTTGGAATTTTAGAAATTTCC
This sequence comes from Eptatretus burgeri, assembly GCF_056783735.1. Taxonomy (NCBI): domain Eukaryota; kingdom Metazoa; phylum Chordata; class Myxini; order Myxiniformes; family Myxinidae; genus Eptatretus; species Eptatretus burgeri. The sequence goes on from NC_140966.1 coordinate 12,475,270, forward strand.
GTCTCAAAAACCAACTTACAATGGAATATTTTTCGATTATCTGGAATTTAATTCCACATGAGTATTTTCATCACAATCAGTCAGTCACTCTGTCTCTGTTTTTGACTTATTCGACCAAAACCGCTGTGTCTATTCGGCTGAAATTTAGCAGCAACCTTCGTCTCCTGATGTCTGGTAACACGGATTGCAAACCTCGTTCCCGTCACGTGACATTAATTCGGTCAAAATGGCCAACACAATCAATTTCTTCAAAAATCTTCTTCTCCAGACACACCAGTCAGAATATTACCAACTTTGGGAAACAACACGAGGAAAGGGTCCTGATGTTAAATTGTGGAGGCCAGGCCGATCAAATGAATGGGAGTGTCTGAATATGTCGGTCATGCAAATTCCTTCAAAAAATCTTCTCCTGATCCAATGGTCAGAATGCCACCAAATTTGGGTTACAACATGAGGCTGGGGTATGGATGTTAAATTGCCAAAGTCATGCAAATCAATTAATGGAAAATGTGTCAAAATGGCCGACATCATCAATTTTTGGGAGAAATCACACAAATTCCTCAAAAAAAAACTTCCTCTCAAGACCTCCGAATGATAATGCCACAAAATTTGGGTTATAACATGAGAACAGGGCCTAGATAAGCTGCAGGTCCAGTGGTCTTATTTTTGTCTTCAGTTATGGAAACAGAGTGTGACAGCTGTGGGTGTATTTGCAAATGTCTGGTCCAATCACTTCCATTGATCTGAAACTTATCCCCCATGAAGGGAACATTAAATATCGAGTTTGACAGCTGTTGTGGAATTTGCAAATGTCTGGTATATTCACTTTTCTCATTTTCGTGAATCACAAAAACATTATCCAACACTTATTTTTGTTTCGATAAAGTTAGAATTATTCTGATACTCATTCATCCAAAAAGGAAACAGGAATAATAAATATGGAGTTGACAGCTGTGGAGATAAAAAAAAATTGAATACCAAACCACAAACCTTGCAATGATACTGATTTTGCATCAATAAATAATCATGAGAATGAACTTTCAGGAACTGAAAAGGGAGAAGAGTGTCCAACTATTAATTTGTAATTGGTCACTGGCTTTGGTATCAATGCATTTAATTTATTGTCGACTATTGGTGTAAAAAAGCCACAAGTATGAAACAAACAGATTCAAATGGAACACGTCACCACCATGAGAACATTGAAATTCCATCAGATATGGCAACAATCGGGAATTGGTGCTCCCAGATTACAGCCATGATGGCAGAAGACGTCATTTTCCTTTTTGCTGTCTTCATCCATCCCATTTGGAATTCTGTGTGGGAACGGGAAACTTGTGAGTTGTGATTGAAGTGGAAGAAAGCTTCCGTTGAAAAAGCAAAAGCAAACTGAAGAAAAGAAAGGACAAACTGATTAATTAATCAACGGCTTGTTAACCTTTTTCATCATGAGGGGACATAGCTCAGTGGTAGAGCATTTGAGTGCAGTTCAAAATGTCCTCAGTTCAAATCTGAGTGTCCCCTTCAGTAGGATCTTTTTTGATGATGATCTTTTCACTCAATTCAACAACTTGAAAGGAGAAATTGTTTGGTTTGTGATGTCATTTTGTGTTTTCTTGATTGAACATCTCAAATAAATATTGAAAGAATATGTATAAAAGGAATGCCAAGGTTGTTTTCCATTTCCAAATGATGGAGAAATAAATCATAATTATATAAACGATGAAAGGACTCTTATCATGACAAACAGACAATTATTTTGCTGTGAAAACATCGTCATATTTCGAAATCGAAAGTTTCATTTCTTGATCTAAAATGTCAATAATTTATTGCAAACACATCAGCATTAAAATAGACTGCAATTAATTATGAGAACCGATAATTTCTGAATGACAAGAAGGAAGAAGTGAACGATAAAACACAAGAGACGAGGGAGTTGATTGAAAGATTTTCTTTGCAGTTTGAGAAGTTCTGCCTCAAAAACCCATTTACAATGTAATATTTCTTGATTATCTGGAATTTAATTAAACATCAGGTGTTGTCATCATGCACCGTCCATCCGTCTCTTTTTTTGACTTCTTCGGGCAAATAGTTTGGTCCATCCGGCTGAAATTTGGCAGCAACGTTCCTCTCGTGTCTGGAAGCAAGGATTAAAAACCTCGTTCCGGTCACCCGGCTTGAAGAAGGTCAAAATGGCTGAAAAAGCAAATTTCTTTAAAAATGTTCTTCTCCAGATCCACCACTAAGAATTGTACCACATTTGCGTTACAACCTAATGCCAGGGTGAGAATGTTCAATGACGAAAGTCATGTCGACCAAGTGACGGAATTGTGTCAAAATTGCACACATTTTCAATGTTTGGGAGAATTGCATAAATTTCTTTTAGAAACCTTCCTCTCCAGACCCACCAGGTATGCCACTAAATTTGGATTCTTACATGAGGCCAGGGCCCAGATAAGCTGCAGGTCCAGTGGTCTTATTTTTATCTTTACATATGGAAACAGAGTGTGACAGCTGTGGATGTGTTTACAAATGTCTGGAAAATTAACTTTTCTCGTTTTTGTTAATCAGAAAAAAATTGTCCAACTCATATTTTTGTTTCGATAAAGTTAGAATTGTTCTGAAATTCAATCGCCCAGAAAGGGAACAGGAACATAAATATGGAGTTTGAGAGCTGTGGAGATAAAATATTGAATATCAAACCACAAAGCTTGAAATGACACTGATTTAACATCAATGAATAATCATGAGAATGCACTTTGAGGAACAGAAAAGGAAGAAGAGGATCCAACTATTAATTTGTAATTGGTCACGGGGTTTCGCACGAATGTAATTATTTTATGATGGACCATTGGTCCAAAAATCACACGTATGAAACAAACAGTTTCAAATGGAACGCGTCACCGCCATGAGAACATTTAAATTCCATCAGATGTGACAATAATTGGGAATTGGTGCTCCCAGTTTGTTGGCTTGATAAGAGAAGACGCCATTTTCCTTTTTGCCATCTCCATCCCACCCCGTTTATAATCTCATGTGGGCACAGACAACTTGTGGGTTGTGAGTGAAGTGGAAGAAAGAAACCACTGAAAAAGGGAAAGCAAACTGAAGAAAAGAAAGGAAAACTGATTAATTTATCAAAGACTTGTTCATCTTTGTCATCATGAGGGGATATAGCTCAGTGGTAGAGCATTTGAGTGTAGTTCAAAATGTCCTCTGTTCAAATCTGAGTGTCCCCTTCTTTAAACACTTTTTTGATGATAATTTTTTTTCATTAAAAACAACAATTTGAAAGGAGGAATTATTCGGTCTGTGATGAGAGTTTTCAATGTCTTTGTTGAACATCTCAAATAAATATTAAAAGAATGTGAGGAAAAGGAATTTCAAGGTTGCTTTGTTATTTCGAAATGATTGTTTCACAAATTGTACAAACATGATATAATGATTCTTATCAAGAAAAATGTACAATTATTATAATGAGAAAACAACATTATATTTCTAACTGGAGGTTTTATTTCTTTCTTTAAAATGTCAATCACACATTGCCAGCACATCAGCATGAAAGTAGACTGCAAATTCTTCAGAAAAACAAAGATTTCTGAATGATGAGGAAGGAGAAGAGAACTAAAAAAAACGACAGAGGAGGGAGCTGATTGAAAGATTTTTTTGGAATTTTAGAAATTTCTGTCTCAAAAACCCATTTACAATGGAATATTTTTCGATTATCTGGAATTTAATTCCACATGAGTATTTTCATCACATTCAGTCAGTCAATCTGTCTGTTTTTGACTTATTCCGCCAAAGCGCTGTGTCTATTCGGCTGAAATTTAGCAGCAACATTCGTCTCCTGATGTCTGGTAACAGGGATTGCAAACCTCGTTCCCGTCACGTGACATTAAGTCGGTCAAAATGGCCAACACAATCAATTTCTTCAAAAATCTTCTTCTCCATGACACACCAGTCAGAATATTACCAATTTTGGGAAACAACACGAGGAAAGGGTCTTGATGTTAAATTGCGGAGGCCAGTCCGATCAAATGAATGGGAGTGTCTGAATATCTCGGTCATGCAAATTCCTTCAAAAAATCTTCTCCTGATCCACTGGTCAGAATGCCACCAAATTTGGGTTACAACATGAGGACAGGGTATGGATGTTAAATTGCCAAAATCATGCAAATCAATTAATGGAAAATGTGTCAAAATGGCCGACATCATCAATTTTTGGGAGAAATCGCACAAATTCCTCCAAAAAAAACTTCCTCTCAAGACCTCCAAATGAGAATGCCACCAAATTTGGGTTACAACATTAGGACAGGGCCCAGATAAGCTGCAGGTCCAGTGGTCTTATTTTTGTCTTCAGTTTTGGAAACAGAGTGTGACAGCTGTGAGTGTATTTGCAAATGTCTGGTCCAATCACTTCCATTGATCTGAAACTTCTCCCCCATAAAGGGAACATTAAATATCGAGTTTGACAGCTGTCGGGCTGTTTGCAAATGTCTGGTTTATTCACTTTTCTCATTTTCGTGAATCACAAAAACATTATCCAACACTTATTTTTGTTTCGATAAAGTTAAAATTATTCTGATACTCATTCATCCAAAAAGGAAACAGGAATAATAAATATGGAGTTGACAGCTGTGGAGATAAAAAAAAATTGAATACCAAACCACAAACCTTGCAATGATACTGATTTTGCATCAACAAATAATCATGAGAATGCACTTTCAGGAACTGAAAAGGGAGAAGAGTGTCCAACTATTCATTTGTAATTGGTCACTGGCTTTGGTATCAAAGCATTTTATTCATTGTCGATCATCAGTGGAAAAAGCCACAAGTATGAAACAAACAGATTCAAATGGAACACGTCACCACAATGAGAACATTGAAATTCCATCAGATGGAGCAATAATTGGGAATTGGTGCTCCCAGTTTGTTGGCTTGATAAGAGAAGACGCCATTTTCCTTTTTGCCTTCTCCATCCCACCCCATTTATAATCTCATGTGGGCACAGAAAACTTGTGGGTTGTGAGTGAAGTGGAAGAAAGAAACCACTGAAAAAGGGAAAGCAAACTGAAGAAAAGAAAGGAAAACTGATTAATTTATCAAAGCCTTGTTCATCTTTGTCATCATGAGGGGATATAGCTCAGTGGTAGAGCATTTGAGTGCAGTTCAAAATGTCCTCAGTTCAAATCTGAGTGTCCCCTTCATTTAACGCTTTTTGATGATAATTTTTTCATGAATAACAACAATTTGAAAGGAGGAATTATTCGGTCTGTGATGAGAGTTTTCATTGTCTTTGCTGAACACCGCAAATAAATATTAAAAGAATGTGAGGAAAAGGAATTTCAAGGTTGCTTTGCATTTCGAAATGATTATTCAACAAATTGTGCAAACATGATTAAAGGAATCTTATCAAGAAAAATGTACAATTATTATACTGAGTAAACAACATTATATTTCTCACTGGAGGTTTTATTTCTTTATCCAAAATGTCAATCACACATTGCCAGCACGTCAGCATGAAAGTAGACTGCAATTAATTCAGAAACAACAAAGCTTTCTGAATGATGAGGAAGGAGAAGAGAACTAAAAAAAACGACAGAGGAGGGAGCTGATTGAAAGATTTTTTTGGAATTTGAGAAACTTCTCTCTCAAAAATCCATTTACAATGGAATATTTTTCGATTATCTGGAATTTAATTCCACATGAGTATTTTCATCACATTCAGTCAGTCACTCTGTCTCTGTTTTTGACTTATTCGACCAAAACCGCTGTGTCTATCTGGCTGAAATTTAGGAGCAACATTCCTCTCCTGATGTCTGGTAACAGGGATTGCAAACCTCGCTCCCGTCACGTGACATTAAGTCGGTCAAAATGGCCGACACAGTAAATTTCTTCAAAAATCTTCTTCTCCAGATCCACCTGTCAGAATATTACCAACTTTGCGATAAAATATGAGGAAAGGGTCCTCTTGTTAAATTGCGATGGCCAGGCCGATCAAATGAATGGGAGTGTGTGAAAATGGTGGTCACACAAATTCCTTCTAAAATCTTCTTCTCCAGACACACCTGTCAGAATATTACCAAATTTGGGATAAAATATGAGGAAAGGGTCCTGATGTTAAATCGTGGAGGCCAGGCCGATCAAATGCCTGGGAGTGTGTGAAAATGTAGGTCACACAAATTCCTTCAAAAATTCTTCTCCTGATCCATTGGTCAGAATGCTACCAAATTTGGGTTACAACATGAGGACAGGGTATGGATGTTAAATTGCCAAAGTCATGCAAATCAATTAATGGAAAATGTGTCAAAATGGCCGACATCATCAATTTTTGGGAGAAATCGCCCAAATTCCTCAAAAAAAAAACTTCCTCTCAAGACCTCCAAATGAGAATGCCACCAAATTTGGGTTATAACATTAGGACAGGGCCCAGATAAGCTGCAGGTCCAGTGATCTTATTTTTGTCTTCAGTTATGGAAACAGAGTGTGACAGCTGTGAGTGTATTTGCAAATGTCTGGTCCATTCACTTCCATTGATCTGAAACTTATCCCCCATGAAGGGAACATGAAATATCGAGTTTGACAGCTGTAGGGCTGTTTGCACATGTCTGGTATATTCACTTTTCTCATTTTCGTGAATTACAAAAACATTATCCAAGACTTATTTTTGTTTCGATAAAGTTAGAATTATTCTGATACTCATTCATCCAAAAAGGAAACAGGAATAATAAATATGGAGTTGACAGTGGTGGAGATAAAAAAAAATTGAATACCAAACCACAAACCTTGCAATGATACTGATTTTGCATCAATAAATAATCATGAGAATGAACTTTCAGGAACTGAAAAGGGAGAAGAGTGTCCAACTATTAATTTGTAATTGGTCACTGGCTTTGGCATCAATGCATTTAATTTATTGTCGACCATTGGTGTAAAAAAGCCACAAGTATGAAACAAACAGATTCAAATGGAACACGTCACCACCATGAGAACATTTAAATTCCATCAGATATGGCAACAATCGGGAATTGGTGCTCCCAGATTACAGCCATGATGGCAGAAGACGTCATTTTCCTTTTTGCTGTCTTCATCCATCCCATTTGGAATTCTGTCTGGGAACGGGCAACTTGTGAGTTGTGATTGAAGTGGAAGAAAGCATCCGTTGAAAAAGCAAAAGCAAACTGAAGAAAAGAAAGGACAAACTGATTAATTAATCAACGGCTTGTTAACCTCTTTCATCATGTGGGGATATAGCTCAGTGGTAGAGAATTTGAGTGCAGTTCAAAATGTCCTCAGTTCAAATCTGAGTGTCCCCTTCATTTAACACTTTTTTGATGATAATTTTTTTCATTAAAAACAACAATTTGAAAGGAGGAATTATTCGGTCTGTGATGAGAGTTTTCAATGTCTTTGTTGAACACCTCAAATAAATATTAAAAGAATGTGAGGAAAAGGAATTTCAAGGTTGCTTTGTTATTTCGAAATGATTGTTTCACAAATTGTACAAACATGATATAATGATTCTTATCAAGAAAAATGTACAATTATTATAATGAGAAAACAACAGTATATTTCTCATTGGAGGTTTTATTTCTTTTTCTAAAATGTCAATCACACATTGCCAGCACATCAGCATGAAAGTAGACTGCAATTTCTTCAGAAAAACAAAGATTTCTGAATGATGAGGAAGGAGAAGAGAACTAAAAAAAACGACAAAGGAGGGAGCTGATTGAAAGATTTTTTGGAATTTTGGAAACTTCTGTGTCAAAAACCCATTTACATTGGAATATTTTTCGATTATCTGGAATTTAATTCCACATGAGTATTTTCTTCACATTCAGTCAGTCAATCTGTCTGTTTTTGACTTATTCGGCCAAAGCGCTGTGTCTATTCAGCTGAAATTTAGCAGCAGCATTCGTCTCCTGATGTCTGGTAACAGGGATTGCAAACCTCGTTCCCGTCACGTGACAATAAGTCGGTCAAAATGGCCACCACAATCAATTTCTTCAAAAATCTTCTTCTCCATGACACACCAGTCAGAATATTACCAACTGTGGGAAACAACACGAGGAAAGGGTCTTGATGTTAAATTGCGGAGGCCAGTCCGATCAAATCAATGGGAGTGTCTGAATATCTCGGTCATGCAAATTCCTTCAAAAAATCTTCTCCTGATCCACTGGTCAGAATGCCACCAAATTTGGGTTATAACATGAGGACCGGGTATGGATGTTAAATTGCCAAAGTCATGCAAATCAATTAATGGAAAATGTGTCAAAATGGCCGACATCATCAATTTTTGGGAGAAATCGCACAAATACCTCCAAAAAAAACTTCCTCTCAAGACCTCCAAATGAGAATGCCACCAAATTTGGGTTATAACATTAGGACAGGGCCCAGATAAGCTGCAGGTCCAGTGGTCTTATTTTTGTCTTCAGTCATGGAAACAGAGTGTGACAGCTGTGAGTGTATTTGCAAATGTCTGGTCCAATCACTTCCATTGATCTGAAACTTATCCCCCATAAAGGGAACATTAAATATCCAACATTATCCAACACTTATTTTTGTTTCGATAAAGTTAGAATGATTCTGATACTCATTAACCCAAAAAGGAAACAGGAATAATAAATATGGAGTTGACAGCTGTGGAGATAAAAAAAAAAATTGAATATCAAACCACAAACCTTGCAATGATACTGATTTTGCATCAATAAATAATCATGAGAATGAACTTTCAGGAACTGAAAAGGGAGAAGAGTGTCCAACTATTAATTTGTAATTGGTCACTGGCTTTGGTATCAATGCATTTAATTTATTGTCGACCATTGGTGTAAAAAAGCCACAAGTATGAAACAAACAGATTCAAATGGAACACGTCACCACCATGAGAACATTTAAATTCCATCAGATATGGCAACAATCGGGAATTGGTGCTCCCAGCTTACAGCCATGATGGCAGAAGACGTCATTTTCCTTTTTGCTGTCTTCATCCATCCCATTTGGAATCCTGTGGGCACGCGCAACTTGTGAGTTGTAATTGAAGTGGAAGAAAGCATCCGTTGAAAAAGCAAAAGCAAACTGAAGAAAAGAAAGGACAAACTGATTAATTTATCGAAGGCTTGTTAACCTTTTTCATCATGTGGTGATATAGCTCAGTGGTAGAGCATTTGAGTGCAGTTCAAAATATCCTCAGTTCAAATCTGAGTGTCCCCTTCAGTAGGATCTTTTTTGATGATTATCTTTTCACTCAATTCAACAACTTGAAAGGAGAAATTGTTTGGTTTGTGATGTCATTTTGTGTTTTCTTGATTGAACATCTCAAATAAATATTGAAAGAATATGTATAAAAAGAATACCAAGGTTGTTTTCCATTTCCAAATGATGGAGAAATAAATCATAATTATATAAACGATGAAAGGACTCTTATCATGACAAACATACAATTATTTTGCTGTGAAAACATCGTCATATTTCGAAATCGAAAGTTTCATTTCTTGATCTAAAATGTCAATCATTCATTGCAAACACATCAGCATTAAAATAGACTGCAATTAATTAAGAGAAACCATAATTTCTGAATGACAAGAAGGAAGAAGTGAACGATAAACACGACAGACGAGGGAGCTGATTGAAAGATTTTCTTTGCAGTTTGAGAAGTTCTGCCTCAAAATCCCATTTACAATGTAATATTTTTCGATTATCTGGAATTTAATTAAACATCAGGTATTGTCATCATGCACCGTCCATCCGTCTCTTTTTTTGACTTCTCCGGGCAAACCGTTGGGTCTATCCGGCTGAAATTTGGCAGCAACGTTCCTCTCGTGACCGGTAACAGGGATTAAATATCTCATTCCGGTCACCCGGCTTGAAGAAGGTCAAAATGGCTGACAAAGCAAATTTCTTCAAAAATGTTCTTCTCCAGATCCACCACTCAGAATTGTACCAAATTTTGGTTGCAACCTCATGCCAGGGTGAGAATGTTCAATAACGAAAGTCTTGCCGACCAAGTGACGGAATTGTGTCAAAATTGCACACATTTTCAATGTTTGTGAGAATTGCATAAATTCCTTTTAAAAACCTTCCTCTGCAGACCCACCAGGGAGTATGCCACTAAATTTGGATTCTTTCATGAGGCCAGGGCCCAGATAAGCTGCCGGTCCAGTGGTCTTATTTTTATCTTGAGATACGGAAACAGAGTGTGACAGCTGTTGATGTGTTTACAAATGTCTGGAAAATTCACTTTTCTCGTTTTTATTAATCAGAAAAACATTATTCAACACATATTTTTGTTTCGATAAAGTCAGCATTGTTCTGAAATTTAATCACCCAGAAAAGGAACAGGAACATAAATATGGAGTTTGACAGTTGTGGAGATACAAAAAAAAATATTGAATATCAAACCACAAAACTTACAATGACACTGATTTAACATCAATTAATAATCATGAGAATGCACTTTGAGGAACTGAAAAGGAAGAAGAGTATCCAACGATAAATTTGTAATTGGTCACGGGCTTTGGCACGAAGACAATTATTTTATTCTGGACCATTGGTACAAAAAATCACACGTATGAAACAAACAGTTTCAAATAGAACGCTTCACCGCCATGAGAACATTTAAATTCCATCAGATGAGGCAATAATTGGGAATTGGTGCTCCCAGCTTGTTGGCTTGACAACAGAAGACGCCATTTTCCTTTTTGTCATCTCCATCCCACCCCATTTATAATCTCAAGTGGGCACGGACAACTTGTAGGTTGTGAGTGAAGTGGAAGAAAGAAATCACTGAAAAAGGGAAAGCAAACTGAAGAAAAGAAAGGAAAACTTATTAATTTATCAAAGCCTTGTTCATGTTTGTCATCATGAGGGGATATAGCTCCGTGGTAGAGCATTTGAGTGCAGTTCAAAATGTCCTCAGTTCAAATCTGAGTGTCCCCTTGATTTAGCACTTTTTTGATGATATTTTTTTCACTAAAAACAACAATTTTAAAGGAGGAATTATTCGGTCTGTGATTAGAGTTTTCATTGTCTTTTTTGAACACTTCAAATATATATTAAAAGAATGTGCAGAAAAGTAATTTCAAGGATGCTTTGCATTTCGAAAGGATTGTTGAACAAATTGTACAAATATGATTAAAGGAATCTTATCAACAAAAATGCACAATTATTATACTGAGAAAACAACATTGTATTTCTCATTGGAGGTTTTATATCTTTATCTAAAATGTCAATCACACATTGTCAGCACGTCAGCATGAAAGTAGACTGCAATTACTTCAGAAACAACAAAGATTTCTGAATGATGAGGAAGGAGAAGGGAACTAAAAAATACGACGGAGGAGGGAGCTGGTGGAAAGATTTTTTTTGTAATTTTGGAAACTTCTGTCTCGAAAACCCATTTACAATGGAATATTTTTCGATTATCTGGAATTTAATTCAACATGAGTATTTTCATCACGTGCACTCAGTCACTCTGTCCCTGTTTTGACTCATTCGGCCAAAGCGCTGTGTCTATCCGGCTGAAATTTAGCAGCAACATTCCTCTCCTGGTGGCTGGTAATAGGGATTGCAAACCTCGTTCCCGTCACGTGACATTAAGTCGGTCAAAATGGCCAACACAATCAATTTCTTCAAAAATCTTCTTCTCCAAACACACCAGTCAGAATATTACCAACTTTGGGAAACAACATGAGGAAAGGGTCCTGATGTTAAATTGTGGAGGCCAGGCCGATCAAATGAATGGGAGTGTCTGAATATGTCGGTCACGCAAATTCCTTCAAAAAATCTTCTCCTGATCCACTGGTCAGAATGCCACCAAATTTGGGTTACAACATGAGGACAGGGTATGGATGTTAAATTGCCAAAGTCATGCAAATCAATTCATGGAAAATGTGTCGAAATGGCCGACATCATCAATTTTTGGGAGAAATCGCACAAATTCCTCAAAAAAAAACTTCCTCTCAAGACCTCAAAATGAGAATGCCACCAAATTTGGTTTATAACATTCGGACAGGGCCCAGATAAGCTGCAGGTCCAGTGGTCTTATTTTTGTCTTCAGTTATGGAAACAGAGTGTGACAGCTGTGGGTGTATTTGCAAATGTCTGGTCCAATCACTTCCATTGATCTGAAACTTATCCCCCATAAGGGGACATTAAATATCGAGTTTGACAGCTGTTGTGGAATTTGCAAATGTCTGGTATATTCACTTTTCTCATTTTCGTGAATCACAAAAACATTATCCAACACTTATTTTTGTTTCGATAAAGTTCGAATTATTCTGATACTCATTCATCTAAAAAGGAAACAGGAATAATAAATATGGAGTTGACAGCTGTGGAGATAAAAAAAATTTGAACACCAAACCACAAACCTTGCAATGATACTGATTTTGCATCAATAAATAATCATGAGAATGCACTTTCAGGAACTGAAAAGGGAGAAGAGTGTCCAACTATTAATTTGTAATTGGTCACTGGGTTTGGTATCAATGCATTTAATTCATTGTCGACTATTGGTGTAAAAAAGCCACAAGTGTGAAACAAACAGATTCAAATGGAACACGTCACCACCATGAGAACATTTAAATTCCATCAGATATGGCAACAATCGGGAATTGGTGCTCCCAGATTACAGCCATGATGGCAGAAGACGTCATTTTCCTTTTTGCTGTCTTCATCCATCCCATTTGGAATCCTGTGTGGGAACGGGAAACTTGTGAGTTGTGATTGAAGTGGAAGAAAGCATCCGTTGAAAAAGCAAAAGCAAACTGAAGAAAAGAAAGGACAAACTGATTAATTAATCAACGGCTTGTTAACCTTTTTCATCATGAGGGGACATAGCTCAGTGGTAGAGCATTTGAGTGCAGTTCAAAATGTCCTCAGTTCGAATCTGAGTGTCCCCTTCAGTAGGATCTTTTTTGATGATTATCTTTTCACTCAATTCAACAACTTGAAAGGAGAAATTATTTGGTTTGTGATGTCATTTTGTGTTGTCTTGATTGAACATCTCAAATAAATATTGAAAGAATATGTATAAAAGGAATGCCAAGGTTGTTTAACATTTCCAAATGATGGAGAAATAAATCATAATTATATAAACGATGAAAGGACTCTTTTCATGACAAACAGACAATTATTATGCTGTGAAAACATCGTCATATTTCGAAATCAAAAGATTCATTTCTTCATCTAAAATGTCAATAATTTATTGCAAACACATCAGCATTAAAATATATTGAAATTAATTAAGAGAACCGATAATTTCTGAATGACAAGAAGGAAGAAGTGAACGATAAAACACAAGAGACGAGGGAGTTGATTGAAAGATTTTCTTTGCATTTTGAGAAGTTCTGCCTCAAAAACCCATTTACAATGTAATATATTTTGATGATCTGGAATTTAATTAAACATCAGGTATTGTCATCATGCACCGTCCATCCGTCTCTTTTTTTGACTTCTCCGGGCAAACTGTTGGGTCCATCCGGCTGAAATTTGGCAGCAACGTTCCTCTCGTGATTGGTAACAAGGTTTAAAAACCTCGTTTCGGTCACCCGGCTTGAAGAAGGTCAAAATGGCTGACAAAGCAAATTTCTTCAAAAATGTTCTTCTCCAGATCCACCACTCAGAATTGTACCACATTTGGGTTACAACCTAATGCCAGGGTGAGAATGTTCAATGACGAAAGTCATGCCGACCAAGTGATGGAATTGTGTCAAAATTGCACACATTTTCAATGTTTGGGAGAATTGCATGAATTCCTTTTAAAAACCTTCCACTGCAGACCCACCAGGTATGCCACTAAATTTGGATTCTTTCATGAGGCCAGGGACGAGATAAACTGCAGGTCCAGTGGTCTTATTTTTATCTTTACATATGGAAACAGAGTGTGACAGCTGTTGATGTGTTTACAAATATCTGGAAAATTCACTTTTCTCGTTTTTGTTAATCAAAAAAAAATTGTCCAACACATATTTTTGTTTCGATAAAGTTAGAATTGTTCTGAAATTCAATCGCCCAGAAAGGGAACAGGAACATAAATATGGAGTTTGAGAGCTGTGGAGATAAAATATTGAATATCAAACCACAAAGCTTGAAATGACACTGATTTTACATCACTAAATAATCATGAGAATGAACTTTCAGGAACTGAAAAGGGAGAAGAGTGTCCAACTATTCATTTGTAATTGGTCACTGGCTTTGGCAACAATGCATTTAATTCATTGCCGACCATCAGTGTAAAAAAGCCACAAGTATGAAACAAACAGATTCAAATGGAACACGTCACCACCATGAGAACATGTAAATTCCATCAGATATGGCAACAATCGGGAATTGGTGCTCCCAGCTTACAGCCATGATGGCAGAAAACGCCATTTTCCTTTTTGCTGTCTTCATCCATCCCATTTGGAATCCTGTGTGGGAACGGGCAACTTGTGAGTTGTGAGTGAAGTGGAAGAAAGCAAAAGCAAACTGAAGAAAAGAAAGGACAAACTGATTACTTTATTAAAAGCTTTTCATAATTCACATCATGAGGGGATATAGCTCAGTGGTGGAGCATTTGAGTGCAGTTCGAAATGTCCTCAGTTCAAATCTGAGTGTCCCCTTTTGTAGGATCTTTTTTGATGATTATCTTTTCACTAAATTCAATAACTTGAAAGGAGGAATTATTTGGTTTGTGATGTAATTTTGTTTTGTCGTTATTGAACACCTCAAATAAATATTGAAAGAATTTGTACAAAAGGAATGCCAAGGTTGTTTTCCATTTCTAAATGAGGGAGAAATAGATCATAATTATATGAACGATTAAAGGACTCTTATCATGAGAAACAGACAATTATTTTTCTGTGAAAACATCGTCATATTTCGAAATGAAAAGTTTCATTTCTTGATCTAAAATGTCAATCATTTATTGCAAACAGATCAGCATTAAAATAGACTGCAATTAATTTTGAAAAACCCTTATTTCTGAATTACAAGAAGGAAGAAGTGAACGATAAAACACGACAGACGAGGGAGCTGATTGAAAGATTTTCTTTGCAGTTTGAGAAGTTCTGCCTCAAAAACCCATTTGCAATGTAATATATTTTGATAATTTGGAATTTAATTCAACATCAGGGATTGTCATCATGAACCGTCCATCCGTCTCTTTTTTTTACTTCTCCGGGCAAACCGTTGTGTCCATCCGGCTGAAATTTGGCAGCAACGTTCCTCGCGTGATTGGTAACAGGGCTTGAAAACCTTGTTCCGGTCACGTGGTTTCAGTCGGTCAAAATGGCTGACAAAGCAAATTTCTTCAAAAATGTTCTTCTCCAGACCCACCACTCAGAATTGTACCACATTTGGGTTAAAAACTAATGCCAGGGTGAGAATGTTCAATGACGAAAGTCATGCCGACCAAGTGACGGAATTGTGTCAAAATGACACACATTTTCAATGTTTGGGAGAATTGCATAAATTCCTTTTGAAAACCTTCCTCTCCAGACCCACCAGGGAGTATGCCACTAAATTTGGGTTATAACATTAGGACAGGGCCCAGA
The DNA here is from genome assembly GCF_056783735.1 of Eptatretus burgeri. Lineage (NCBI taxonomy): Eukaryota > Metazoa > Chordata > Myxini > Myxiniformes > Myxinidae > Eptatretus > Eptatretus burgeri. The sequence continues at coordinate 12,490,800 of NC_140966.1, forward strand.
TAAGCTGCAGGCCCAGTGGTCATATTTTTATCTTCAGATATGGAAACAGTGTGTGACAGATGTGGATGTGTTTACAAATGTCTGGAAAATTAACTTTTCTCGTTTTTGTTAATCAGAAAAACACATTATGCAACACATATTTTTGTTTCGATCAAGTTAGAATTGTTCTGAAATTCAATGACTTCCCAGAAAGGGAACAGGAACATAAATATGGAGTTTGAGAGCTGTGGAGATAAAATATTGAATATCAAATCATTATGCTTGCAATGACACTGATTTAACATTAATGAATAATTTTGAGAATGCACTTTGAGGAACTGAAAAGGAAGAAGAGTATCCAACTATTAATTTGTAATTTGTTACGGGCTTTGGCACGAATACAATTATTTTGTTATGGACCATTGGTAAAAAAAATCACACGTATGAAACAAACAGTTTCAAATGGAACGCGTCACCGCCATGAGAACATTTAAATTCCATCAGATGGAGCAATAATTGGGAATTGGTGCTCCCAGTTTGTTGGCTTGACAACAGAAGACGCCATTTTCCTTTTTGCCTTCTCCATCCCACCCCATTAATAATCTCATGTTGGCACGGACAACTTGTGGGTTGTGAGTGAAGTGGAAGAAATAAACCACTGAAAAAGGGAAAGCAAATTGAAGAAAAGAAAGGAGAAACTGATTAATTTATCAAAGGCTTGTTCATGTTTGTTATTATGAGGTGATATAGCTCAGTGGTGGAGCATTTGAGTGCAGTTCAAAATATCCTCAGTTCAAATCAGAGTGTCCCCTTCAGTAAGATCTTTTTTGATGATTATCTTTTCACAACATTCAACAACTTGAAAGGAGGAATTATTCGGTTTGTGATGTAATTTTGTGTTGTCTTTATTGAACATCTCAAATAAATATTGATAGAATATGTGTAAAAGGAATGCCAAGGTTGTTTTACATTTCCAAATGATGGAGAAATAAATCATAATTATATAAACGATGAAAGGACTCTTATCATGACAACAGACAATAATTATGCTGTGAAAACATCGTCATATTTCGAAATGAAAAATTTCATTTCTTGATCTAAAATGTCAATAATTTATTGCAAACACATCAGCATTAAAATAGACTGCAATTAATTCAGAGAACCGATAATTTCTGAATGACAAGAAGGAAGAAGTGAACAAGAAAACACGACAGACGAGGGAGCTGATTGAAAGATTTTCTTTGCAGTTTGAGAAGTTCTGCCTCAAAAACCCATTTACAATGTAATATATTTTGATTATCTGGAATTTAATTAAACATCAGGTATTGTCATCATGCACCGTCCAACCGTTTCTTTTTTGACTTCTCCGGGCAAACTGTTGGGTCTATCCGGCTGAAATTTGGCAGCAACGTTCCTCTCGCGATTGGTAACAGGGATTAAAAATCTCATTCCGGTCACGTGGTTTCAGTCGGTCAAAATGGCTGACAAAGCAAATTTCTTCAAAAATGTTCTTCTCCAGATCCACCACTCATAATTGTACCACATTTGGGTTACAACCTAATGCCAGGGTGAGAATGTTCAATGACGAAAGTCATGCCGACCAAGTGACGGAATTGTGTCAAAATTGCACACATTTTCAATGTTTGGGAGAATTGCATAAATTCCTTTTAAAAAGCTTCCTCTCCAGACCCACCAGGGAGTATGCCACTAAATTTGGGTTATAACACGAGGCCAGGGCCCAGATAAGCTGGAGGTCCAGTGGTCATATTTTTATCTTCAGATATGGAAACAGAGTGTGACAGATGTGGATGTGTTGTCAAATGTCTGGAAAATTCACTTTTCTCGTTTTTGTTAATCAGAAAAACACATTATCCAACAAATATTTTTGTTTCGATCAAGTTAGAATTGTTCTGAAATTCAATCGCCCAGAAAGGGAACAGGAACATAAATATGGAGTTTAGGAGCTGTGGAAATAAAATATTGAATGTCAAACTACAAAGCTTGAAATGACACTGATATAACATCAATAAATAATCATGAGAATGAACTTTGAGGAACTGAAAAAGGAAGAAGGGAATCCAACTCTTAATTTGTAATTGGTCACGGGGTTTGGCACGAATACAATTATTTTATTATGGACCATTGGTACAAAAATCACACGTCTGAAACAAACAGTTTCAAATGGAACTCGTCACCGCCAGGAGAACATTTAAATTCCATCAGATGGAGCAATAATTGGGAATTGGTGCTCCCAGCTTGTTGGCTTGATAACAGAAGACGCCATTTTCCTTTTTGCCATCTCCATTCCACCCCATTTATAATCTCATGTGGGCACGGACAACTTGTGGGTTGTGAGTGAAGTGGAATAAAGAAACCACTGAAAAAGGGAAAGCAAATTGAAGAAAAGAAAGGAAAAGTTATGAATTTATCAAAGACTTGTTCATGTTTGTCATCATGAGGGGATATAGCTCAGTGGTTGAGCATTTGAGTGCAGTTCAAAACGTCCTCAGTTCAAATCTGAGTGTCCCCTTCATTTCACACTTTTTTGATAATAGCTTTTTTCATTAAAAACAACAATTTGAAAGGAGGAATTATTCGGTCTGTCATGAGAGTTTTCATTGTCTTTGTTGAACACCTCAAATAAATGTTGAAATAATGTGAGGAAAAGGAATTTCAAGGTTGCTTTGCATTTCGAAATGATTAGTTAACAAATTGTACAAACATGATAAAATGATTCTTATCAAGAAAAATGTACAATTATTACAATGAGAAAACAACATTATATTTCTAATTGGAGGTTTTATTTCTTTATCTAAAATGTCAATCACTTATTGCCAGTACATCAGCATGAAAGTAGATTGCAATTACTTCAGAAACAACAAAGATTTCTGAATGATGAGGAAGGAGAAGTGAACTAAAAAAAACGACAGAGGAGGGAGCTGATTGAAAGTTTTTTTGGAATTTTCGAAATTTCTGTCTCATAAACCCATTTACAATGGAATATTTTTAGATTATCTGGAATTTAATTCCACATGAGTATTTTCATCACATTCAATCAGTAACTCTGTCTCTGTTTTTGACTTATTCGGCCAAAGCACTGTGTCTATCCAGCTGAGATTTCGCAGCAACATTCCTCTCCTGATGTCTGGTAACAGGGATTGCAAACCTCGTTCCCGTCACGTGACATAAAGTCGGTCAAAATGGCCAACACAGTAAATTTCTTCAAAAATCTTCTTCTCCAGATCCACCTGTCAGAATATTACCAACTTTGGGAAACAACATGAGGAAAGGGTCCTGATGTTAAATTGCGGTGGCCAGGCCGATGAAATGAAGGGGAGTGTGTGAAAATGGTGGTCACACAAATTCCTTCAAAAAATCTTCTCCTGATCCACTGGTCAGAATGCCACCAAATTTGGGTTACAACATGAGGACAGGGTGTGGATGTTAAATTTCGAAAGCCATGCAAATCAATCAATGGGAAATGTGTTAAAACGGCCGATATCATCAATTTTTGGGAGAAATCACACAAATTACTCAGAAAAACTTCCTCTCAAGACCTCCAAATGAGAATGCCACCAAATTTGGGTTATAACATTAGGACAGGGCCAAGATAAGCTGCAGGTCCAGTGGTATTATTTTTGTCTTCAGTTCTGGAAACAGAGTGTGACAGCTGTGAGTGTATTTGCAAATGTCTGGTCCATTCACTTCCATTGATTGGAAACTTATCCCCCATAAAGGGAACATTAAATATCGAGTTTGACAACTGTAGGGGTGTTTGCAAATGTCTGGTATATTCACTTTTCTCATTTTCGTGAATCACAAAAACATTATCCAACACTTATTTTTGTTTCGATAAAGTTAGAATTATTCTGATACTCATTCGTCTAAAAAGGAAACAGGAACATAAATATGGAGTTGACAGCTGTGGAGATAAAAAAAAATTGAATATCAAACCACAAACCTTGCAATGACACTGATTTTACATAAATAAATAATCATGAGAATGAACTTTCAGGAACTGAAAAGGGAGAAGAGTATCCAACTATTAATTTGTAATTGGTCACTGGCTTTGGCAACAATGCATTCAATTCATTGTCGACCATTGGTGTAAAAAGCCACAAGTATGAAACAAACAGATTGAAATAGAACACGTCACCACCATGAGAACATTTAAATTCCATCAGATATGGCAATAATCGGGAATTGGTGCTCACAGCTTACAGCCATGATGGCAGAAAACGTCATTTTCCTTTTTGCTGTCTTCCTCCATCCCATTTGGAATCCTGTGTGGGAACGGGAAACTTTTGAGTTGTGAGTGAAGTGGAAGAAAGCAAAAGCAAACTGAAGAAAAGAAAGGACAAACTGATTAATTTATCAAAAGCTTATTCATTATTTTCATCAATGAGGGGATATAGCTCAGTGGTAGAGCATTTGAGTGCAGTTTAAAATGTCCTCAGTTCAAATCTGAGTGTCCCCTTCAGTTTAATCTTTTTTGATGATTATCTTTTCACGAAATTCAACAACTTGAAAGGAGTAATTATTCGGTTTGTGATGTCATCATGTGTTGTCTTTTTTGAACACCTCAAATAAATATTGAAAGAATATGTATAAAAGGAATGCCAAGGTTGTTTTCCATTTCCAAATGATGGAGAAATAAATCATAATTATATCAACGATGAAAGGACTCTTATCATGACAAACAGACAATTATTATGCTTTGAAAACATCGTCATATTTCGAAATGGAAAGTTTCATTTCTTCATCTAAAATGTCAATCATTTATTGCAAACACATCAGCATTAAAATAGACTGCAATTGATTCAGAGAAATGCTAATTTCTCAATGACAAGAAGGACGAAGTGAACGATAAAACACGACAGACGAGGGAGCTGATTGAAAGATTTTCTTTGCAGTTTGAGAAGTTCTGCCTCAAAAATCCATTTACAATGTAATATATTTCGATAATATGGAATTTAATTCAACATCAGGGATTGTCATCATGAACTGTCCATCCGTTTCTTTTTTGGCTTCTCCGGGCAAACCGTTGGGTCCATCCGGCTGAAATTTGGCAGCAACGTCCCTCTCGTGACTGGTAACAGGGCTTGAAAACCTCGTTCCGGTCACGTGGTTTCAGTCGGTCAAAATGGTTGACAAAGCAAATTTCTTCAAAAATGTTCTTCTCCAGATCCACCACTCAGAATTGTACCACATTTGGGTTACAACCTAATGCCAGGGTGAGAATGTTCAATGACGAAAGTCATGCCGACCAAGTGACGGAATTGTGTCAAAATTGCACACATTTTCAATGTTTGGGAGAATTGTATAAATTCCTTTTTAAAATCTTCCTCTCCAGACTCACCAGGAATGCCACTAAATTTGGGTTATAACATGAGGCCAGGGACCAGAGAAGCTGCAGGTCCAGTGGTCTTATTTTTGTCTTTGGATATGGAAACAGAGTGTGACAGCTTTGGATGTGTTTGCAAATATCTGGAAAATTCACTTTTCTCGTTTTTATTAATCAGAAAAGCATCATTTAAACACATATTTTTGTTTCGATAAACTGAGAATTGTTCTGAAATTCAATCGCCCAGAAAGGGAACAGGAATAAATATATGGAGTCTGACAGCTGTGGAAATAAAAAATTGAATATCAAAACACAAAGCTTGCAATGACACTGATTTAACATCAATGAATAATCATGAGAATGAACTTTGAGGAACAGAAAAGGAAGAAGATTATCCAACTATTAATTTGTAACTGGTCACGGGGTTTGGAACGAATACAATTATTTTGTTATTGACTATTAGAACAAAAAATCACACGTATGAAACAAACCATTTCAAATGGAATGCGTCACCGCCATGAGAACATTTAAATTCCATAAGATGGAGCAATAATTTGGAATTGGTGCTCCCAGTTTGTTGGCTTGATAAGAGAAGACGCCATTTTCCGTTTTGCCATCTCCATCCCACCCCATTTATAATCTCATGTGGGCATGGGAAACTTGTGAGTTGTGAGTGAAGTGGAAGAAAGAAACCACTGAAAAAGGGAAAGCAAATTGAAGAAAAGAAAGGAAAACTTATTAATTTATCAAAGCCTTGTTCATCGTTGTCATCATGAGGGGATATAGCTCAGTGGTAGAGCATTTGAGTGCAGTTCAAAATGTCCTCAGTTCAAATCTGAGTGTCCCCTTCATTTAACGCTTTTTTGATGATAATTTTTTCATGAATAACAACAATTTGAAAGGAGGAATTATTCGATCTGTGATGAGAGTTTTCATTGTCTTTGTTGAACACTTCGAATAAATATTAAAAGAATGTGAGGAAAAGGAATTTCAAGGTTGTTTTGCATTTCGAAAAGATTGTTTAACAAAGTGAACAAACATGATTTAAGGAATCTTCTCAAGAAAAATGCACAATTATTACACTGAGAAAACAACATTATATTTCTCATTGGAGGTTTTATTTCTTTATCCAAAATGTCAATCACACATTGCCAGCACGTCAGCATGAAAGTAGACTGCAATTACTTCAGAAACAACAAAGATTTCTGAATGATGAGGAAGGAGAAGAGAACTAAAAAACACGACAGAGGAGGGAGCTGATTGAAAGATTTTTTTGGAATTTTAGAAACTTCTGTCTCAAAAACCCATTTACAATGGAATATTTTTCGATTATCTGGAATTTAATTCCACATGAGGTATTTTCATCACATTCAGTCAGTCACTGTGTCTCTGTTTTTGACTTATTCGGCCGAAGCGCTGTGTCTATTCGGCTGAAATTTAGCAGCAACATACCTCTCCTGATGTCTGGTCACAGGGATTGCAAACCTCGCTCCCGTCACGTGACATTAAGTTGGTTAAAATGGCCGACACAGTAAATTTCTTCAAAAATCTTCTTCTCCAGACAAACCTGTCAGAATATTACCAAATTTGGGATAAAATATGAGGAAAGGGTCCTGATGTTAAATTGCGGTGGCCAGGCCGATCAAATGAATGGGAGTGTGTGAAAATGGTGGTCACACAAATTCCCTCAAAAATCTTCTTCTCCTGATTCACTGGTCAGAATGCTCCCAAATTTGGGTAACAACATGAGGCCGGGGTATGGATGTTAAATTGCAAAAATCATGCAAATCAATTAATGTAAAATGTGTCAAAATGGCCGACATCGTCAATTTTTTTGGAAATCGCACAAATTCCTCAAGTCAACTTCTTCTCAAGACCTCCAAATGAGAATGCCACCAAATTTGGGTTATAACATTGGGACAAGGCCCAGATAAGCGACAGGTCCAGTGGTCTTATTTTGTCTTCAGTTATGGAAACAGAGTGTGACAGCTGTGGGTGTATTTGCAAATGTCTGGTCCATTCACTTCCATTGATCTGAAACTTATCCCCCATAAAGGGAACATGAAATATCGAGTTTGACAGCTGTCGGGGTGTTTGCAAATGTCTGGTTTATTCACTTTTCTCATTTTTGTGAATCACAAAAACATTGGCCAAAACTTATTTTTGTTTCGATAAAGTTAGAATTATTCTGATACTCATTCGTCCAAAAAGGAAACAGGAATAATAAATATGGAGTTTGACAGCTGTGGAGATCAAAAAATTGAATATCAAACGACAAAGCTTGCAATGACACTGATTTTACATCACTAAATAATCATGAGAATGAACTTTCAGGAACTGAAAAAGGAGAAGAGTATCCAACTATTAATTTGTTATTGGTCACTGGCTTTGGCAACAATGCATTTAATTCATTGTTGACCATCAGTGTAAAAAAGCCACAAGTATGAAACAAACAGATTCAAATGGAACACGTCACCACCATGAGAACATTGAAATTCCATCAGATATGGCAATAATTGGGAATTGGTGCTCCCAGCTTACAGCCATGATGGCAGAAAACGCCATTTTCCTTTTTGCTGTCTTCATCCATCCCATTTGGAATCCTGTGTGGGAACGGGCAACTTGTGAGTTGTGAGTGAAGTGGAAGAAAGCAAAAGCAAACTGAAGAAAAGAAAGGACAAACTGATTACTTTATTAAAAGCTTATTCATTGTTTTCATCATGAGGGGATATAGCTCAGTGTTAGAGCATTTGAGTGCAGTTCGAAATGTCCTCAGTTCAAATCTGAGTGTCCCCTTTAGTGGGATCTTTTTTGATGATTATCTTTTCTCTAAATTCAACAACTTGAAAGGAGAAATAATTTGGTTTGTGATGTAATTTTGTGTTGTCTTCATTGAACATCTCTAATAAATATTGAAAGAATATGTATAAAAGGAATGCCAAGGTTGTTTTCCATTTCCAAATGAGGGAGAAATAAATCATAATTATATGAACGATTAAAGGACTCTTATCATGACAAACAGACAATTATTTTGCTGTGAAAACATCGTCATATTTCGAAATCGAAAGTTTCATTTCTTGATCTAAAATGTCAATCATTTATTGCAAACAGATCAGCATTAAAATAGACTGCAATTAATTATGAGAAACCATAATTTCTGAATGAAGAAGGAAGAAGTGAACAATAAAACACGACAGACGAGGGAGCTGATTGAAAGATTTTCTTTGCTGTTTGAGAAGTTCTGCCTCAAAAACCCATTTACAATGTAATATTTTTTGATTATCTGGAATTTCATTCAACATCAGGTATTGTCATCATGAACCGTCCATCCGTCTCTTTTTTTACTTCTCCGGGCAAACCGTTGAGTCCATCCGGCTGAAATTTGGCAGCAACGTTCCTCTCGTGATTGCTAACAGGGCTTGAAAACTTTGTTCCGGTCACGTGGTTTCAGTCGGTCAAAATGGCTGACAAAGCAAATTTCTTCAAAAATGTTCTTCTCCAGACCCACCACTCAGAATTGTACCAAATTTTGGTTACAACCTAATGCCAGGGTGAGAATGTTCAATGACGAAAGTCATGCCGACCAAGTGACGGAATTGTGTCAAAATGACACACATTTTCAATGTTTGGGAGAATTGCATAAATTCCTTTTAAAAACCTTCCTCTCCAGACCCACCAGGGAGTATGCCACTAAATTTGGGTTATAATACGAGGCCAGGGACCAGATAAGCTGGAGGTCCAGTGGTCATATTTTTATCTTCAGATATGGAAACAGAGTGTGACAGATGTGGATGTGTTTTCAAATGTCTGGAAAATTCTCGTTTTTGTTAATCAGAAAAACACATTATGCAACAAATATTTTTGTTTCGATCAAGTTAGAATTGTTCTGAAATTCAATCGCCCAGAAAGGGAACAGGAACATAAATATGGAGTTTGGGAGCTGTGGAAATAAAATATTGAATGTCAAACCACAAAGCTTGAAATGACACTGATTTAACATCAATAAATAATCATGAGAATGAACTTTGAGGAACTGAAAAGGAAGAAGAGAATCCAACTATTAATTTGTAATTGGTCACGGGGTTTGGCACGAATGCAATTATTTTATTATGGACCATTGGTCCAAAAATCACACGTATGAAACAAACAGTTTCAAATGGAACGCGTCACCGCCATGAGAACATTTAAATTCCATCAGATGGAGCAATAATTGGGAATTGGTGCTCCCAGTTTGTTGGCTTGATAACAGAAGGTGCCATTTTCCTTTTTGCCATCTCCATTCCACCCCATTTATAATCTCATGTGGGCACGGACAACTTGTGGGTTGTGAGTGAAGGGGAAGAAAGAAACCACTGAAAAAGGGAAAGCAAATTGAAGAAAAGAAAGGAAAACTGATTAATTTATCAAAGACTTGTTCATGTTTGTCATCATGAGGGGATATAGCTCAGTGGTAGAGCATTTGAGTGCAGTTCAAAATGTCCTCAGTTCGAATCTGAGTGTCCCCTTCATTTAACACTTTTTTGATGATCATTTTTTTTCATTAAAAACAACAATTTGAAAGGAGAAATTATTCGGTCTGTCATGAGAGTTTTCGTTGTCTTTGTTGAACACCTCAGATAAATATTGAAAGAATGTGAGGAAAAGGAATTTCAAGGTTGCTTTGCATTTCGAAATGATTGTTTAACAAATTGTACAAACATGATAAAATGATTCTTATCCAGAAAAATGTACACTTATTATACTGAGAAAATAACATTATATTTCTCATTGGAGGTTTTATTTCTTTCTTTAAAATCACACATTGCCAGTACATCAGCATGAAAGTAGACTGCAATTACTTCAGAAACAACAAAGATTTCTGAATGATGAGGAAGGAGAAGAGAACTAAAAAACACGACAGAGGAGGGAGCTGATTGAAAGATTTTTTTGGAATTTTAGAAACTTCTGTCTCAAAAATCCATTTACAATGTGATATTTTTCGATTATCTGGAATTTAATTCCACATGAGGTATTTTCATCACATTCACTCAGTCACTGTGTCTCTGTTTTTGACTTATTCGGTCAAAGCACTCTGTCTATTCAGCTGAAATTTAGCAGCAACATTCCTCTCCTGATGTCTGGTAACAGGGATTGCAAACTTCGCTCCCGTCACGTGACATTAAGTCGGTCAAAATGGCCGACACAGTAAATTTCTTCAAAAATCTTCTTCTCCAGACACACCAGTCAGAATATTACCAACTTTGGGAAAGAACATGAGGAAAGGGTCCTGATGTTAAATTGCGGAGGCCAGGCCGATCAATGACTGGGAGTGTCTGAATATGTCGGTCACGCAAATTCCTTCAAAAAATATTCTCCTGATCCACTGGTCAGAATGCCACAAAATTTGGGTTGCAACATGAGGCCGGGATATGGATGTTAATTTGCTTAAGCCATGCAAATCAATCAATGGGAATGTGTTAAAACGGACAACATCATCAATTTTTAGGAGAAATCAGACAAATTCCTCAAAAAAACTTCCTCTCAAGACCTGCAAATGAGAATGCCACCAAATTTGGGTTGTAACATTCGGACATGGCCAAGATGAGCTGCAGGTTCAGTGGTCTTATTTTTGTCTTCAGTCATGGAAACAGAGTGTGACAGCTGTTGATGTGTTTACAAATGTCTGGAAAATTCACTTTTCTCGTTTTTATTAATCAGAAAAACATTATTCAACACATATTTTTGTTTCGATAAAGTCAGCATTGTTCTGAAATTTCATCACCCAGAAAAGGAACAGGAACATAAATATGGAGTTTGACAGTTGTGGAGATAAAAAAAATATTGAATATCAAACCACAAAACTTACAATTACACTGATTTAACATCAATTAATAATCATGAGAATGTACTTTGAGGAACTGAAAAGGAAGAAGAGTATCCAACGATAAATTTGTAATTGGTCACGGGGTTTTGCACAAATACAATTATTTTATTCTGGACCATTGGTACAAAAAATCACATGTATGAAACAAGCAGTTTCAAAGAGAACGTGTCACGGCCATAAGAACATTTAAATTCCATCAGATGGAGCAATAATTGGGAATTGGTGCTCCCAGCTTGTTGGCTTGACAACAGAAGACGTCATTTTCCTTTTTGCCTTCTCCATCCCACCCCATTTATAATCTCATGTGGGCACGGACAACTTGTGGGTTGTGAGTGAAGTGAAAGAAAGAAACCACTGAAAAAGGGAAAGCAAACTGAAGAAAAGAAAGGAAAACTTATTAATTTATCAAAGGCTTGTTCATCTTTGTCATCATGAGGGGATATAGCTCAGTGGTAGAGCATTTGAGTGCAGTTCAAAATGTTCTCAGTTCAAATCTGAGTGTCCCCTTGATTTACCACTTTTTTGATGATAATTTTTTCACTAAAAACAACAATTTTAAAGGAGGAATTATTCGGTCTGTGATGAGAGTTTTCATTGTCTTTGTTGAACACTTCAAATATATATTAAAAGAATGTGCAGAAAAGTAATTTCAAGGATGCTTTGCATTTCAAAAGGACTGTTGAACAAATTGTACAAATATGATTTCAGGAATCTTCTCAACAAAAATGCACAATTATTATACTGAGAAAACAACATTATATTTCTCATTGGAGGTTTTATTTCTTTATGTAAAATGTCAATCACACATTGTCAGCACGTCAGCATGAAAGTAGACTGCAATTACTTCAGCAACAACAAAGATTTCTGAATGATGAGGAAGGAGAAGAGAACTAAAAAAAACGACGGAGGAGGGAGCTGGTGGAAAGATTTTTTTTGTAATTTTGGAAACTTCTGTCTCGAAAACCCATTTACAATGGAATATTTTTCGATTATCTGGAATTTAATTCCACATGAGTATTTTCATCACATGCACTCAGTCACTCTGTCCCTGTTTTGACTCATTCGGCCAAAGCGCTGTGTCTATCCGGCTGAAATTTAGCAGCAACATTCCTCTCCTGGTGGCTGGTAATAGGGATTGCAAACCTCGTTCCGGTCACGTGACATTAAGTCGGTCGAAATGTCCGACACAGTAAATTTCTTCAAAAATCTTCTTATCCAGATCCACCTGTCAGAATATTACCAACTTTGGGAAACAAAATGAGGAAAGGGTCCTGTTGTTAAATTGTGGAGGCCAGGCCGATCAAATGACTGGGAGTGTGTGAAAATGGTGGTCACACAAATTCCTTCTAAAATCTTCTTTTCCTGATCCACTGGTCAGAATGCTTCCAAATTTGGGTTGCAGCATGAAGCCGGAGCATGGATGTTAAATTGCCAAAGCCATGCAAATCAATTGATGTGAAATGTGTCAAAACGGCCGACATCATCAATTTTTGGGAGAAATTGCATAAATTCCTGAACAAAACTTCCTCTCAAGACCTGCAAATGAGAATGCCACCAAATTTGGGTTATAACATTAGAACAGGGCCCAGATAAACTGCAGGTCCAGTGGTCTTATTTTTGTCTTCAGTTCTGGAAACAGAGTGTGACAGCTGTGGGTTTATTTACAAATGTCTGGTCTTTTCACTTCCATTGATCTGAAACTAATCCCCAATAAAGGGAACATTAAATATCGAGTTTGACAGCTGTAGAGGTATTTGCAAATGTCTGGTTTATTCACTTTTCTCATTTTTGTTAATCACAAAAACATTATCCAACACTTATTTTTGTTTCGATAAAGTCAGCATTATTCTGATAGTCATTCGTCTAAAAAGGAAACTGGAATAATAAATAATTGAATATCAAACAACAAACCTTACAATGATACTGATTTAACATCAATAAATAATCATGAGAATGAACTTTCAGGAACTGAAGAGGGAGCAGAGTATCCAACTATTAATTTGTAATTGGTCACTGGCTTTGGTATCAATACAATTTATTTTATTATGGACCAGAGGGATAAAAACGATGCATGCATGAAACAAAGTTTCAAATGACACACGTCTCATCCATTAGAATATTTAAATTGTCAGATTTGGCAAGAATCTGGAATTGGTTCTCCCAGCTTGCTGGCTTGACAACAGCAGACACCATTTTCCTTTTATCCATCTCCATCCTATCCCATTTAGAATCCCTTGTGGGCACGGACAACTTGTGAGTTGAAAGTAAAGTGAAGGAAAGAAAGCACTGAAAAAGGGAAAGCAAACTGAAGAAAAGAAAGGAAAACTGATTAATTTATCAAAGACTTGTTCATTTATGTCATCATGAGGGGATATAGCTCAGTACTAGAGCATTTGAGTGCAGTTCAAAACGTCCTCAGTTCAAATCTGAGTGTCCCCTTCATTTCACACTTTTTTGATGATAATTTTATTCATTAAAAACAACAATTTGAAAGGAGGAATTATTCGGTCTGTGATGAGAGTTTTCATTGTCTTTGCTGAACACCTCAAATAAATATTGAAAGAATGTGCAGAAAAGGAATTTCAAGGTTGCTTTGCATTTCGAAATGATTATTTAACAAATTGTACAAACATGATAAAATGATTCTTATCAAGAAAAATGTGCAATTATTATAATGAGAAAACAAGATTATATTTCTCATTGGAGGTTTTATTTCTTTATCTAAAATGTCAATCACACATTGCCAGCACGTCAGCATGAAAGTAGACTGCAATTACTTGAGAAAAACAAAGATTTCTGATTGATGAGGAAGGAGAAGAGAACTAAAAAAAACGACAGAGGAGGGAGCTGATTGAAAGATTTTTTTGGAATTTTAGAAATTCTGTGTCAAAAACCCATTTTCAATGGAATATTTTAGATTATCTGGAATTTAATTCCACATGAGTATTTTCATCACATTCAGTCAGTCAATCTGTCTGTTTTTGACTTATTCGACCAAAACCGCTGTGTCTATCCAGCTGAAATTTAGCAGCAACATTCGTCTCCTGATGTCTGGTAACAGGGATTGCAAACCTCGTTCCCGTCACGTGACATTAAGTCGGTCAAAATGGCCAACACAATCAATTTCTTCAAAAATCTTCTTCTCCAGACACACCAGTCAGAATATTACCAACTTTGGGAAACAACATGAGGAAAGGGTCCTGATGTTAAATTCTGGAGGCCAGGCCGATCAAATGAATGGGAGTGTCTGAATATGTCGGTCACGCAAATTCCTTCAAAAAATCTTCTCCTGATCCACTGGTCAGAATGCCACCAAATTTGGGTTACAACATGAGGACAGGGTATGGATGTTAAATTGCCAAAGTCATGCAAATCAATTCATGGAAAATGTGTCAAAATGGCCGACATCATCAATTTTTGGGAGAAATCGCACAAATTCCTCAAAAAAAAACTTCCTCTCAAGACCTCAAAATGAGAATGCCACCAAATTTGGTTTATAACATTCGGACAGGGCCCAGATAAGCTGCAGGTCCAGTGGTCTTATTTTTGTCTTCAGTCATGGAAACAGAGTGTGACAGCTGTGGGTGTATTTGCAAATGTCTGGTCCAATCACTTCCATTGATCTGAAACTTATCCCCCATGAAGGGAACATTAAATATCGAGTTTGACAGCTGTTGTGGAATTTGCAAATGTCTGGTATATTCACTTTTCTCATTTTCGTGAATCACAAAAACATTATCCAACACTTATTTTTGTTTCGATAAAGTTGGAATTATTCTGATACTCATTCATCTAAAAAGGAAACAGGAATAATAAATATGGAGTTGACAGCTGTGGAGATAAAAAAAAATTTGAATACCAAACCACAAACCTTGCAATGATACTGATTTTGCATCAATAAATAATCATGAGAATGCACTTTCAGGAACTGAAAAGGGAGAAGAGTGTCCAACTATTGATTTGTAATTGGTCACTGGCTTTGGTATCAATGCATTTAATTCATTGTCGACCATTGGTGTAAAAAAGCCACAAGTATGAAACAAACAGATTCAAATGGAACACGTCACCACCATGAGAACATTTAAATTCCATCAGATATGGCAACAATCGGGAATTGGTGCTCCCAGATTACAGCCATGATGGCAGAAGACGTCATTTTCCTTTTTGCTGTCTTCATCCATCCCATTTGGAATCCTGTGTGGGAACGGGAAACTTGTGAGTTGTGATTGAAGTGGAAGAAAGCATCCGTTGAAAAAGCAAAAGCAAACTGAAGAAAAGAAAGGACAAACTGATTAATTAATCAACGGCTTGTTAACCTTTTTCATCATGAGGGGATATAGCTCAGTGGTAGAGCATTTGAGTGCAGTTCAAAATGTCCTCAGTTCGAATCTGAGTGTCCAGGTCAGGTCAGGTATGGGAGCATGTGCCAGAACAGCGCGTCGCTGCGTCCACTTTCCGCCGGTACTCCAGGGGCCTCCGTCTGGCCATCCCCCAGGCAGATGCCAGGCCCATTCCCATCTCCTTGAGATGATGGTCAACCTGCTGCAACCATGAGGCACGTGGTCGGCCCACTGGCCTCCTCCACTCATGAGACTCCCTCGCTGAGAGAATCTGGTGAGCAGGATCAGCGTCAGGAAAACGAGCCACATGTCCACTGAAAGCCGCAGCTGGCCACGCTCACGGACTAATACGGGTAACAAATCTCATCCGAGTCTCTCTCAGCAACCGCTCGTTGGACACAAAATCCGACCAGCGATAGCCAAGGATTCTCCGAAGAGAGACCTGGTACCAAAGGAATTAAGTCTCCGTCTCAGATCCTTGGTCAAAGTCCAGAGTCTCGCACCCACGGGCAAGACTGGAAGTACCAAGGAGCCTGAAGACTCGGACTTTCGTCCTCCCGCACAGGTACCGGCAGCGCCACACCCCATGATCCAGTGAATCCATGACTCCCCAGGCCCGACCCAGACGTGTGCCTGGAAACTCACAGCCTGGGGAGACATGAATATCACTGCCAAGGTAAGTGAATCTATCCACGACCTCAACATCCTCACCACAAACAGACACAGACAGGACAGCAGCATCCAAGATGTCACCGAAAGCCTGGATCTTTGTTTTGACCCAAGAAATCAAGTAATCCCAGCAGCTCCGACTCCTCATTCAGCACCTCGAGGGCCCCCAAGAGGATGTCTAAGAGAATCTCCGCATAAGATGACTGCATCATCTGCACAAATCAAGGTCCGAGATCTTGACATTTGCCAAACGATGCACACGCAACTTGATCTCTCCGACATCCTCCCAAGAAATCCAGATCCATACAAGTGCTGAAAAGTGTGGGGGGCAAGTACACACCCTGACGAACTCCAGTAACAACTGGAAATAAGTCAGAGAGATGGTACCACCACACTTCACAGCACTCTCAGTACCAGAGTAGAGTTCAGACATCACATCGATCAGTTTTGGTAGCTTACGAAGACCAAGAAGTCCCTCCAGAGGACATCCCGATTCACTGAATCGAGACGCTTTACAGAGAGATCAACATGGGCTGCAAGCAGCCCCTGCCGAAAACTCTGCGTCTGGATTCGGTGAGGACACGAGGTCACAAGGATCACAGTCAGCCAGTTTGACCTCTTTGAGGTGTAAAGCCTGACTGCTCTGGGCCGCTGGTGCTCAAGCAGATGGTGGCGAACCCTATCAAGAATTATCCGAACCCAAAGACCTTGCCCGGCACTGAGAGCAGCGTCACCCTCGGTGAGTTGTTGCAGTCTTGGCGATCACCCTTCCCTTTTCCAGAGAGGGACAACAAGGCCCCTCTTCCAGTCAAGTTGGGATGATGCCTGTGTTCCAGGCAGAGCACAAAACTACATGCAACAGCCTTTGAGTGCAGCATTTCCACCAGCCTTGAGAAGTTCGGCATGGATGCCACAGATCCCTGGAGCTTTGCCCCGTTTCCAACTGGTTCACCGCAGCCCGTGTTTCCACAAGCGATGAGTGGACCACAGTTGGTTCCGAGGGTCAGCAACAGGGATTGTAACACCCTTGACATCCAGCTCGACAGCTGGGGGATCAGCCTGGTACAGCCGCTCCAAAGTAACCGGCCCGGCGGGCCACACCACTTCCAGACTCCTCTGTCAGAGCCTACCACTCTCTGCTCCGAACTGCAGTGCTCCAGAGGATGGGCTTGGATGAACATGTAATGCGCGGGAATTCCCCTGTAAGCGGGACGAGAATCACCTGTCCACAGGTGATGCTCCTACCCCTCACAGATTCCTCGCACATAGGCCTCCTTGTCCACCCTCAGTGCACTTGTCCACAGTTTTACGCCTCAGCTCCCTGAACAGCTCAGCTCTGCAATTCAGCCTGGCCCTGCGACTCTGGTCAATGGTATCCAGTGTCCCTTGAGAGACAAAATTCTTCTTTGCCCTGCGGTGAACTCCAAGGCATCCACCGGCAACATCAAGGACGGTGGTCTTGAAGGAAGTGCTCCACAACTCTTCAGGACCCCAAAGCACCCAGACCCCCAAGTGTCCACTCAGCCTGTTAGCAAACTCCTCAGCTACTCTCTCTCATCCCTGAGCTTGGCAACATCCAGCCTAGGCTGGGATGGTACCATTCTCCAGGATTTAAGGTGCAGCTTTAGAGTTGCTACAACAAGCCTGTGGTCAGTATTGATCGAACTGAGCACTCCGGTAGACCCTGATTCTGGATCATCCTCCAACGACCGTCAATGAGGACATGGTCAATCTCCTTTGCCACACCGCTTCAGCGTTGGAATACCAAGTCCCGCCGATGAGCTTGCGAGCGCTGGGAAACCATGAACCAGCCACCCTAAGTCCATGACTTCTTGCAAAGTCAAGGAACTTGAGTGCTATTCTGGTTCATGGTTTCCTGACCCATGGGGACCAACACACACCCCTCATAACCATCCCCTATCCAGTTCCAGTCGATGCATTAGAAATCCCCCAAGACTAGAAGTGTATCTCGTCTGGGGCACTGATCAACCACAGACTTCGAGTGTGGCGTAAGAGATATGTCCTTCACAGTGGAATCACTCGCCTCAGTGAACATAAATAGAGACCAGGGAAATGACACCTAAGGAGAGACGAATCAGCTTAATCTCATAATACGCTCGTTGACGGTGTTACCTCAATTATCATTGGGGTCAGCTTATTGGACACACAGCTACAGCAACTCCTTGGGTATGGTAACCATCAGAGCGACCAGACCAATAGTGAGGGTGTAACCACCCACCATTATCTACCGCCGCAATCCGGTCTCAGACCTCAGAGAGCACACAATCCCGATGTCCAAACGCTTGAGAGGCTCAGATGATAACAGAGAGACAGAGTGATCATCCTCTCTTAGGGATAGAACATTCAGGCACCCACCCGAAGGGACACGCCTCAGAGTTAACCCAAGAGGAGACCGCCGTCTGGTGGGCCGACACCTCAGCACCACTCCGACACTCTCTCCGCTTAATCTGACCCAGGATGTTACCCCGTGGTTTCCCTCCTATCCAAAGATTAGGGGTCCCGAAAGAGCTTTGCCCCAATCGCCATCATCCGGTGAGCTGCCCTGCGAGAAAGGCTGCACAGGAGGTACTCCCACGGAGTGGGTTTTCAGATTTTTTTGCGTTTTTGCGTTTTGCGGAATGAAGCGTTTTATGGTGGCTGGAGTGCAAATCCTGCCACCAACCTCCTAATAAGAAGTAACCCAACTGCAGGAGGACGTCCGCAGACACAGTTGGGCACTAGATATGGATGGCCGTTGGCTCACAAGGAGCTCCTCACGCCCTTTGACAGGTTTTGTTTTTAATCCTGCTGGGTGTCCATATCCAAACACCCTCCTCACCAGAAAACCTGGTGGGGGAGACGGTTTAGTCGCCGACAACCCGACCATGGAACAGGTTAGTACAGGTTTACATGGTACCTGTAGCAGGTCACAGATCGAACCTGACCTGACAAAAAGTGTCCCCTTCAGTAGGATCTTTTTTGATGATTATCTTTTCACTCAATTCAACAACTTGAAAGGAGAAATTGTTTGGTTTGTGATGTCATTTTGTGTTTTCTTGATTGAACATCTCAAATAAATATTGAAAGAATATGTATAAAAGGAATGCCAAGGTTGTTTAACATTTCCAAATGATGGAGAAATCAATCATAATTATATAAACGATGAAAGGACTCTTATCATGACAAACAGACAATTATTATGCTGTGAAAACATCGTCATATTTCGAAATCAAAAGTTTCATTTCTTCATCTAAAATGTCAATAATTTATTGCAAACACATCAGCATTAAAATATATTGAAATTAATTAAGAGAACCGATAATTTCTGAATGACAAGAAGGAAGAAGTGAACGATAAACACGACAGACGAGGGAGCTGATTGAAAGATTTTCTTTGCATTTTGAGAAGTTCTGCCTCAAAAACCCATTTACAATGTAATATATTTTGATTATCTGGAATTTAATGAAACATCAGGTATTGTCATCATGAACCGTCCATCCGTCTCTTTTTTTACTTCTCCGGGCAAACCGTTGGGTCCATCCGGCTGAAATTTGGCAGCAACTTTCCTCTCGTGATTGGTAACAAGGTTTAAAAACCTCGTTTCGGTCACCCGGCTTGAAGAAGGTCAAAATGGCTGACAAAGCAAATTTCTTCAAAAAATGTTCTTTTCCAGATCCACCACTCAGAATTGTACCACATTTGGGTTACAACCTAATGCCAGGGTGAGAATGTTCAATGACGAAAGTCATGCCGACCAAGTGACGGAATTGTGTCAAAATTGCACATATTTTCAATGTTTGGGAGAATTGCATGAATTCCTTTTAAAAACCTTCCACTGCAGACCCACCAGGTATGCCACTAAATTTGGATTCTTTCATGAGGCCAGGGACCAGATAAACTGCAGGTCCAGTGGTCTTATTTTTATCTTTACACATGGAAACAGAGTGTGACAGCTGTTGATGTGTTTATAAATGTCTGGAAAATTCACTTTTCTCGTTTTTGTTAATCAAAAAAAATTGTCCAACACATATTTTTGTTTCGATAAAGTTAGAATTGTTCTGAAATTCAATCGCCCAGAAAGGGAACAGGAACATAAATATGGAGTTTGAGAGCTGTGGAGATAAAATATTGAATATCAAACCACAAAGCTTGAAATGACACTGATTTAACATCAATGAATAATCATGAGAATGCACTTTGAGGAACAGAAAATGAAGAAGAGGATCCAACTATTAATTTGTAATTGGTCACGGGGTTTAGCACGAATGCAATTATTTTATTATGGACCATTGGTCCAAAAATCACACGTATGAAACAAACAGTTTCAAATGGAACGCGTCACCGCCATGAGAACATTTAAATTCCATCAGATGGAGCAATAATTGGGAATTGGTGCTCCCAGTTTGTTGGCTTGATAAGAGAAGACGCCATTTTCCTTTTTGCCTTCTCCATCCCACCCCATTTATAATCTCATGTGGTCACAGAAAACTTGTGGGTTGTGAGTGAAGTGGAAGAAAGAAACCACTGAAAAAGGGAAAGCAAACTGAAGAAAAGAAGGGAAAACTGATTAATTTATCAAAGACTTGTTCATGTTTGTCATCATGAGGGGATATAGCTCAGTGGTAGAGCATTTGAGTGCAGTTCAACATGTCCTCAGTTCAAATCTGAGTGTCCTCTTCATTTAACACTTTTTTGATGATAATTTTTTCATGAATAACAACAATTTGAAAGGAGGAATTATTCGGTCTGTGATGAGAGTTTTCATTGTCTTTGCTGAACACCTCAAATACATATTAAAAGAATGTGAGGAAAAGGAATTTCAAGGTTGCTTTGCATTTCGAAATGATTATTCAACAAATTGTGCAAACATGATTAAAGGAATCTTATCAAGAAAAATGTACAATTATTATACTGAGTAAACAACATTATATTTCCAACTGGAGGTTTTATTTCTTTATCCAAAATGTCAATCACACATTGCCAGCACATCAGCATGAAAGTAGACTGCAATTAATTCAGAAACAACAAAGATTTCTGAATGATGAGGAAGGAGAAGAGAACTAAAAAATACGACAGAGGAGGGAGCTGATTGAAAGATTTTTTTGGAATTTGAGAAACTTCTCTCTTAAAAATCCATTTACAATGGAATATTTTTCGATTATCTGGAATTTAATTCCACATGAGTATTTTCATCACATTCAGTCAGTCACTCTGTCTCTGTTTTTGACTTATTCGACCAAAACCGCTGTGTCTATCTGGCTGAAATTTAGCAGCAACATTCCTCTCCTGATGTCTGGTAACAGGGATTGCAAACCTCGCTCCCGTCACGTGACATTAAATCGGTCAAAATTGCCGACACAGTAAATTTCTTCAAAAATCTTCTTCTCCAGATCCACCTGTCAGAATATTACCAACTTTGGGATATGAAATGAGGAAAGGGTCCTGATGTTAAATTGCGGAGGCCAGGCCGATCAAATGACTGGGAGTGTGTGAAAATGTAGGTCACACAAATTCCTTCAAAAATTCTTCTCCTGATCCATTGGTCAGAATGCTACCAAATTTGGGTTACAACATGAGGCTGGGGTATGGATGTTTAATTGCCAAAGTCATACAAATCAATTAATGGAAAATGTGTCAAAATGGCCGACATCATCAATTTATGGGAGAAATCGCACAAATTCCTCAAAAAAAAAAACTTCCTCTCAAGACCTCCAAATGAGAATACCACCAAATTTGGGTTATAACATTAGGACAGGGCCCAGATAAGCGACAGGTCCAGTGGTCTTATTTTTATCTTCAGATATGGAAACAGAGCGTGACAGATGTGGATGTGTTTGCCAATGTCTGGAAAATTCACTTTTCTCGTTTTTATTCATCAGAAAAACCTTATTCAACATATATTTTTATTTCGATAAAGTTAGAATTGTTCTGAAATTTCATCGCCCAGAAAGGGAACAGGAACATGAATAAGGAGTTTCACAGCTGTGGAGAGAAAAAAAATTGAATATCAAACCACAAAGCTTGCAATGACACTGATTTAACATCAATGAATAATCATGAGAATGAACTTTGAGGAACTGAAAAAGGAAGAAGAATTTCAAACTATAAATTTGTATTTGGTCACTTGCTTTGGCACGAATACAATTATTTTATTATGGACCATTGTTTCAAAAAATCACACGTCTGAAACAAACAGTTTCCAATGTAACACGTCACCACCATGAGAACATTTAAATTCCATCACATGTGGCAATAATTTGGAATTGTTGCTCCCAGCTTGCTGGCTTGACAACAGAAGACGCCATTTTCCTTTTTGCCATCTCCAGCCCACGCATTTAGAATCTCACGAGACAGTACCCGCCCGTAGGGCGGGGAGGGAATGAAGGGAGGGAATGGAAAGGCAGTGTTAGGGTTAGTGTTAGGGTTAGGGTTAGGGTTAGGGTTGGGGTTGGGGTTGGGGTTGGGGTTCGGGTTAGGGTTAGGGTTAGGGTTCGCTGTTAGGGTTAGGGTTAGGGTTCGATAACCCTAACCCTCACCCTAACCCCAACAGCTTAGGTATCTTATTGTATCCAACGGTTTGGCCGTCTATAAAGGACAAACAAACATGAAAAATTGATGTTTTAGTCAATTTATGACGTCATAACTCGAAAACCAGAAGTCGGAAGTGAATGATGTAAATCAACTGTGTCATTTAATTTTGATTATCTGTTGAATGGCATTGGTTCCGTCTCAATCGGATGAAATTGACTCGGTGACCATGACACCTTGTCCCCGTGACCTTCAACCTTGAACTTGACCCACCCATGTCTG
The DNA here is from genome assembly GCF_056783735.1 of Eptatretus burgeri. NCBI lineage: Eukaryota > Metazoa > Chordata > Myxini > Myxiniformes > Myxinidae > Eptatretus > Eptatretus burgeri. The sequence goes on from NC_140966.1 coordinate 12,513,805, forward strand.
TTCTCATGACCCAAGGATCACTCATGCCAAGTTTCATCTCATTCCATCCAATGGTTCGGCCGCCTATAAAGGATGAACAAACATACATACAAACATATTCTGTTTTTTAGTATCGTATACGAGCAAAGTTCCCGCCCATGGGTGGGTACAGTTATCTGTTGAATGGCGTTGGTCCCGTCTCAATCGGATGAAATTGAGAAATTGACATTATCTGGTGACCTTGACCCCGTGACCTTTGACCTTGACCTTGACCTTGATCCCCTTATGTCCGTTCTCAAGGATCACATATGCCAAGTTTCATCTCATTCTATCCAACGGTTTGGCTGTCTATAAAGGACAAACCAACATGAAAAATTGACGTTTTAGTCAATTTATGACGTCATAACTCGAAACCGGAAGTCTGAAGTGAATGTCGTCAATCAACTGTGTCATTTAATTTTGATTATCCGTCGAATTGCATTGGTCCCGTCTCGATCAGATGAAATTGACACGATGACCTTGACCCCTTGACCCCGTGACCTTTGACCTTGAATTTGACCCCCCCCCCCTATGTCCGTTCTCATGTCCCAAGGATCACTCATGCCAAGTTTCATCTCATTCCATCCAACGGTTCGGCCGCCTATAAAGGACGAACAAACATACATACAAACATATTCTGTTTTTTTTTAGTATTGTCAATCTTGGCACGGACAACTTGTGGGTTGTGAGTGAAGGGGAAGAAAGAAACCACTGAAAAAGGGAAAGCAAACTGAAGAAAAGAAAGGAGAAACTGATTAATTTATCAAAGACTTGTTCATGTTTGTCATCATGAGGGGATATAGCTCAGTGTAGAGCATTTGAGTGCAGTTCAAAATGTCCTCAGTTCAAATCTGAGTGTCCCCTTCATTTAACACTTTTTTGATGATAATTTTTTTCGCGAAAAACAACAATTTGAAAGGAGGAATTATTCGGTCTGTGATGAGAGTTTTCATTGTCTTTGTTGAACACCTCAAATAAATATTGAAAGAATGTGAGGAAAAGGAATTTCAAGATTGCTTTGCATTTCGAAATGATTGTTGAACAAATTGTACAAACATGATTAAAGGATTCTTATCAAGACAAATATACAATTATTATACTGAGAAAACAACATTATATTTCTAATTGGAGGTATTATTTCTGAATCTGAAATGTCAATCACACATTGCCAGCACGTCAGCATGAAAGTGACTGCAATTACTTCAGAAAAACAAAGATTTCTGAATGATGAGGAAGGAGAAGAGAACTAAAAAAAACGACAGAGGAGGGAGCTGATTGAAAGATTTTTTGGAATTTTCGAAACTTCTGTATCAAAAACCCATTTACAATGGAATATTTTTTGATTATCTGGAATTTAATTCCACATGAGGTATTTTCATCATATGCAGTCAGTCCTTCTATTTCTGTTTTTGACTCATTCTGCCAAACCGCTGGGTCTCTCAGGCTGATATTGAGCAGAAACGTTCCTCTCCTGGTAGCTGGGAACAGGGATTGCAAACCTCGTTCCGGTCACGTGACATGAAGTCGGTCAAAATGGCCGACACAGTAAATTTCTTCAAAAATCTTCTTCTCCAGACAAACCTGTCAGAATATTACCAAATTTGGGATAAAATATGAGGAAATGGTCCTGATGTTAAATTGCAGAAACTAGGATGATCAAATGACTGGGAGTGTGTGAAAATGGTGGTCACACAAATTCTTTCTAAAATCTTCTTCTCCTGATCCACTGGTCAGAATGCTCCCAAATTTGGGTTACAACATGAGGCCGGGATATGGATATTAAATTGCAAAAATCATGCAAATCAATTGATGTAAAATATGTCAAAATGGCCGACATCGTCAATATTTGTTGGAAATCGCACAAATTCCTCAAGTAAACTTCTTCTCAAGACCTCCAAATGAGAATGCCACCAAATTTGGGTTATAACATTAGGACAGGGCCCAGATAAGCTGCAGGGCCATGTGGTCTTATTTTTGTCTTCAGTTGGGAAACAGAGTGTGACAGCTGTGGGTGTATTTGCAAATGCCTGCTCCATTCAGTTCCATTGATCTGAAATTTATCCCCCATGAAGGGAACATTAAATATCGAGTTTGACAGCAGTAGAGGGATTTGCAAATGTCTGGTTTATTCACTTTTCTCATTTTTGTGAATCACAAAAACATTAGCCAACACTTCTTTTTGTTTCGATAAAGTTAGAATTATTCTGATACTCAATCGTCCAAAAAGGAAAGAGGAATAATAGATATGGAGTTTGACAGTTGTGGAGATCAAAAAAATTGAATATCAAACGACAAAGCTTGCAATGATACTGATTTTACATCACTAAATAATCATGAGAATGAACTTTCAGGAACTGAAAAGGGAGAAGAGTATCCAACTATTAATTTGTTATTGGTCACTGGCTTTGGCAACAATGCATTTAATTCATTGCCGACCATCAGTGTAAAAAAGCCACAAGTTTGAAACAAACAGATTCAAATGGAACATGTCACCACCATGAGAACATGTAAATTCCATCAGATATGGCAACAATCGGGAATTGGTGCTCCCAGCTTACAGCCATGATGGCAGAAAACGCCATTTTCCTTTTTGCTGTCTTCATCCATCCCATTTGGAATCCTGTGTGGGCACGGGCAACTTGTGAGTTGTGAGTGAAGTGGAAGAAAGCAAAAGCAAACTGAAGAAAAGAAAGGACAAACTGATTACTTTATTAAAAGCTTTTCATAATTCACATCATGAGGGGATATAGCTCAGTGGTAGAGCATTTGAGTGCAGTTCGAAATGTCCTCAGTTCAAATCTGAGTGTCCCCTTTTGTAGGATCTTTTTTGATGATTATCTTTTCACTAAATTCAATAACTTGAAAGGAGGAATTATTTGGTTTGTGATGTAATTTTGTTTTGTCGTTATTGAACACCTCAAATAAATATTGAAAGAATTTGTACAAAAGGAATGCCAAGGTTGTTTTCCATTTCTAAATGAGGGAGAAATAGATCATAATTATATGAACGATTAAAGGACTCTTATCATGAGAAACAGACAATTATTTTGCTGTGAAAACATCGTCATATTTCGAAATGAAAAGTTTCATTTCTTGATCTAAAATGTCAATCATTTATTGCAAACAGATCAGCATTAAAATAGACTGCAATTAATTTTGAAAAACCCTTATTTCTGAATTACAAGAAGGAAGAAGTGAACGATAAAACACGACAGATGAGGGAGCTGATTGAAAGATTTTCTTTGCAGTTTGAGAAGTTCTGCCTCAAAATTCCATTTACAATGTAATATTTTTTGATTATCTGGAATTTAATTCAACATCAGGTATTGTCCCCATGAACCGTCCATCCGTCTCTTTTTTGACTTCTCCGGGCAAATCGTTGGGTTCATCCGGCTGAAATTTGGCAGCAACGTTCCTCTCATGACTGGTAACAAGGTTTAAAAACCTCGTTTCGGTCACCCGGCTTGAAGAAGGTCAAAATGGCTGACAAAGCAAATTTCTTCAAAAATGTTCTTCTCCAGACCCACCACTCATAATTGCACCAAATTTTGGTTACAACCTAATGCCAGGGTGAGAATGTTCAATGACGAAAGTCATGCCGACCAAGTTACGGAATTGTGTCAAAATTGCACACATTTTCAATGTTTGGGAGAATTGCATAAATTCCTTTTAAAAACCTTCCTCTCCAGACCCACCAGGTATGACACTAAATTTGGATTCTAACATGAGGCCAGGGACCAGATAAGCTGCAGGTCCAGTGGTCATATTTTTATCTTCAGATATGGAAACAGAGTGTGACAGATGTGGATGTGTTTACAAATGTCTGGAAAAATCACTTTTCTCGTTTTTGTTAATCAGAAAAACACATTATCCAACAAATATTTTTGTTTCGATCAAGTTAGAATTGTTCTGAAATTCAATCGCCCAGAAAGGGAACAGGAACATATATATGGAGTTTGAGAGCTGTGGAGATAAAATATTGAATATCAAACCACAAAGCGTGAAATGACACTGATTTAACATCAATGAATAATCATGAGAAAGAACTTTGAGGAACTGAAAAGGAAGAAGAGTATCCAACTATTAATTTGAAATTGGTCAAGGGCTTTGGAACGAATACAATTATTTTATGATGGGCCATTGGTACAAAAATCACACGTCTGAAACAAACCGTTTCAAATGGAACTCGCCACCGCCATGAGAACATTTAAATTCCATCAGATGGAGCAATAATTGGGAATTGGTGCTACCAGCTTGTTGGCTTGACAACAGAAGATGCCATTTTCCTTTTTGCCATCTCCATTCCACCCCATTTATAATCTCATGTGGTCACGGACAACTTGTGAGTTGTGAGTGAAGTGGAATAAAGAAACCACTGAAAAAGGGAAAGCAAATTGAAGAAAAGAAAAGAAAACTGATTAATTTATCAAAGCCTTGTTCATGGTTGTCATCATGAGGGGATATAGCTCAGTGGTAGAGCATTTGAGTGCAGTTCAAAACGTCCTCAGTTTAAATCTGAGTGTCCCCTTCATTTCACACTTTTTTGATGATAATTTTGTCATAAAAAACAACATTTTGAAAGGAGGAATTATTCGGTCTGTGATGAGAGTTTTCATTGTCTTTGTTGAACACTTCAAATAAATATTGAAAGAATGTTAGGAAAAGGAATTTCAAGGTTGCTTTGCATTTCGAAATGATTGTTTAACAAATTGTTCAAACATGATAAAATAATTCTTATCAAGATAAATGTGCAATTATTATAATGAGAAAACAACATTATATTTCTCATTGGAGGTTTTATTTCTTTATCTAAAATGTCAATCACACATTGCCAGTACGTCAGCATGAAAGTAGACTGCAATTACTTCAGAAAAACAAAGATTTCTGAATGATGAGGAAGGAGAAGAGAACTAAAAAAAACGACGGAGGAGGGAGCTGATTGAAAGATTTTCTTTGCAGTTTGAGAAGTTCTGCCTCAAAATTCCATTTACAATGTAATATTTTTTGATTATCTGGAATTTAATTCAACATCAGGTATTGTCCCCATGAACCGTCCATCCGTCTCTTTTTTGACTTCTCCGGGCAAATCGTTGGGTTCATCCGGCTGAAATTTGGCAGCAACGTTCCTCTCATGACTGGTAACAAGGTTTAAAAACCTCGTTTCGGTCACCCGGCTTGAAGAAGGTCAAAATGGCTGACAAAGCAAATTTCTTCAAAAATGTTCTTCTCCAGACCCACCACTCATAATTGCACCAAATTTTGGTTACAACCTAATGCCAGGGTGAGAATGTTCAATGACGAAAGTCATGCCGACCAAGTTACGGAATTGTGTCAAAATTGCACACATTTTCAATGTTTGGGAGAATTGCATAAATTCCTTTTAAAAACCTTCCTCTCCAGACCCACCAGGTATGACACTAAATTTGGATTCTAACATGAGGCCAGGGACCAGATAAGCTGCAGGTCCAGTGGTCATATTTTTATCTTCAGATATGGAAACAGAGTGTGACAGATGTGGATGTGTTTACAAATGTCTGGAAAAATCACTTTTCTCGTTTTTGTTAATCAGAAAAACACATTATCCAACAAATATTTTTGTTTCGATCAAGTTAGAATTGTTCTGAAATTCAATCGCCCAGAAAGGGAACAGGAACATATATATGGAGTTTGAGAGCTGTGGAGATAAAATATTGAATATCAAACCACAAAGCGTGAAATGACACTGATTTAACATCAATGAATAATCATGAGAAAGAACTTTGAGGAACTGAAAAGGAAGAAGAGTATCCAACTATTAATTTGAAATTGGTCAAGGGCTTTGGAACGAATACAATTATTTTATGATGGGCCATTGGTACAAAAATCACACGTCTGAAACAAACCGTTTCAAATGGAACTCGCCACCGCCATGAGAACATTTAAATTCCATCAGATGGAGCAATAATTGGGAATTGGTGCTACCAGCTTGTTGGCTTGACAACAGAAGATGCCATTTTCCTTTTTGCCATCTCCATTCCACCCCATTTATAATCTCATGTGGTCACGGACAACTTGTGAGTTGTGAGTGAAGTGGAATAAAGAAACCACTGAAAAAGGGAAAGCAAATTGAAGAAAAGAAAAGAAAACTGATTAATTTATCAAAGCCTTGTTCATGGTTGTCATCATGAGGGGATATAGCTCAGTGGTAGAGCATTTGAGTGCAGTTCAAAACGTCCTCAGTTTAAATCTGAGTGTCCCCTTCATTTCACACTTTTTTGATGATAATTTTGTCATAAAAAACAACATTTTGAAAGGAGGAATTATTCGGTCTGTGATGAGAGTTTTCATTGTCTTTGTTGAACACTTCAAATAAATATTGAAAGAATGTTAGGAAAAGGAATTTCAAGGTTGCTTTGCATTTCGAAATGATTGTTTAACAAATTGTTCAAACATGATAAAATAATTCTTATCAAGATAAATGTGCAATTATTATAATGAGAAAACAACATTATATTTCTCATTGGAGGTTTTATTTCTTTATCTAAAATGTCAATCACACATTGCCAGTACGTCAGCATGAAAGTAGACTGCAATTACTTCAGAAAAACAAAGATTTCTGAATGATGAGGAAGGAGAAGTGAACTAAAAAAAACGACGGAGGAGGGAGCTGATTGAAAGATTTTTATGGAATTTTAGAAACTTCTGTCTCAAAAATCCATTTACAATGTGATATTTTTCGATTATCTGGAATTTAATTCCACATGAGGTATTTTCATCACATTCAGTCAGTCACTGTGTCTCTGTTTTTGACTTATTCGGTCAAACCTCTGGGTCTCTCCGGCTGAAATTTAGCAGCAACATTCGTCTCCTGATGTCTGGTAACAGGGATTGCAAACCTCGCTACCGTCACGTGACATTAAGTCGGTCAAAATGGCCGACACAGTAAATTTCTTCAAAAATCTTCTCCAGACACACCTGTCAGAATATTACCAACTTTGGGAAAGAACATGAGGAAAGGGTCCTGATGTGAAATTGCGGAGGCCAGGCCGATCAAATGAATGGGAGTGTCTGAATATCTCGGTCACGCAAATTCCTTCAAAAAATCTTTTCCTGATCCACTGGTCAGAATGCCACCAAATTTGGGTTACAACATGAGGACAGGGTATGGATGTTAAATTGCCAAAGTCATGCAAATCAATCAATGGGAAATGTGTTAAAACTTCCGACATCATCAATTTTTAGGAGAAATCAGACAAATTCCTCAAAAAAAACTTCCTCTCAAGACCTGCAAATGAGAATGCCACCAAATTTGGGTTATAACATTCGGACATGGCCAAGATGAGCTGCAGGTCCAGTGGTCTTATTTTTGTCTTCAGTTATGGAAACAGAGTGTGACAGCTGTGGGTGTATTTGCAAATGTCTGGTCCAATCACTTCCATTGATCTGAAACTTATCCCCCATAAAGGGAACATTAAATATCGAGTTTGACAGCTGTTGTGGAATTTGCAAATGTCTGGTATATTCACTTTTCTCATTTTTGTGAATCTCAAAAACATTATCCAACACTTATTTTTGTTTTGATAAAGTTAGAATTATTCTGATACTCATTCGTCTAAAAAGGAAACAGGAACATAAATATGGAGTTGACAGCTGTGTAGATAAAAAAAATTGAATATCAAACTACAAACCTTGCAATGATACTGATTTTACATCAATAAATAATCATGAGAATGAACTTTCAGGAACTGAAAAGGGAGAAGAGTATCCAACTATTAATTTGTAATTGGTCACTGGCTTTTGCAACAATGCATTTAATTCATTGTCGACCATCAGTGTGAAAAAGCCACAAGTATGAAACAAACAGATTCAAATGGAACACGTCACCACCATGAGAACATTTAAATTCCATCAGATATGGAAACAATCGGGAATTGGTGCTCCCAGCTTACAGCCATGATGGCAGAAAACGCCATTTTCCTTTTTGCTGTCTTCCTCCATCCCATTTGGAATCCTGTGGGCACGCGCAACTTGTGAGTTGTAATTGAAGTGGAAGAAAGCATCCTTTGAAAAAGCAAAAGCAAACTGAAGAAAAGAAAGGACAAACTGATTAATTTATCAAAGGCTTGTTAACCTTTTTCATCATGTGGCGATATAGCTCAGTGGTAGAGCATTTGAGTGCAGTTCAAAATGTCCTCAGTTCAAATCTGAGTGTCCCCTTCAGTAAGATCTTTTATGATGATTATCTTTTCACTCAATTCAACAACTTGAAAGGAGAAATTGTTTGGTTTGTGATGTCATTTTGTGTTGTCTTTATTGAACATCTCAAATAAATATTGAAAGAATATGTATAAAAGGAATGCCAAGGTTGTTTTCCATTTCCAAATGATGGAGAAATAAATCATAATTATATAAACGATGAAAGGACTCTTATCATGACAAACAGACAATTATTTTGCTGTGAAAACATCGTCATATTTCGAAATCGAAAGTTTCATTTCTTGATCTAAAATGTCAATCATTCATTGCAAACACATCAGCATTAAAATAGACTGCAATTAATTAAGAGAAACCATAATTTCTGAATGACAAGAAGGAAGAAGTGAACGATAAACACGACAGACGAGGGAGCTGATTGAAAGATTTTCTTTGCAGTTTGAGAAGTTCTGCCTCAAAATCCCATTTACAATGTAATATTTTTCGATTATCTGGAATTTAATTAAACATCAGGTATTGTCATCATGCACCGTCCATCCGTCTCTTTTTTTGACTTCTCCGGGCAAACCGTTGGGTCTATCCGGCTGAAATTTGGCAGCAACGTTCCTCTCGTGACCGGTAACAGGGATTAAATATCTCATTCCGGTCACCCGGCTTGAAGAAGGTCAAAATGGCTGACAAAGCAAATTTCTTCAAAAATGTTCTTCTCCAGATCCACCACTCAGAATTGTACCAAATTTTGGTTGCAACCTCATGCCAGGGTGAGAATGTTCAATGACGAAAGTCTTGCCGACCAAGTGACGGAATTGTGTCAAAATTGCACACATTTTCAATGTTTGTGAGAATTGCATAAATTCCTTTTAAAAACCTTCCTCTGCAGACCCACCAGGGAGTATGCCACTAAATTTGGATTCTTACATGAGGCCAGGGACCAGATAAGCTGCCGGTCCAGTGGTCTTATTTTTATCTTGAGATACGGAAACAGAGTGTGACAGCTGTTGATGTGTTTACAAATGTCTGGAAAATTCACTTTTCTCGTTTTTATTAATCAGAAAAACATTATTCAACACATATTTTTGTTTCGATAAAGTCAGCATTGTTCTGAAATTTAATCACCCAGAAAAGGAACAGGAACATAAATATGGAGTTTGACAGTTGTGGAGATACAAAAAAAAATATTGAATATCAAACCACAAAACTTACAATGACACTGATTTAACATCAATTAATAATCATGAGAATGCACTTTGAGGAACTGAAAAGGAAGAAGAGTATCCAACGATAAATTTGTAATTGGTCACGGGCTTTTGCACGAATACAATTATTTTATTCTGGACCATTGGTACAAAAAATCACATGTATGAAACAAACAGTTTCAAATAGAACGCTTCACCGCCATGAGAACATTTAAATTCCATCAGATGAGGCAATAATTGGGAATTGGTGCTCCCAGCTTGTTGGCTTGACAACAGAAGACGCCATTTTCCTTTTTGTCATCTCCATCCCACCCCATTTATAATCTCATGTGGGCACGGACAACTTGTGGGTTGTGAGTGAAGTGGAAGAAAGAAACCACTGAAAAAGGGAAAGCAAACTGAAGAAAAGAAAGGAAAACTTATTAATTTATCAAAGACTTGTTCATCGTTGTCATCATGAGGGGATATAGCTCAGTGGTAGAGCATTTGAGTACAGTTCAAAATGTCCTCAGTTCAAATCTGAGTGTCCCCTTGATTTAACACTTTTTTGATGATAATTTTTTCACTAAAAACAACAATTTTAAAGGAGGAATTATTCGGTCTGTGATGAGAGTTTTCATTGTCTTTTTTGAACACTTCAAATATATATTAAAAGAATGTGCAGAAAAGTAATTTCAAGGATGCTTTGCATTTCGAAAGGATTGTTGAACAAATTGTACAAATATGATTAAAGGAATCTTCTCAACAAAAATGCACAATTATTATACTGAGAAAACAACATTGTATTTCTCATTGGAGGTTTTATATCTTTATCTAAAATGTCAATCACACATTGCCAGCACGTCAGCATGAAAGTAGACTGCAATTACTTCAGAAACAACAAAGATTTCTGAATGATGAGGAAGGAGAAGAGAACTAAAAAAAACGACGGAGGAGGGAGCTGGTGGAAAGATTTTTTTTGTAATTTTGGAAACTTCTGTCTCGAAAACCCATTTACAATGGAATATTTTTCGATTATCTGGAATTTAATTCCACATGAGTATTTTCATCACGTGCACTCAGTCACTCTGTCCCTGTTTTTGACTCATTCGGCCAAAGCGCTGTGTCTATCCGGCTGAAATTTAGCAGCAACGTTCCTCTCCTGGTGGCTGGTAACAGGGATTGCAAACCTCTTTCCGGTCACGTGACATTAAGTCGGTCGAAATGTCCGGCACAGTAAATTTCTTCAAAAAACTTCTTATCCAGATCCACCTTTCAGAATATTACCAACTTTCGGAAACAAAATGAGGAAAGGGTCCTGATGTTAAATTGTGGAGGCCAGGCCGATCAAATGACTGGGAGTGTGTGAAAATGGTGGTCACACAAATTCCTTCTAAAATCTTCTTTTCCTGATCCACTGGTCAGAATGCTTCCAAATTTGGGTTGCAGCATGAAGCCGGAGCATGGATGTTAAATTGCCAAAGCCATGCAAATCAATTGATGTGAAATGTGTCAAAACGGCCGACATCATCAATTTTTGGGAGAAATTGCATAAATTCCTGAACGAAACTTCCTCTCAAGACCTGCAAATGAGAATGCCACCAAATTTGGGTTATAACATTAGAACAGGGCCCAGATAAACTGCAGGTCCAGTGGTCTTATTTTTGTCTTCAGTTCTGGAAACAGAGTGTGACAGCTGTGGGTTTATTTACAAATGTCTGGTCTTTTCACTTCCATTGATCTGAAAATAATCCCCAATAAAGGGAACATTAAATATCGAGTTTGACAGCTGTAGAGGTATTTGCAAATGTCTGGTTTATTCACTTTTCTCATTTTTGTTAATCACAAAAACATTATCCAACACTTATTTTTGTTTCGATAAAGTCAGCATTATTCTGATAGTCATTCGTCTAAAAAGGAAACTGGAATAATAAATAATAATTGAATATCAAACAACAAACCTTGCAATGATACTGATTTAACATCAATAAATAATCATGAGAATGAACTTTCAGGAACTGAAGAGGGAGAAGAGTATCCAACTATTAATTTGTAATTGGTCACTGGCTTGGATACCAATACAATTTATTTTATTATGGACCAGAGCGATAAAAACGATGCATGCATGAAACAAAGTTTCAAATGACACACGTCTCATCCATTAGAATATTTAAATTGTCAGATTTGGCAAGAATCTGGAATTGGTTCTCCCAGCTTGCTGCCTTGATAACAGAAGACACCATTTTCCTTTTTTCCATCTCCATCCTATCCCATTTAGAATCCCTTTTGGGCACGGGCAACTTGTGAGTTGAAAGTAAAGTGGAAGAAAGAAAGCACTGAAAAAGGGAAAGCAAATTGAAGAAAAGAAAGGACAAACTGATTAATTTATCAAAGGCTTGTTCATGTTTGTCATGATGAGGGGATATAGCTCAGTGGTAGAGCATTTGAGTGCAGTTCAAAATGTCCTCAGTTCAAATCTTAGTGTTCCCTTCATTTAACACTTTTTTGATGACAATTTTTTCACTAAAAACAACAATTTCAAAGGTGGAATTATTTGGTCTGTGATGATAGTTTCCAATGTCTTTGTTGAACACCTCAAATAAATATTGAAAGAATGTGCAGAAAAGGAACACTGAATTGATCCGAGCAGCAATTCCTACTGCTCAATAAATATGAAAAAGCTTTCATTGTTTTTTGACACATTCTTTGACACTCTTTGCTCTCCTCCACCTCCAGAGAGTTGTATGGTGGAGGAGGATAGTGTGAGAGAAGGGAATGCGAAGGCGGCGTGAGGAGAGGGGTGGAAATGTGAAGGCGAGGGGAGGGGAGGGAATGGGAAGGTGGCATGAGTGGAGGGGAGGGAGAATCTTTAATTTCGTATATACGGAGGAAGATCAATGAATGATTCACTGAAACCTTCAAATGGACTTCACTGAAACAGAAGCCCGAATCAATTCTTCTTATACACAATTTGACATTCCAAATAATGGGAGGGTGAGATATTTGGCAACTCAACTGCAGGATTAGCTGATAAGCATTAGGCAAAATAAGTCAAAACTGCAATACGTGTCCACTGGGTGTAAGGGAGAGAATGACACAATCATGGCAAAAGTTGCAGTGTTATCAACCAGGTCACCCTGTTTCATAGTCAGATATTCCTTTTATCAATATGTAGGTCAAAAGACTCTTGGGAAAAGGGAAACATTACTGACAGCCAATTCGACTATAGTACAAAAATGAAATTTATAAAGTACCAGCAACTATTATAATTGAGAGTTCATGAATGTAATTATTTTTCTTCCACAAATGCATTGACATGATAAGTAAATCCTTTTCAAGTTTCACATCAATTGGATGAAAATTGAGGATTTTAGAAAACTTGGTTTAAATTGGCCTTTTGGCCTATGTTTACCTCAAAATTAATAGGTGGTTGAATTCAGTGACCTGATACGCAAATGGTCTTCAAATTTCAAATTAATTGGATTAAAATTGAGGATTTTAGAAATTTGGCCTATGTTGACCTTTTGGTCTATGTTGACCCCAAAATTAATAGGTGACTGAGTTCAGTGACCACATCTGCAAATAGTCTTCAAATTTTAAGTCAATTGGATGAAAATTGAGGATCGTAGAAAATCGGGCTAAAATTGGCCTATTGGCCAACGTAGACCTTTTTGGTCGATCAAATTTTACGAAACTTCAATGCAGAACCGTCGCAGGGTCAAGTCAGGTCAGGTATGGGAGCATGTGCCAGAACAGCACGTCGCTGCGTCCACTTTCCGCCGGTACTCCAGGGGCCTCCGTCTGGCCATCCCCCAGGCAGATGCCAGGCCCATCCCCATCTCCTTGAGATGATGGTCAACCTGTTGCAACCATGAGGCACGTGGTCGACCCACTGGCCTCCTCCACTCATGAGACTCCCTCGCTGAGAGAATCTGGTGAGCAGGATCAGAGTCAGGAAAACGAGCCACATGTCCATACAGCCGCAACTGACGCTCACGGACTATGCAGGTAACAAATCTCATCCGAGTCTCTCTCAGCAACCGCTCGTTGGACACAAAATCCGACCAGCGATAGCCAAGGATTCTCCGAAGAGACCTGGTACCAAAGGAATTAAGTCTCCGTCTCAGATCCTTGGTCAGAGTCCAAGTCTCGCACCCATAGAGCAAGACTGGAAGTACCAATGACCTGAAGACTCGGACTTTCCTCCTCCCGCACAGGTACCGGCAGCGCCACACCCCATTATCCAGTGAATCCATGACTCCCCAGGCCCGACCCCGACGTCTATTGACCTCTGACTCGCAGCCAGCAGAAACATGAATATCACTGCCAAGGTAAGTGAATCTCTCCACGACCTCAACATCCTCACCACAAACAGACACAGACAGGACAGCAGCATCCAAGATGTCACCGAAAGCCTGGATCTTAGTTTTGACCCAAGTAACCCGTAATCCCAACGGCTCCGACTCCTCATTCAGCACCTCGAGGGCCCCCAAGAGGATGTCTAAAGTCTCCGCAAAGATGACTGCATCATCTGCAAAGTCAAGGTCCGAGATCTTGACATTCCCAAATGATGCACCGCAACTTGATCTCTCCGACATCCTCCCAAAAATCCAGTCCATACAAGTGCTGAAAAGTGTGGGGGCAAGTACACATCCCTGACGAACTCCAGTAACAACTGGAAATAAGTCAGAGATAGTACCACCACACTTCACAGCATTTTCAGTACCAGAGTAGAGTTCAGACATCAGATCGATCAGTTTTGGTGGCACCCCACGAAGACCAAGAATCCTCCAGAGGACATCCCGATTCACTGAATCGAACGCTTTACAGAGATCAACATAGGCTGCAAGCAGCCCCTGCTGAAACTCTCGCCTGCGTTCGGTGAAGACACGAAGTGCAAGGATACGGTCAATCGTTGACCTCTTTGGTGTAAAGCCTGACTGCTCTGGACGCTGGTGCTCGAGCAGATGGTGGCGAACCCTATCGAGAATTATCCGAGCAAAGACCTTGCCCGGCACTGAGAGCAGCGTCACCCCTCGGTAGTTGTTGCAGTCTTGGCGATCACCCTTCCCTTTCCAGAGAGGGACAACAAGGCCCCTCTTCCAGTCAGTTGGGATGATGCCTGTGTTCCAGGCAGAGCACAAAACTGCATGCAACGACACGAGTGCAGCATTTCCACCAGCCTTGAGAAGTTCGGCATGGATGCCACAGATCCCTGGAGCTTTGCCCCGTTTCAACCGGTTCCCGCAGCCCGTGTTTCCACAAGCGTAGGTGGACCACAGTTGATTCGAGGGTCAGCAACAGGGATTGTAACACCCTTGACGTCCAACTCGACAGCTGGGGGATCAGCCTGGTACAACCGCTCAAAGTAACCGGCCCAGCGGGCCTTCACTTCAGACTCCTCTGTCAAGAGCCTACCACTCTCTGCTCGAACTGTAGTGCTCCGAGGGATGGGCTTGGATGAACGTAATGCGCGAATTCCCCTGTAAGTGGGACGAGAATCACCTGTCCACAGGTGATGCTCTACCCCCTCACAGATTCCTCGCACATAGGCCTCCTTGTCCACCCTCAGTGCACGTACAGTTTTACGCCTCACCTCCCTGAACAGCTCAGCTCTGCCATTCAGCCTGGCCCTGCGACTCTGGTCAATGGTATCCAGTGTCCCTTGAGAGACAAAATTCTTCTTTGCCCTGCGGTGAGCTCCAAGGCATCCACCGGCAACATCAAGGACGGTTGTCTTGAAGGCGCTCCACAACTCTTCAGGACCCCCAAAGCACCCAGACCCCCCAAGTGTCCACTCAGCCTGTTCGTAAACTCCTCAGCTACTCTCTCATCCCTGAGCTTGGCAACATCCAGCCTCGGATGGGATGGTACTATTCTCCAGGATTTAAGGTGCAGCTTTAGAGTTGCTACAACAAGCCTGTGGTCAGTATTGAGGAACTGAGCACTCCGGTAGACCCTGCAGTTCTGGATCATCCTCCAACGACCGTCAATGAGGACATGGTCAATCTCCTTTGCCACACCGCCAGCGTTGGAATACCAAGTCCAGCGATGAGCTTGCGGGCGCTGAAACCATGAACCAGCCACCCTAAGTCCATGACTTCTTGCAAAGTCAAGGAACTTAGTGCCATTCTGGTTCATAGTTCCTGACCCATGGGGACCAACACACACCTCATAACCGTCCCTATCAGTTCCAGTCGATGCATTGAAATCCCCCAAGACTAGAAGTGTATCTCGTCTGGGGCACTGATCAACCACAGACTCGAGTGTGGCGTAGAATGCATCCTTCACGGTGAGATCACTCGCCTCAGTTGGAGCATAAACAGAGACCAGGGAAATGACACCTAAGGAGAGACGAATCCTTAATCTCATAATACGCTCGTTGACCGGTGTTACCTCAATTATCATTGGGGTCACCTTATTGGACACAGCTACAGCAACTCCTTGGGTATGGTAACCATCAGAGCGACCAGACCAATAGTAGGTGTAACCACCCACCATTATCTCACCGCAATCCGGTCTCCGAACCTCAGAGAGAGCTGCAATCCCGATGTCCAAACGCTTGAGCTCAGATGATAACAGAGACAGGTGATCATCCTCTCTTAGGGATAGGACATTCCAGGCACCCACCCGAAGGGACCGCCTCAGGTTAACCCAAGGAGACCGCCGTCTGGTGGACGACACCTCAGCACCACTCCGACACACTCTCCCGCAATCTGACCCAGGGATGTTACCCCGTGGTTTCCCTCCTATCAAAGATTGGGGGTCCCGAAGGCTTTGCCCCAATCCCATCATCCGGTGAGCTGCCCTGCGAAGGGAAGCTGCACAGGAGGTACTCCCACGGAGTGGGTTTTCAGATTTTTTTGCGTTTTTGCGTTTTGCGGAATGAAGGGTTTTACGCAGGGTCGGTGACGTGAATCTCCGAAAATTTCAGAACGATCGGTTGAGTGGTTTGAGCTGGAGGCGAGCAGACAGACAAAGAAACGAACAAACACAAAAAGAAACACAGAAACACACAAACAAACACCCCAATACACACACACACAAATAAACACACGAACAAACACACAAACTCACGCACAAACAAACACACAAACACACACAAACAAACACACTAACAAACACACAAACACACTAACAAACACACAAACACACACACACAAACACACTAACAAACACACAAACATACACGTACACACACACAAACAAACACACAAATAAACACACACAACCAAACACACAAACACACACAAACAAACATCAAACAAACACAAACAAACACACAAAGAAACACACAAACACACATACACACAAAGAAACACACATGCGCGCACACGAATAAACATACAAACACACGCACAAACAAACACACACAAGCAAACAACAAACACAAACAAATACACAAAGAAACACAAAGAAACACACACACACACACACACACAAAGAAACACAAAGATACACACATGTACAAACAAACACACAAAGAAACACACAAACAAACACACACACAAACAAATACACACACAAAAACAAATATACACACTAACAAACACACAAACTCACACACTAACACAAACACACACAAACAAACACACACACAAAGAAACACAAAGAAACACACACACACGCACACACACACACACACACACACATACACAAAGAAACACAAAAAACACACACACACAAACAAACAGACAAGCTCACACACAAACAAACACACAAGTACACACACAAAAACAAACACAAACACACTAAGAAACACACAAACTCACACACAAACACACACACAAACAAACACACTAACAAACACACACACATAAATACACACACACACACACAAACAAACACACACACACACAAACACACACACACACACACACAAACAAACACACACACACACACACACACACAAACAAACACACACACACACACACACACACACACACACACACACACAAACGGTGGCAATCAACATACTTGTCAAAAAACATTTTTTGCCAAGTAACAAACGGACCAAATGTAATCCCCTCCCTCTCCTATGGCTCGGGTAATGAGGGTATCGTGTGTCAATGAACAAGATCACACTGTGTTTCAGCGTTCTACTCGAGTCAAACTGTAGTTTGGCCAGGCAGCAACCCTGAACATTATATTCAGTCCAGGTATCAGAGATTGCTCATTGCTTTAGGGTGGATTACATCAACAAATTAAACTCACAACGTCACACTGTTTCAGAAAAAAGGGAATTCAATGATAAACCAACGTGACAAAAACCAATGTGACGAATCCACAACAGGCTTTGTTCCATTTGTTACGTCAGATGAGCGCGCTGTGGTATAGCCTGCGGGCATGCAGGGCGGAGCATGATGAGGGGAGGAGTAGTCGTGGTGGTCATCGTGTCTGCAAGGGAAATAAGGTGTGCGCGCCGCCTGAGGCGTTGTAGGAATGCAGTAGTCGCCCGGCTCGTGAGTGTGCTGCATACGTAATAAAGGAGAGCCGCGGGCAAAGTACGCCCGCGCTCGCGCTTGTGAAACACAGCCCGGCGCGACTGTTCCCCCGCTCGTGTCTGCCTGCTAAGCATCTTCTATACAGTACATCACAGTTGGCTGACGAGGATCTTCGGATCGGCGTGTGCAGGGCGGCAAATGACCCGTGCGGTTCCAAGCTACGGAGCCAAGGGTCTCGCCAGCACGAGCATGGCAGAGGGTCGATGCGCGGCGCACGAACGCGTGCCCGCCTTCGTCGGAATCGACTTCGGCCACGTCGAGTGGGCAACGGCCGCGCTCGGTGTTCGTTTTATTGAGGCACGTCAGATCGGGGGAATGATTTCTGCAGAGCCACGGCTAAAGAACGAGGACACGCGGTTCGGCTCGAACGCGACGTGGGACGTCGCGCGAGCTCTGAAGAATGTCCGGGGTCTCGATGGTCGGGGCACAGCAGATGGTCCGGGGGTCAGCGCGATGGGCCAGGGCGACCCGGAGCGGGAGATGCTGCCGGAGTTGGACCTGCTTCCAATTGGTCCGGAGATGACAAGATCAGTGGCAGGGGAGGTTGAAGTGATCGGGGCACTGATTGGGTGTCGAGTTGAGTCCATTCGTGCTGCCCGTGCATCGCGCACGTACACCGGCGAAGCGGTTGCGCCGCTTGCAGCGCCCGACGTCTCGGTGCTTTACCGGGGGTGAAGCGCCCTACTCACGGTGTTCGTGGGGCGAGGGGAGGGGCCCGTCCTTTTGGGTCGGGACTGGCTGGCGCACCTCGGGCTGGATCTCCGGTTCGTACCTTCAGGTGTGCCGGTGCTCTCTTCGATGCCTTTGTCGAGTAGCGAGGGCGAGGTTCTGGCGGCGGGAGCCGCGTCGATGCAACGGGAGCGGCCGTTCGTTGCTGCCTGCAACAGCGGTGTGCGGTTCGGGAGCAGCAGGAGCCGTGCCAGCTCTCGCGCGTCGGCTGCGTGCATGATGCGAGGTGTGGTGTTGTTCGAGCAGCTTCAACAGGTTGCGGTGAGCCCGTGGCGTTAAAGGAAGTCGCGAGTCACAACATCAAGTCGACAACCAAGAGGCGGACTCGTGATGTGGGTTGTGGGTTGCTGTTCATTGCATATTTGTTTTTCATTGCTCTAGTGATGCAGTTTAACGTTGTTGAAATAAATGCCAGCAGTTCCCGTGTGACAGTGAGCTTGGCGGAGATCAATCGATGGGATTTGTATTATGATCAGTGTGATGTGGTGGCTTTGGGAGCGGTGGTGGCGAATAAAAAGGTTGGGTTGGCCTTCCATTGTCCCGGGCCGCGGGTGGTTGTTTTGTTTAGTGCTGGGATTTTATCAAAAGGACGCGCTGTACGGAAAAATGAATTTGCGATGGTTCAAATGTTATTCCTATTGATTTATGACGAGCTGATGGTTGAAGTGTGTTTTAAAGGGAATTGCTACCGTCTAACTACCGTGTGGGTCTCGAAGATCGACTCGGAGCCAGGGCTGGTGCGCTGGTCGGCGTTACCCCCGCCTCTGGTTGCGGCAAGGTCAGACATGCCTGGCGCCGGGGGCGCAGCTCTCTGTGTTCGCTCAAGGCCGTTTTGGCCATGCGGTGGAATCTTAACTGATGGTGGTGCGTGGATTGTTGTGGAGCATTGGTTGCATCCAGCCAGCGGCGCTGTTCAGCGCCCCCATCCAAGGTCATTCGGGGCTGGCGCTGGCGCCACGGCTGCCAGACAGCGAGCTTCCGGCCTCAGAATGTTATCTGCTTCAGGTCTGGCTGGGGGAGATGGGCCGCCTTGTGGGCCGGAGGCGTTTAATGGTGCTGGGGGGAGGTTTGCTCGGGAGGTCGCCGCGACCTCGGCGAAGGCCGTGTAAGCGTGGGCCGCCTGGGGGCGTTTTTGCTGCGTAGTGCTGCTGGGCTTCTCGTCTTGCTGCTTCATATCGGTAACGCGGTCAGAGTTTGGTGGGTGCTTTGTGCACCTCCGTCTTTGGAACCTGGCCTTTGCTGCTCCACTCGCTCGCATCGACGCATTGTATGATGTGCTGTGCTGTTATGCTTCGCTGTTTTCATTTTTTTGTGCCTTGTTTATGTCGAAGTTTATATTTATGCTTATGATGATGGTGATCATTTAATAATCATACTTTTAGGTGGGAGGAGTGTGGTATAGCCTGCGGGCATGCAGGGCGGGGCATGATGAGGGGAGGAGTGGTCGTGGTGGTCATCGTGTCGGCAAGGGATATAAGGTGTGCGCGCCGCCTGAGGCGTTGTAGGAATGCAGTAGTCGCCCGGCTCGTGAGTGTGCTGCATACGTAATAAAGGAGAGCCGCGGGCAAAGTACGCCCGCGCTCGCGCTTGTGAAACACAGCCCGGCTCGACTGTTCCCCCGCTCGTGTCTGCCTGCTAAGCATCTTCTATTCAGTACATCACACGCGCGATCCGTTTGTTTTAGCATTTCTTGGGCAAAGCAAGATGGCGACCGCCTGGCGACGCTCGTTTCTCACGGACGTTTATTCTTCCGGGTCATTCGAGTTTTGTGGTGTGTGTGTGTGTCCCTTTCCATCACGTGACCCGTGACGTCAGTCTGACATGTTGCGCAGTCAAACGATTCCGAGGAGACTGTACGTTTAAACAGTCACATGTACGGATACATATTTGTGCTAAACAGAATCTGCTCGAGTAATTATTCGTGCGTTGATCCGGGGTTGGGAAGAAATTCGCTGAAATCTCGGAAGGACGCAATCCTCGCGAGACTTGATCGAACTTCGTATCCAAAACACCGGAAGTGGTCTTGGTTTGAGTTGAGGAGTCTGTCGCGCTTTCGGGACGTGGAGAGTCGCAGCTCTGCGGACGCTGTCAACATGAAAACAAAACAATAGGATGTTCGTTTCTTGGTTCAGTTACATCCAGATTCGCCGGACATGACAGAATCCTTCGCGTTGTGCGACCTTGCGCTGATGGTGGCCAGCCGGCACGTGACGACGATGCAGCATCGCTTGGATGGTGTGGGGGGGGGGGGAGGGATAGTCGGGACGAGTGTAGAGGGAGATCATAATGGAGCGGGATGGAGTTCGAGTTCCGTTAACGTTCCACAATGTTACTATAACGCGATGTCACGTTGGAACGTGACGTGCCGTGGCTACTGATACTCATACTGCCACCACAACCTCTTGGTTTGTGTATTGCGCGATGCTGTTCTTCTTGCTGCTGCTGCTGTTGCTGTTGTTGTTGCTGTTGTTGCTGCTGCTGCTACTGTTGCTGCTGTTCTTGCTGCGGCTGCTGCTGTTGCTGCTGCTGTTCTTGCTGCGGCTGCTGCTGCTGTTCTTGCTGCGGCTGCTGCGGCTGCTGCTGTTGTTGCTGCTGCTGCTGTTGTTGCTGCTACTGTTGCTGCTATTCTTGCTGCGGCTGCTGCTACTGTTGCTGTTGCTGCTACTGCTACTACTACTACTACTACTACTACTACTACTACTACTACTACTACTACTGCTGCTGCTGCTGTTCCTGCTGTTGTTACTGCTACTCCTGCTGATGATGATTATGCTGTAGTGGGGCAACTTAGCATAACAATTGTGCATTTTGTGAGGAAAGCACCAAATTTGGCACTCTCGTACCCTATCATAATATTAACAGATTTGGATATTGGGCCATCTCAAATTGAGCCGCTGATGGCTGTGGCAGCCATTTTCCACTGTCATCAAAAATTTTGAGATGGCCCAATATCCAAATCTGTTCATAATACGTTAGGCTACTCGTGTGCCAAATTTGGTGCTTTCCTCAAAAAATGCACAATTGTTATGCTATATTTAGCTAAGTTTCCCCACTACTGGTGCTGTTATTGATGACGATGACGATGATGATGACGATGCTGCTTACACAAACTGCAGAAAAATGCACAATCGATGCTAATTGTGTGTGGAACTGTTAATGTTCTTCACCTGAGTTCAGAATATGGCCCACATTGCATCATTGAATGTTCTAAACATGAGCCCAGTGATTCCACTCTAAAACCAAAACCAATGGGCATTGCATTTTGTTTCCCTACTGAATGCTGTTTGGGGTGGGGGGAGGGGGGGTGCAGGGGGAGTGGGAGGGATTATTTATTTTCAAATGGAAACAGAGTATTTAAAATGCACTGGTCAGATGATTGGAATAATGCTTGTGTGATATAATTGATATATGTGACACTCTGCAGCCCACTTCCTAAACTGGAGGTTCAAGCATATGCATGATCCTGCAAGTGGATAAGTCTTCCGGAGACTGCTGCGCGATGTATTTCTTACTCACTCGCCTCGCCATATGCAGGACAATGGGATCAAAGTTTCTGATAATGCGGCGATGCTCCGGAAAGTGGACGAGCAACGCTGTATCTTGTGACATGTTCTGTTAGGAAATGTCAATAAACAATCATCTCTATTTCGTGTTGCTCCGTCCTGATCTGGCTTTGAAGTATCTTCGTGCCCCTTGTCGCATGGGTCCGTTGTTGCAGTACGATAGCTCCGATATTGTGTGTGTGTGTGTATGTGTATAGAGTTGCCCACATCGCTGCTGCGGAAGCTTATGCCACTGCTGGATGCCTTTCACCTCGAAAGGCTGGAGAACACTTTTTTAAAGAGAGGTGAGTTCTTGTAAAGAATGACGAATTTGATCTGACAGTTGCGTCATGTCCAGGAACGTATCATGTATTTAAAGGGACTGGCAGGATAGCTTTGAGGTACCGTACCTATAGCTACCTAGTGTGGATTAACTTCTCAGCCTGATGATAAACTGCCAACCTGGTGTTTTAAAGGCAGCATGTTGTATCGATCGATGAGCATGCAGTTGTTTTGGGAGAGTACATTAAGGTGTTTTACCTTTCTGCTCGGCAATTACTTGTGGAATGTTTTAGATACTATGGTACCTTTCAAAAAGAGTAGGCCATTGCTTGCCAATACCTTCACCAATTTCAATTTCACTGCTTAAAATGTCTTTGCCAAACTTGTATCATTAACTTTGTCAGCAATTACAGGAGCTAGTTGTTTTTTGTTTTTTTTTTTGGCCAGGTTTGTCTACCGAATCGGTATGGAAGGATCATTGGACAAAACTGGTTGGCTGGAATTCTGAGGATTGTGAGGTAGGATTTAGTTGTCCCTAAAACGAAACTTTTAACACACTGTATTTTCTTTTCAGATTTTGAATTCTCGTGAGCAAAAAGCAACTCATTCCTTCTCGCTAGAGTATAGTCAATAGTGGGTGAGATTAAAGTTTCACCTCCATGCAAAATGTTACCAGAATGTCTTTTACCTTGCACAGCAACTTAATTTTCAACAACTCAAACGTTTCGCAAATGCAAGGCTTCGTCGGGGATTTGTTTCAGTGACCCCCTTCGCACATCGGGAGTGCTACATTTAAGTAGACCACTCAAGGTCGCCATATCACAGCTTGTATGCGTACAGACTCACAGACACACGTACACCGACACACATACCCATTGCAACAGCTTCTCCCGTCCCTTCGGCAGTCGGTGGGTTTAAATATCTTCAAACATGGATGAATCGGAAACATCACCTGGGATGTTTCTCACAACTCCGTGTCTCTCCCTGGCTATTCTCTGTTCTGCTTTTGCAGGCCTCCCCCCCACTCCGGAGGTGGTGGTGTTGCTGTGTATGTCAGTAACTCCATTGTCCTCACTAACCCCTCCAAGCCCTCTGGAATGCTTCTGGCTGTGTATACCTCCCCACAACAACATAATGTTAGCCTGGTATACCATCGACCCAATGATGATGACTCTCGATGTACCGTACTTCTATTTTCTCAAACATTGATCGACTCGTAATAAGCCACCCCAACTCTCTGTTTCTCATCTACGGCCACTTCAACTTCTACCATGCCAACTAGCTGGGTGTTGGCTTGGCAACAACCAGCCTGGCATTGCAGCGAAGGCATTCTGCGATTCCATGGGTTCGACCCTATCGGTAAACTTCCCAACCCAGATATCACCTTCTGGTATACCGTCCCTCCTGGAACTCATAATGACGAACTTTCCACCCAATCTCTCCTGTTCCTCTTCTGCCCCCATGGGCTCTTATAGTAACTTTCCTGTCAAGGCCCATATCTCTCTGGCTGTTGTTCTGGGGAAACCCGACAAATACAGGTTTTGGCTAATTGCATCAGCACTCTGGCAGGGACTTTAATCTACCCTGTCACAGCTGGATTGGACCACCGTCTTCACATCATCTGGTATTGATTTCACCTTGCAATACTTTCACAAAAGTCCACTTTCTCTTGTGCACCAGTTTATCCCATTCAATCTCTGACTTCTCGATCCATCCTCTCGACCCGGTACATTGAAGTTTGCAGTCGAGCAGTTTGCTTTCTCAACTTGGAAAGCTAATCTGACTGGGGGTAAATTTCGTTCATTCCGTAAGGCTTACAACAGGTGTGCGTCCAACAGGTGTGCGTCCATCCTGAGGAAAGCGAGAAAACATCATCATGCAAATCTCAAGGCCAAACTCTCAAACCGGTCTCCTTCCTCCACGTCATTGTGGCGCATTGTCAAGTCTATGCTCGCTCTCCATCTCATCTCTCACCTGAAACGGCACTACTTCCTGGGGCAGAATATCCAAACTCTGTATTTTCTTCCAAATCTCATCAACCCAACCCATCCTGTTCTGTCCCAATCTTACTCCGAGGTACCCACTGTCCAATGGACTCTGTATTCTTTACATATAAGAAGGAAAACGAAGTTCTGTCCGGACTTAACCCTGCTTTGGCGATGGACCCATATGGCATCATTGCCCATGTTTTCAAATCGTGCTTTGCCATTTTTCTCCCCCTCGACTTGCCCTCTTAAATCTGCCCTTCTCCTTAGGCTACCTCCCTCCTGCATAGAAATCAGCAAACATCACTCCCATCCACAAGAACGGTGTAAAAACCGAACCTACCAACGATAGGCCAGTTACCTTGCTTGAGATTATAGGCAAGAAAAAAATTAAATGACTGTTTTTACAGCCATTTTTCCCTGCTGTGCAGGGGTTAGGCTTTTTCTTGAGGCAATGTTTTTTTATGGCCGGATGCCCTTCCTGACGCCAACCCTGGTCACCTCTGACGACACACAGGGATATGGTATACCTAGTACACTGGTATGGTATACACTGGGACCAGTACACTGGTACTCACTTTGCCGACCTCAGATGGATGACAGGCTGAGTCAACCCCCTGGTGTTAATTCAGCAGCCAACGGGGCTTGAACTCAGGATCCTGGGATCCCAAGCCGCCACCCTAACCACTAAGCCAACACCAGGCTTGAGATTACAGGCAAGGTGAAAGAATAAAACATTGTTTCTGTGTTCAAACAGTCTGATGTCTGATCAGTTTGGATTCTGTCCCAGACACTCAACTCTGGACATACTTTTGCTCTTCTCTCAGTAATGTTTTGTTGTAACAAGAGGTTCGGACCAACTCCCCGGACATATCTTGGACATTCGAGACACACTGGCATCCTACTTTGCTTGCCATGTTATCTGCTTGTGGCGTAGAGGATTTCCCAGATTTCCGACTTCCTCCACTCACGCAGTCAATTTGTTGCCATAAGTAGAACCCCCCCCCTCCTCCTAAATAGAACCACCAGAGGCTGTTAGTTTCACATGGGAGTGTTTTGGGTCCAGTTTTGTTCCTCATCTATCTTAATGGTCTCTCTGATGTGATGCTCTGGAAAACCCTGTTCCTCTTTGCAGACTACACCACATTGTCATACAGCACCCCATCCCCCTGCTCGGAAGTCAGTTGTGTCACTCTCTGCTGATATGGAAATGATCATATAGACTCTGGTCTGGTAAATGGAACACAACACCCTGGAAAATCTCAGTCTCACCCTTTTGCTCTGGAATGATCCACAAGCGAAACCACTTATTAAACGAAGCCAACCACATTGCAAAGCTGGCATCAAAAGCCAGCCTCAGAATGGGAATCCTCCGGCAATCCAAGTCTTTCCATGAAAAATCAAAGCTAATTAGTTAACGAGGCCTTTATCCGTTGCTCAATGGAGTACTGCTCTCCACGATGCGCTGGTACCCCAGCGTCGCATCGATCTCCTGGATTCTGTGCAATAGAAAACTCTCAAAATTATTGGAATCTCACGTGATGACGCCAAATCACAAGGTCTGTTGCTTTCACATCAGAGGCAGGTCGGTGGTCTCTGTTTTCCACCGTCGATTCTCCAACATTGCTCCCTCTGCTCTCTCAGTCTTCCGACTTCCCCAGCAACTCAAAGATTCATACGTTCTTCCAGGAACCACGTCTTGGTTTAATTTTCAAAATCCTGGCTTGACTGCACACCTCGATTCTTTTATTCCTCACTTTCATCTGTATAACCACCTGCCAGAGGCTGTTCTATCTTATTCTTCCCTCCAGAACTTTTAGCAAAGAGTGCACTGCCATCTCTTGTCATCCTCAGTTATGTCCCATGACCTTTATTACCCCACATTAACATTTTCGAACAACCATTTTATTTATGCCTGCTGTTGGCTTAATAGTTAGGGTGGTGGGCTTGGGATCCTAGGGTTCCGAGTTCAAATCCCGCTCAGCTGTTGAATCCCACCTACCAGGTGGGATTAAATCGACCTGTCATCCTACCGAGGTCGACAAAATGAGTGCCAGCATGCTGGTATCCTGTGTCGGAGTGGCGACCCATCCAGGATTTTGCCCAATAGCCAAGGAGACTGCTTAGGCAGCACCAACGCTCTGCGCAGAGTTTGGTCCCAATGGATGGATGGATTTTACTTGCTAGTTTCAGTTTGTTCCCCTCCTCCCTCATCTTTTCCTGTTCATTCATTCCCTTGGGGTTTATCCCATTGTCAGTTCGACCTTGCTCGTCCACAAACTTTTCTCCTGTAAAGAAAAAAAAGAAAAAAAAGAGGTCCTTTAATTGTGTTGTGGATGACGTAATTTCAGTTGTTAGTTTTTCTCTCCGACACGGTCTTCTTTCGACTTTTCTACCTCGTATTTCGATGGCGTAAAATCAAAACTCCGTCGTCGCACACTTGGATGTTTTCTCGTTGTTTGGAAATGCATATACACGTCTCAACAAAGACATCTTATTTGAGGTACGACTTTTGGCCCCCGAATTATTCGCTGGAATGCTGTTTTATCAACCGAAAGTTGACAAAAGTATCCTAAAAAGCCAGAAGCAAAGTAGCGCTGGCATTTCGAGTGTTAGCACATCGTTAGAGCAAGAGATAGCATAACTTTGCCAACTTTGAGTTGATAAAGTCTATGGATTGAATCTTTGCAGATGTTTGAAGGCCTGATTTTCTCTGTTTGAATGCCCATTAGTCCTTTTGTGTTACCATGTTTTTATTTATTTATTTATTTATTTTTCTTTGAAATAATTGCCCAGAAACAACCTTCTGCTAAAAGTTAATTTATGTATTCACCTTTGTATTGAATGCAAATAATGTAAATGGCATATTTTGCAGGTAATATTTTTTGTTATGTATTCCAGAGCAATAATGGCTGTTGGCGACAGAGATACATGGAGGCGTTTTTTCACAACGCACTCTATAACCCTCATCATCAACACAACTTGTTCTCCCTGACCACAGAATCCTTTCTGACTGCATTCCTTACGGCTTCTTGGTACATCAACAGTCTGATTCTCCGCCATGATCTCTCCGCAGTGGCCCTTCTAACCTCAACCGGTCGAGGCGATTCGGTGCTTGCCCACCTCACAACGTGTGTCCGAAGAGTGCAGTTCCGCCACCTAAGATGCGGTGAGGTGCAGTTTTCTCCAGATCTCCATTGCCTCCTGAAGGCCTTAGCATACAATGGGATTCTTCAAGAAGTGTCCATAGCCCATTGTCCAAATGCCAACCCCTCTCTACTCCAGGCAATTTTCACAGCTAGCGGCTGTGGCTTCAAAGAACCTGCACCAGAGGCTGTTGATGATTCTGATAGAGTTTTTGTGGAAGACTCCGATTCAAACTCTGAAACAACACCTGTGGAAGAAAAGCCTTGGTCAGAGGTTGTGGATTGCAAAAGTTCAAACACTGATGCAATTGGTGACCTGTTTGACTTTGTTTTTACTCATACAGTTACTGAAGAGACAATTACATCAGAAGAGTACGCGTCACGCTTGCTCTGTTGTCTGGGGCTCAGTAAAGCAGGACAGGAGTTCCACCAGCCAAATGGCTGTCACTTTCATTGTCTCGGCGATGGTGGGAAATTATCGTTTGAGGTTCCTGAGCTGAAGTTGAGCCACGTGTCCATTTTGGAGCTGAGTCATGTGGGATTGACTGATGAAACGTGTCGCCTCCTTGAGATGGTGCTTCTTCGATGGTTTTCTCTCAAGTCTCTCATCTTGACTTACAATGGTAAGATTCCTGTGCAATAGGAGATGTAGAAGATGGGAATATGCAAGTGATGCTATCTCTCCTGCTTTTTCATATCTATATTCTGAAAGCACCAAATTCCTACTTCATCACTGACTTGTGGTTGTTTATTTACCTAACTACCCCGTAAACCCCAAGCTCTAACAACTGACCAGCTTCTTGTGGTTCTACATGGTGTGGTGCATCTTTGTCGACATCCAACCAACCACCTTGACTCTCTCACTATTACCGAGTCGCCACTGCCACTACCAAGCTTATCCCTGGCTGTGGCTGTCCTTGTGGCTCGACCACAACTGCGCAAATTAGAGATAGGCATAGATTTTTTGCCTGGGATCATTTACATACCAACGATACACCAACTGTGTCCTTTCCCCTGTGGTTAGTATTTGTGTGCGCGTGCGCCACTGGTGTTCCTTAAAATCTTTTGATTGACTTATTAAATGTCGAACTGGGGGAAAGGGTTGGTTTGCAAAGATACTTTTTCTTGTTTTCAATGTTTCTTGTTTTTCATGCATGAGGCCATCTCTTCGTTCGATGTGCAAAATGGAAAAACATCCACTCCGTTTTAATTCTCCATCCTTAATTCTGTCTCCTTACAACTTCCTTTCCCATTTTATCCTCGCTCTCCCACATTGTCCTGCCATCCTTTTCATCTCCCTCCTCTTCTCTTCATTTTCTCGTTTTATTTTTGTCTCCAATTTATCCAACTGCATATATTTTCTAATCTGTGTTCTGAAATTCATGTTTTAATTTTGTATGTACAAATACTGTCATGGGTATCGATGTGTTCTCTACCTGGTTAAATAGTTTTTTAATTTGATTTGCCTTTTGCAATGCCCAAACCTCCTCACCTCAAATGTCCAAATCCAGCCCTGAGCCTGCAGTGCCTGACACTTTGCCTTTTACATCAGCCTGTCAATGCCAGCCTGCTGCAAGCTCTGTTACTTGGTGCCTCACAGTGTCTTCAAGAGCTGCAGCTCTCAGGCCTTGGCACGGTCCTACGCAAAGATGTGGGACTTGTGCTGTCAGCAATCCCAGGTATGAAATACTCAGAACGTGGAAACTTCAGCACATCCTATATTGTTTACTTCTCATCCTCTACTTGCATTTTGTGCTCAACCATACACAAACTATAGTTGTTATAGTAAGTATTTTAAAAGCCATGTGGCATGTTTTTGTTGTTCCTTTTGTTTTTGTTTTACAAATCAAATGCATATATGTATTATGAAACTACCGGGCGTAGTGGCGTGCGCCTGTAATCCGGCTACTCGGAGGCTTGGGTTGGAGGATCGCTTGAGGACGGGAGCTCTGCACTGGGCCGCGGTATGAGAGGGTGTAGGGCAGCCCAGAATCATGGTGAAACCCAATCCTTATCCCTGTGTCGTAAGAGGCGACCAGGGTTGCGTCAGGAAGGGCATCCGGCGTAAAACATGTGCCAAATCTCGATGCGGATCATACGGATGATCCGCTGTGGCGACCCCTAACGGGAGCAGCCGAAAGACGATCAACAACATATGTATTATGAAACTATTTTTTGTTGAATGTGTGTTAGAATAGGTAACAAACCTATTATCAACATTTTTGTCTGTGTTAACTGACTTCCAACACAATTGTCACTTTACGACTTTGTTGGCAGAAGTGATGCACGTAAATTTATTTGTAATACTAACAAATACCACCCGTTGCAAATACGTTTAGCATCCCACTGAAGGACTGGATCTGCATCTGGATTTGAACCAAACTCTAATCAGGTTGTTCTTATCACCGACCCAACTCATCCACCAATGTTTGTCACAATCAATCCACAACTTTTTGAAATATCGTGCGATATGTCGTTTTTGGCCCCGTTTCTCGATGGTGAGGAATCGCTTAGAAATCTTAAAAATTCTCGTATCCTGATCCAGATCTGGATCTTCACCAACATCGAATCAAATCTTCCTCGTTTCACACCCAACCTGTCCACCAAGGTTCATCCGAATCCGTCCACAACCTTTTGAGATATGAATCCTCCATATAATTTTTGGCCATATTACTCGGTGGTGAAGAATCACTTTAAAAATTCTCAATATCCAGATCCTGATCTTCAGGAAAATCTAATCAAATAGTCCCTCTCAAACACCCAACTTATCTACCAAATATTGTCCGAATTGGTACACAACTTTTTTGAGATATCCTGCACACAGAAACAGACGGGGTGAAAACGACCTCCGTCCACCTTCGGTTTTGGAGGTAAAAATGAGAGAGAAATCCATTAAGAGTTTTAAAGCACATTTCAATATGATTCACGAAGTGCTGCATACCTAAATGCATGATTTTGGAAGTGTTGGACTTTGTAACACCTTACCACATAGAGCTGAGTTTTAAAGTTGGGTGGATTTTAAAAGGCCTAAAGGTAGTTAAATCGGCAAATTATATACACGTCTGAACAAGTCTTCGTCTTCGTCTTCTTTGTCTTACAGCTTTCCCCATTTTTACTTGGGGTCACCACAATGCCAGCTGATCACGCTTCTCCATCTCCTCCTGTCAACCCCCCATTCTTCTTCCAATCCCACAACTTCTAAATCTCTCACCACCGCATCCTTCCATCTGGTTTTTGGTCTTCCTCTCCTTCTTCCAGGCAGTCCCATCTCCATCACTCAGCTCTCCACTTACTCTTTCTCTCTCTTTCTCTCTTGCACTGGTTTGTCCCATCCTATCTGCAGCTATCCCATCCTGCTGCATGGTGTGGTACATCAATAGAGAACATCGCCCCATCGGTGTGCTCACGCGTGCACACACGCACAAGTTGTTGGGTGCTATCTCCACACATGGGTGGGCTTCCAGAGGTGGAGCGGAGACCTACCAGGTCTCAAAGTATCCACCTCACCATACACACACACACACACACACCTTTGTTCTTAGCTCAATGGAGTACTGCTCTCACTCATGGGCTGGGGCACCAAAATCTCATCTGTGTTGAATAGAATCTGTGGAATCTAAAGTTTTAAACATTATTGGAATCTCCATTGATGAGACCACAGCACAGGGTTTGCTGTGCTAACATCGCAAGCAGTTTAGTGGCCTTTGTGTGTGTGCGTTTTATTTTTATTTGTTTTGTTTTTTTTAGCTCACCTGGAATGTAGTTCCGGGGAGCTTATGGGATGTCACGTTATCTGTCCGTCCGTCTGTCCGTCCACAAATACTTTCAACTTCTCTGAAACTACACATACAATTTCAATGAAACTTTACCACATCACCATGCATGTTCCAAGTTTGTTCATGGCATTAAAAAATCGGATCCTAAGGGGGTCGACGGGGGTTGCCCCCCAAAATACTGTTGGTATTTGCTTTCTTCTCCGAAACCACACACACACAATTCTGATGAAACTTGATTACAACCTTCATCACCCATGGTGTACCAAAGTTTGTTCATGACAATGAAAAATTTGAGGTCTGAGAGGGTCGAAAGGGGGATTGCCCCAAAATATGTATTTGCTTTTTTTCTCCGAAACTACACACACAATTCCGATGAAACTTGACCACCGCCTTCATCACCCGTGACGTACTAAAGTTTGTTCATGACATGAAAAAAATTGGGGTTTAAGAGATTCTCCGTGGGGGTTTCCCCTCACAATATGTATTTACTTTCTTCTCTGAAACCACACACACAATTTCAATGAAACCTAACCAGAAGCTTTATCACCCGTGATGTACCAAAGTTTGTTCATGGCATTAAAAAAAAATCCATAGGTATTTACTTTCTTCTCTGTTGCATATTTTGTGGGTTATCCATGCCTACCAGTTGTTCCCTGGTTATCTTATCCAACCGCTACCAGGTGAGCGCACAGGGAAATTGCACCTATATTCACTGCGTCTGGTCTGGTTTAGCTCCCTCTTCTCTCTCAGCTTTTTGACCCTCACCAACTACTCCAGGATGTATGCATTTACCATGAACCCACTCCTGGTTAAACTTCCAAAATCCAGGCTGTCTGTACACCTCAACGCTTTTGTTCCTCAATCTCACTTATGTAGAGCTGCCTTCTTGAGCTTTTGCTTTCCCATTCTTCCCTCCAGAGCTTAAATGCACTGCCATCTCATGCCCACCATACTCCCTTATCCTTACCCACAATCTTTAATATCTCCATTAACCTTCTCTTCGCCATGTTCCCCGTCCCATCCCCATCCCTCTCCCTTCCACAGTTCACCTAATGTGTCTGTTCCCCACTGTTTTGTCCCTTCCACTCCCGCCCCTCTTGTCTCATGCCTCCTTGCTGCGAGTTGTGTGTTAGCTCTCATACGAGCCTCGACCAAGGTATACAAAAAAAAAAATAAAAAAAAAAATAACCTAACCCTATTACTTGCATGCTGCAGTGTCTCCTTTTTAGGTCATCTCTACCGAGATGACCTAATAAAGCCGGATCAAATGTCCGTCCGTCCGTCAACAATTTTTCTTTCTGATCTTGATGAAACTTAGTATGTGGGTAGAGGTCGATGAGTGTTGCACAACGATATAACTTTTGTCCGGGTTTAAGGTCAGCGTCAAGGTCACGAGGTCACATAAGTTATAAAAATCGCCATTTTCAAAACCTATCGAGTCTGCCATTCTACAAGATATTCGGCAACTGTTTATTGATTATGATAGTAAAAAATATTATCTTGTATCTAACCGGACAGATTTTTTAATTTCCTTCCCGTTTGATCGTCACGTGATCTGGAAGATGGCCAAAACGTCGATGCGATTCGCAAAGAAGGAAGGAAGGATTTCGACCAATCTACTTCTCAGCCTGGTATCCGACCCCAATTTTTCTTTTTTGTAACGTTGACCGTCCATGATATCGTGTCAAGTTTCCTGAGCTGCCAGCATTGTCTGAACAGTCAAGTAAGGCCTTAGTTATTTTATAACTTGGTTTACGGATCCGCCGACGGTATGTTTGCCGAAATGAAATATAAATATAAAACACATTTTTAGCCTTTTATATTTATACATTTTCCACCGAAGGTGCAAAAGTTTCAAAACCCAAAATGTAAACGTCGGCATTTATTTTCAAAATATAATTTTGTGCGCGCGCGCCAAAATGCCGAGTCATCTTTAACCAAACTGCGTAGTAGAACTGCGCAGTCGTCTTCGGTCATGGCGTCTGAGCAGTGGCCAGCGTGGTTCAGATTGACTGTGGTTTCTGGGGCGAACGTGATTGTTAAGTATATCGGCGGTATAAATTAGAGTCACTGTATTGGTGATTTAATCACGCAACATCTTGACGACGAATATTCTGGCCGAACGATTGCATCAATTCAGTGCATCAGCAGGGATGATTCGCAGGCTCCTCTCGATCGTGCCGATTTTGTTTCCGTCGAAAGTTGCACACCACTGTTCTTATTGAAAGATTTCGGTGCCAAGTACGTCAAAGTTTCCCTGCGAGATGCTAATATTCAGCCTTCAACGGACCAGAAATCAGCCTTTGATGTGCTCATGGGGATGGGGAAACGGTACGATCAGATGCCCGCTGAAAAGTAAGAGCTGTTTATGGCTCTGATTGACCGTTTTGAGCATGTTGACTCCTAGTAGACACCTTTTTAGGTCATCTCGACCGAGATGATCTAATAAAGCCGGACCAAATGTCCGTCCGTCGACAATTTTTCTTTCCGATCTTGATGAAACTTAGTATGTGGGTAGAGGTCGATGAGTGTTGCACAACGATATAACTTTTGTCCGGGTTTAAGGTCAGCGTCAAGGTCACGAGGTCACATAAGTTATAAAAATCGCCATTTTCAAAACCTATCGAGTCTGCCATTCTACAAGATATTCGGCAACTGTTTATTGATTATGATAGTAAAAAATATTATCTTGTATCTAACCGGACAGATTTTTTAATTTCCTTCCCGTTTGATCGTCACGTGATCTGGAAGATGGCCAAAACGCCGATGCGATTCGCAAAGAAGGAAGGAAGGATTTCGACCAATCTACTTCTCAGCCTGGTATCCGACCCCAATTTTTCTTTTTTGTAACGTTGACCGTCCATGATATCGTGTCAAGTTTCCTGAGCTGCCAGCATTGTCTGAACAGTCAAGTAAGGCCTTAGTTATTTTATAACTTGGTTTACGGATCCGCCGACGGTATGTTTGCCGAAATGAAATATAAATATAAAACACATTTTTAGCCTTTTATATTTATACATTTTCCACCGAAGGTGCAAAAGTTTCAAAACCCAAAATGTAAACGTCGGCATTTATTTTCAAAATATAATTTTGTGCGTGCGTAAAATGCCGAGTCATCTTTAACCAAACTGCGTAGTAGAACTGCGCAGTCGTCTTCGGTCATGGCGTCTGAGCAGTGGCCAGCGTGGTTCAGATTGACTGTGGTTTCTGGGGCGAACGTGATTGTTAAGTATATCGGCGGTATAAATTAGAGTCACTGTATTGGTGATTTAATCACGCAACATCTTGACGACGAATATTCTGGCCGAACGATTGCATCAATTCAGTGCATCAGCAGGGATGATTCGCAGGCTCCTCTCGATCGTGCCGATTTTGTTTCCGTCGAAAGTTGCACACCACTGTTCTTATTGAAAGATTTCGGTGCCAAGTACGTCAAAGTTTCCCTGCGAGATGCTAATATTCAGCCTTCAACGGACCAGAAATCAGCCTTTGATGTGCTCATGGGGATGGGGAAACGGTACGATCAGATGCCCGCTGAAAAGTAAGAGCTGTTTATGGCTCTGATTGACCGTTTTGAGCATGTTGACTCCTAGTAGACACCTTTTTAGGTCATCTCGACCGAGATGATCTAATAAAGCCGGACCAAATGTCCGTCCGTCGACAATTTTTCTTTCCGATCTTGATGAAACTTAGTATGTGGGTAGAGGTCGATGAGTGTTGCACAACGATATAACTTTTGTCCGGGTTTAAGGTCAGCGTCAAGGTCACGAGGTCACATAAGTTATAAAAATCGCCATTTTCAAAACCTATCGAGTCTGCCATTCTACAAGATATTCGGCAACTGTTTATTGATTATGATAGTAAAAAATATTATCTTGTATCTAACCGGACAGATTTTTTAATTTCCTTCCCGTTTGATCGTCACGTGATCTGGAAGATGGCCAAAACGCCGATGCGATTCGCAAAGAAGGAAGGAAGGATTTCGACCAATCTACTCTCAGCCTGGTATCCGACCCCAATTTTTCTTTTTTGTAACGTTGACCGTCCATGATATCGTGTCAAGTTTCCTGAGCTGCCAGCATTGTCTGAACAGTCAAGTAAGGCCTTAGTTATTTTATAACTTGGTTTACGGATCCGCCGACGGTATGTTTGCCGAAATGAAATATAAATATAAAACACATTTTTAGCCTTTTATATTTATACATTTTCCACCGAAGGTGCAAAAGTTTCAAAACCCAAAATGTAAACGTCGGCATTTATTTTCAAAATATAATTTTGTGCGCGCGTAAAATGCCGAGTCATCTTTAACCAAACTGCGTAGTAGAACTGCGCAGTCGTCTTCGGTCATGGCGTCTGAGCAGTGGCCAGCGTGGTTCAGATTGACTGTGGTTTCTGGGGCGAACGTGATTGTTAAGTATATCGGCGGTATAAATTAGAGTCACTGTATTGGTGATTTAATCACGCAACATCTTGACGACGAATATTCTGGCCGAACGATTGCATCAATTCAGTGCATCAGCAGGGATGATTCGCAGGCTCCTCTCGATCGTGCCGATTTTGTTTCCGTCGAAAGTTGCACACCACTGTTCTTATTGAAAGATTTCGGTGCCAAGTACGTCAAAGTTTCCCTGCGAGATGCTAATATTCAGCCTTCAACGGACCAGAAATCAGCCTTTGATGTGCTCATGGGGATGGGGAAATGGTACGATCAGATGCCCGCTGAAAAGTAAGAGCTGTTTATGGCTCTGATTGACCGTTTTGAGCATGTTGACTCCTAGTAGACACCTTTTTAGGTCATCTCGACCGAGATGATCTAATAAAGCCGGACCAAATGTCCGTCCGTCGACAATTTTTCTTTCCGATCTTGATGAAACTTAGTATGTGGGTAGAGGTCGATGAGTGTTGCACAACGATATAACTTTTGTCCGGGTTCAAGGTCAGGGTCAAGGTCACGAGGTCACGTAAGTTATAAAAATCTCCATTTTCAAAACCTATCGAGTCTGCCATTCTACAAGATATTCGGCAACTGTTTATTGATTATGTTAGTAAAAAAAATATTATCTTGTATCTAACTGGACAGATTTTTGAATTTCCGTCCCGTTTGGCCGCCACGTAACCTGGAAGATGGCCAAAAACGCCTCCCGGTACAAAAAACTTTTTACTTCCGATCTTGATGAAATTTGGTATGTGGGTAGAGGTCGATGAGTGATACCCAACGACATATTTTTTTCCCGGATTTGAGGTCAGGGTCAAGTTCACGAGGTCACGAAAGTTGTGAAAGTCGCCATTTTCAAAACCTATCTAGTCTGTCATTTTCGGAGATATCTGGCAACGGTTCATCAATTATGATAGTAAAAAACATTATAGAGATGACCGTCACCCCCACACGGGGGTAATTTTTTCTTTCTCTTTCTCTTTTTTTTGTCTTTGCTGTTCGTTCATGTCCTTGCTTATTCTGGCCAAGAGTTGTCCCACTGCTCTACTGTCATTTCATACACACCTTCACCTTGCTCTTCCATGTGCCTCGATCCTGAAGAGAAATTAATCCAGGCTTGCTGCACACCTCCACTCTTTTGTTCCTACTTTCTCCCATTTATAGAATTGTCTTCCAGAAACTGTTTCAACTGCATTTCTCCCTCCAGGGATTCAAGCGAGTAGTGCAATACCATCTCCTTTCATTACCCATCCCAAGCCACAATCCTTTCTATCCCCATTAACCATAACCATATCTAACCAAGCCCTCTTACTTGCAGGTAACTGTTTGTTTTCTTCCCCCCTCTCTCTCCTCTTTTCCTGTTTGTTCTTTCCCTTTTTGAGGAAAGGTGTAGCCTCCACGATCACTGCATTGCCATTTCGCCCTTGGTCTTCCATGAGTCTCGATTTTGTATTCCATTATCCTTCCATTAATCTTCTTCATTAGTCTTCCTGAAATATCTAAAAGCTGAAATATCTATCTAAATATGAGCTGAAATATCTAAAAGCAAATTTCTAAAAATTGAATTTTTTTTTGCTGCTAAGTTTTGATGAAATAATTATTTTTCCTAAGGACAATGACAGCATTTCTGAACAATGTTCAACAGACTACATCACCCTCTGGAAATTGCCAATATTTCCCATTCTGATCATGATCAAAGGACAGTCTATTTCTGGCCCAATTTGCTTGAATTGAATTTATAATCTTTAAATCATTACATGGTCTGAAAATTATATGATGAAAATTTGGTATTTGTTTAATGGATATGTTTTCTTCAATTTGATGCCGGTACAGTATATATATATATATATATATATATATATATATATATATATATATATATATATATATATATATATATATATATATATATATATATATATATATATATATATATATATATAGTGTCCCAAAAAAATATACAACTTTTAAAACGCTTCGTTTTGTCACTAATGCTTAATTTCTTGTTGCAGAGACCCTGAAGTTTATTTTGATACCAAGCAAGCACCAGAAAAATGCCAAGACTGACCTTACAACAACCGACGGAAATTGTTGAACTTTGGCACCAGACGAAAAGTATTATACAGGTACAACGTCTTTACTCGAGACATTTCGGTATCCACTTGCGCCATGCACCAAACTTTCGGACAATAAAGTGCACCATCGCAAAGTTTACCA
Source organism: Eptatretus burgeri (assembly GCF_056783735.1). Lineage (NCBI taxonomy): Eukaryota > Metazoa > Chordata > Myxini > Myxiniformes > Myxinidae > Eptatretus > Eptatretus burgeri. The sequence continues at coordinate 12,551,807 of NC_140966.1, forward strand.
ATGTGGGAACCATCTGTGACCTTCACAAGGGTCACAGTGGTCGGAAGACGACAGGTCGTAGTGAAGAAAATGTGGAAATGGTGAGATAGGCGGTCGTTCAGAGTCCAAAAAAATCGATTTGAGGACTTTCTGCTTAGACAAACATTCATAAGAGCACCGTTCAGAGGATCCTTCGCCAAGACATTCATGCCTTTCCATACAAAATTCAAACGGAAACGGTGCTTACTGATCAACAGAAACGCAAATGACTAGACTTTGCAAATAGGTTCTCAGGAAAGTTGGAGGAAGATGCAGACTTCCTCAAAAAACTTCACATGACGGACGAATGCCATGCTCACTTGTCCGGGGAGGTAAACAAGCAAAACTTTCGGTACTGGGGAACTGAAAATCCTGGTAATGCATCAACTGAACTGGTGCCTCGATCTGTTCTCAAAGTCACCATGTGGGTGGCGGTTGGTTGGTATGGGATAATTGGTCCATACTTCTTTGAAGATGACCAGGGACCCACTTGCATGGTAAACCAGAGGAACTATCGCAAAATGATGCAGGAATTATATCTGCCTGAGCTACGTACTCAGGCCCGTAGGAGAAACAACATGATCCAGATGAGAACCCAGTGGTTCCAGCAGGATGGGGCACCACCCCATACAGCTAGGGAAACAAGGCGTTTTCTAAACCAACATTTTGAGGGCCGCTTTATCTCCCTCTACCAAGAAGTTGAGTGGCCACCGTATTCCCCTGACCTTACTCCTCCAGACTTCTTCTTGTGGGGGTATCTCAAGGACAGGATCTATGGAAACCCTAGGCCTCAGACTCTTGATCAGCTGAAGGAAAACATCCACCAAGAAATCCAGAACATTCCTCAGGAAACGTTTTCCAACGTGATGGAGAACATGACAACGCGTTTGCAGGCAGTGATCGGACAACGTGGAGCCTACGTAGAACATGTGGTCTAAAAGAAAACGACGATTCTATACCACAATTTAAATTTTGGTGGCAATTTTGACATTGGTACAATAAACTTCAACCTTTCAGCTTTCTATCCAGCCATATATCTTTTTAAAAAATATATGTTATGACCATCCTCTTTGCAGATGAAAAGTTGTATATTTTTTGGGACACCCTGTATGTATATATATATATATATATATATATATATATATATATATATATATATATATATATATATATATATACAAACATATATTTTGAAGGTTTTGAAAAAGCTTTCAAATGATTGCCATTTCTGTTTCCCTTTTCATAATCATTGCTGTTGCACAATCTTGAGAATTACCTCTTGCTCCTTCTCTCTCTAGATGGGCTTCGTAGCCTGGCATTGACTCGAGTCGATCTGACGTCTTCCTTGGACCTACTGTCTGATTGCCTCCATCGTCTCTCTTCCTTGCAGCACCTGGATTTGGGACACTGTAACATAGGAACTGGGCATATGGATAAGCTCTGGATATTGGTGCAGGAGTTGAGGGGCTTGCCAGCATTAAAAGAGCTTGCACTGTCTGGAAACCGGCTTGGTGAGAAATTGGGTCCTTAAATTATTGTAGTTATTGTTGAAAGCTGAGTTAATGAGTAATCGCATTTCTCTCTCTTCACCCCCCCCCCACCCCCAACCATTCAGAACCTATAACTTACAGCTCACAGTCAGCTGGAATAATGAGTACTTTTAGCACAGCTACATTGTTGTTCGATATATTTCACATTAGTTAGCAGCAACCTTTACAGAGAAACTAAATTCCAACTACAACAAGTAAAAATTGCTGGATATCATTCTATTTTTCTCCACTCTCCATGACCGTGTATAAAAAATTAAATAAATAAAATAAAAACGCACCTTGCAGAGAAGGATAAATGACAAATACTCAGAAAAACTGATAGAACTTCTGATCATGAACATTCGTGGGAGTTGATTCCAAATTTGAACACAGTGAACAAAAACAAGTCGCAAACATTCTTACACATCTGGGAAAAGTTCTAAAAGACAGTGTAATGACCTCATATACAGGTATCCCGAGAATGGAAATATCAGGAAATTTCTCATCACTTTCTGCAAGTCAGCCATATTGTTGTTTTGATTCCCCAACTGTCTCTGTAATGTGTTTTTCTTGTTACATGGAGAAAATAAAATAGCTTTTACAGAGTAGATCTGCTTTGTAATTACTCTGATTTTTAAAATTGTGTGTGTGTGTGTGTGTGTGTGTGTGTGTGTGTGTGTGTGTGTGTGTGTGTGTGTGTGTGTGTGTGTGTGTGTGTGTGTGTGTGTGTGTGTGTGTGTGTGTGTGTGTCGAAAGTTCTTACATTAACAAGAACCTCAACAGCATGTTTTTTTGTTTTTTTTGTTTTCAAATGAACTTGAATGGTTGATTATTTGTCAAACTATCTGGCTTGAGGGCAATATATTTTTTGGTTGCCAGTGATAGCTATGCAAATGAATTTGTCTTGCAGGAGACGAGGGCTTGCTGATGCTGGCTGAGCTGTTTTTACATGATTCTTTATGCTTCCTCACGCACCTCGATGTCAGGTAAATAAGGAATATCAAGAAGACACCAAAGCTGATTTGTGTTGTGTTCTTTTTTCAAGGTTTTCATTTAAGTTTTGAGCAGGCCTAGCTGATCACCTTCATTGTCATGTAAATTTCCTTTTTTTGTTTTTATTATATTGTCGTGTGGATGGAAACCACCTGATAACTCCATTTAAAACAGTTACCAAACACGAGCCGAGCTATTAAGGTTTTATACGGACCAATGCCTGAATGGTTGAATGTCATCCCATCGTCTGTTGGGGTCCAATACCTCACCTGTTATAAATCTGGATTGTGTATAATTTAGCTCTCCAAGAATGAACCAAATCGTTGGCACAGCAAAATGGTGGGAACACGATGCGCATATACCGTATTTTAAGAAATAAATAATTTATTAACACATAACGACACGGAACGGAATCCTGATAGAACGAAGACAATCATTACAAAGTAAAAACTACCACCCCAACCCTTCTCCATGGACACACACACACACACACACACACACACACACACACACACACACACACACACACACACACACACACACACACACACGTGATGCACACAAACAGAGCAATGAACCAAGAGCAGAAGCAAACGGAGGGTGGAGCTGTTCAAGAGACTAATCCGCATCAGAATCAGCTGTGCCCTGGAAACAAGAGCTCAAGTGAGGGGTGAGCACATGCTTTTATTGCCAGCTCCCAACTTCTTGCTGACTGGACCAATCACCAATTACAGCATTTCCACACATTGATGGATATGGCACACACCATATATGTTTTCTTGCCAAGGGGCAGAGTGGATCAAGAACAGACCAAAAAGTTCAAGTACAAACAAATGTACCAGGAACCAACTCCCACACTCTGACCGACAGCTGGGCAGGGCCAACCTTTCCCGCCATTCTCTCTCATCCCATCTCTCCTGGAGGTGGGAGGAAAAGTGTGCATACTGCCCACTACACTTTCTCAGCCTTGCACAGTTCACAGATTGGAAGAAAAGGGATGAGACACCTTATACCTAGCTAGTCTAAAGAAGACAATGCCCATCCATTCACAGGCAACACTGAAGACTGCTTTTCCTTAATACACATGCTTAATACATGATGAAGGTTCGAAAACTCCATGAACACACACTCTGTCTATAGGCTTGAATTAAGCCTCGTCTGTTCCTGAAGAGGTGTGTGTGTGTGTGTGTGTGTGTGTGTGTGTGTGTGTGTGTGTGTGTGTGTGTGTGTGTGTGTGTGTGTGTGTGTGTGTGTGTGTGTGTGTGTGTGTGTGTGTGTGTGAGTGAGAGAGAGTCAGCGAGTCCGCACGCAGACGAGCAATATAGTGCCCCTGGTGGCCTTAAGGACATTTTAACCATGCTGACTATTGTAATCATTACATTTTACAGATAATTTAATCATGAGATGCTGTAATTTCAGTGTGGATTATGTAAAAGTTGTCTGCTCCTGTTCTTGAGTATGTGTTTGCCGGCACTGTCCATGGTTTGATGTTTGCAGCAAGGCCCATGGGCTCAACTAGTGCACCAACTAGCAATGGGCATGGTTCGATAAAGTTGTCGAATTTAACTGTAATTATTTTCATCGAATTTAACAAGGACTTGTTTTTGGATCTTGAATGTGCATGACGTCCACATTCGAGACTATTAATCATGCTACGTTTTATATTTTATGTAGTTTCTTCAGCTTGTGGTTATCTGTGTGTCATTGTCTAGGCTGAGCCATTAGCTCCTTTGTCTGCCATGTCTGCCATGCCATAATGGCTTGAGCCAATGGCTCATTATCTCAAGCTCCTTTGTCTGCCATGCTCACTGTACCAAGTTATTTGATGGATACTTTTGCATTGGAAATACATTCCACATATTTTAACTGTGTGTGCCGAGAAAGGTCCATGAGTTTCTCTCCATTGTCATTTCTCATGCCTGGTTCATGGAGGCCGACAATGAATGCACAACCTGTTTGATCTGTACCATGTCAGCATTATTGAAGTTTCCATGTATGAAGATGAGATGTCGTTGATTAGTGTTAGCGAATACAGGGTGCAGGTCTTGAAAGAAAGCATCCCTATCCTCATCTAAAGATATTGTTACGAATTTGGGAATTTGATTGCACGCAACATTCAGGTTCCTTTAGTCAGTTATGTTGATAAGTGCATGTTCCCTAGATAGTTCACCTTCCATTGTTTAATGGGCTGAAATCGATTAGATGCGCTGTGATTTAATTTAATAGTTAGGGAGCGATCCCAACACAAAGGAAGATGCCCCTCCCCTCATCTGCGAAGAGGAAGAAGAGTCCTCCCGTCCTGAATCACGGGACGTAAACAACTCCCTCCCACCCGCGGTTGTGCAAGCACGGGGGATGAGTCACGCTGGGAGCGGGGAAAGGGCGGAGGAGAATAAGGAAGAGATCCTGAGTTGGTTCGGGTGGCTGAGTGAGCTTCGGCTTCGGCTTGGCTCGGGTTAGGGAGGAGGCTTTTTTGAAGGCTTTCTGCTTTGGTTGTTCAGTAGGCCTTCGGGTTCTGCTTGGCTTGGGTTAGGGTCGAGGCTTTTTGAAGGCTTTTTGCTTCGGCTTGGCTTTTAGCAGACTTTCGGGTTCTGCTTGCCTCGGTTCGCTTTTTCGGCTCGGAGTTCTTGGTTCGTGCACTGAGGGTGGACAAGGAAGCCAATGTGCAATAAATCTGTGAGGGGGTAGAGCATCACCTGGGGCCAAGTGATTCTCGACCTGCTTGCAGGGGAATTCGTGCATTGCGTTCCTACAAGCCCATCCCTCGGTGTACTGCAGTTAGAGCAGAGGGTGGTAGGCTCTTGACAGAGGAGTCCAAAGTGAAGGCCTGCTAGGCCGGTTACTTTGAGCGGCTGTACCAGGCTGATCCACCAGCTGTTTAATTGGATGTCAGGGGTGTTACTTTCCCTATTGCTGACCCTCCAATCAACTGTGGTCCATCTTTGTTTGTAGAAACACAGACTGCAGTGAACTGGTTGAAATGAGGTAAAGCTCCTGGGATTTGTGGCATCCATGCTGAACTTCTCAAGTTTGGTGGAAATGCTGGACTCTTGTCATTGCATGCAGTTCTGTGTTTTGCCTGGAACACAGGCATCATCCCAACTGACTGGAAGAAGGGCCTTGTTGTCCCCCTCTGAAAGGGAAGGGTGATCACCAAGACTGCAACAACTACCGAGGGGTGACGCTGCTCTCTGTGCCGGGAAAGGTCTTTGCTCTGATAATTCTTGATAGGGTTCGCCACCATCTGCTTGAGCACCAGTGTCCAGAGCAGTCAGGCTTTACACCAAAGTCGTCAACGATTGACCGAATCCTTGCTCTTCAGGTCCTCACTGAACGCAGACGAGAGTTTTGGCAGGGGCTGCTTGCAGCCTATGTTGATCTCTGTAAAGCGTTTGATTCAGTGAATTGGGATGCCCTGTGGAGGATTCTTGGTCTTTGGCGGGTGCCACCAAAACTGATCAATCTGATGTCTGAACTATACTTTGGTACTGAGTGCTCTGAGTTGTGGTGATACCATCTCTGACTTTTTTCCAGTTGTTACTGGAGTTTGTCAGGAGTGTGTACTGGCCCCCACACTTTTCAGCATTTGTATGGACGAGATTCTAGGGAGGATGTCAGAGAGATCAAGTTGCGGTGCATTGTTTTGGAATGTCAAGATCTCTGACCTTGATTTCATAGATGATGCAGTCATCTTTGCAGAAACTCTGGATATCTTTTTGGGGGCCCTCGAGGTGCTGAATGAGGAGTTGGAGCCACTGGGATTATGGGTTTCCTGGCTCAAAAATATGATCCAGGCTTTCAATGATATCTTGGATGATGATATCCTGTCTGTACCTGTTTGTGGCAAGGATGTTGATGTCACGGAGAGATTCACTTTCCTTGGCAGTGATATACATGTCTCTACTGGCTGTGAGCCAGAGGTCACCAGACGTCTGGGTCGGGCCTAGGGAGTCATGGATTCACTGGATCATGGGGTGTGGCGCTGCCGGCACCTGTGCGGGAGGACGAAAGTCCAAGTCTTTATGTCCTTGGTGCTTCCATTCTTGCTCTATGGATGTGACACTTTGACTCTGACCAAGGATCTGAGATGGAGAGTTAATTCCTTTGGTACCAGGTCTCTTTGGAAAAACCTTGGATATCACTGGTTGGACTTTGTGTCCAACTAGCGGTTGCTGAGAGAGACTCAAATGACATATGTTACCTGCATAGTCCTTGAGTGTCAGCTGTGGCTGTATAGACATGTGGCGCGTTTTCCTGACGCTGATCCTGCTCACCAGATTCTCTCAGCGAGGGAGCCTCGTGAGTGGAGGAGGCCAATGGGCCCACAACCTGCCTTGTGGTTGCAGCAGGTTGATCAACATCTCAAGGGGATGAGCATGGGTTGACATATGCCTGGGAGATGGCCAGACAGAGACCCTTGGAGTGCCGGTGGAAAGTGGACGCAGCGACGTGCTGCTCCGGCGCATGCTCCCATACCTGACCTGACCTGTTGAGCAGTTGTCAATGTACGTTCTTAACAAAATGCAGACACATATGTACATGACCAATTGCTTAACCCCGCTTTTTGGTTAATGCATGCGGGGTAAAAACCACTCGTAGAGCGACACTTGTTAAACCAGAATAAAGTGGAATGGTACTCAGTAGAGGGCATACCTCTGCCAAGCTGAACAGTTTACATTTTGTATCACACTGATAAGCTAGATCTGAACCAAAATCGAATCGGCTTGTTCGTGTCCAAGTCAAATCCACCTCGTTTTGGCATAACTTATCCAAAATTTTTTGAGATATCATGATAGATATAGTTTTAACCCTATCTCTCAATTTGAGAAAAAAAAAGGCCTACGTTGACATTTTGACCTCAAAAATAATAATTGGTGGTTGAATTCAGTGACCTAATCTGCAAAACCTTTTCAAATTTCAAGTCGATCGGATAAAAATTGCGGGTTTTAGAAAATCGGCTTATGTTGACCTTTTAGCCTTTGTTGACCTCAAAAATAGTTGGTGGTTACAATTTCCTTTTTTCCCTGGGCAACGCTGAGGTTAAAGTACTCTCTTCTCACTGGTAAATTTGTCATACTTCCTTCCTCCCTCCCCCCAAACAGAGTGACCTGTCAAAGCCTGTTATCATCATGTGTGAGACATTTCTACCGGGAAGGGATATCAGGACGAACAAGGAGACAAAATGGTGGGAGCAGGACATGAGGACGGGAAGGGGGGTTGGGGAAGGATCAAAGCACTCTATGCACGGATAAATTTGGCAAACAGGATGATTAATTGGTCAGTCAGTGAAGCGACGGGTAGGCTCTGCTCGTACTAGATAAAGAAGAACTTACCCTATGAAATTTACTTCGGCCGTCTTAAATCGAAAAAAATAAGTGCAATCTTGCAAAACCAAAAGGCAAGTGCTTATGATTGTAGTAGTTTAGCTACTTGCCGCTAGGCGATCATACACCAAGACACATCTATGTGAAAGAAGTTACACGAAGGGAATTGAGGCCTGTGGTTCACGATGCCCTTATGTCCAAGGTGCCCCCCTCTCCCCTAATACATAAAATTATGCACTGGAACACTTACCACTCTGCACTTACTGTTTACCGTCGGTAAACGATAAATGTTTACAATTTACTACCACTGTAACCATCTGTAAACAACAAAACCCACAGACACTTCTCGTGCCCATGCAAGATCATGTGTTGTGTCATTGTATTTGGTCACGTGACCCTCCATGAGTAGTTGGAGCGAGGCTCCATCGGCCGACTTTTTATTTTTACGAATATTTTCATTTCATGGAAATGTGGCTTCGAGTTACATCAGTATGCCGAATTCCAACGTCCCATGCCTCTTATAAAGTACTAAACATTCATATCAGTGAATGTGTGAGTCGTTCAAATGGTCAGTGTTTAGAACAAGCTTTACATGTTAGATACACACAGTATCTGGTAGCATGTGTGTGTGTTTGACAAACATATGTATACATACTCACGTATAGGGGAGATTAAATTTTCCTTCAGTTTGGATCCATAAATAATAGACTGCCACTTCCCTAATCTTATTTTCCCTTCTTCCACCAGTTACATATTGTTGTATAATCTTCCTCTTTATAAGCTGTGCTTTTGTTTTATTATCCACACATTAATATAAGTGATCCTGTCTTCCACACCTTGTGTTCAATCCTCGACCACTTTAAGTTTTCTTAAATTTTAAATTTGCTTTTTAATTTTTTAATTGCTGTGATTATCATCATTTTATATATTTTTTGTCCTTGAGTTCTAATGTCCTTCCTACCTCCCCCTTTCAGCCTCAATTGCATCCACTCAGATGGTTTGCAGAAATTCTCCACAAACCTGCCCGTCACACACACCTCCTTGCTCCTTTTGGACATCACCGGAAACCCTATTTCTCCATCAGCCTCACCTACACTTGCTGCTCTTGCCACGCTGAGACGCCATGTGCGGTGTGTTCGTTCAAATGTTTGGAGTGCAGAAAGCCCTCTTGTTGATCATGTTGCAGCCATGTGACAGTTTTCTACACAATGTCTGATCCCAGTTCAACAATCATTTGTATCGTTGTCTTGACTGATCATAAATTTCCCAACATCACATTAAAACATTTGCAGTCATAAAAACTTCATTGCTTACTCACAAGGTTCTTCAAGTGGAACAAAGAACATAAAAAACTTCCAAGGAACTTTGATGCAGGAGGAGACCATTTAGCCCATCAAGCCAACAGAATGGTTGACAACATATGGTTGTTTTTCAATGCTCTATCCTTTTTGAATAATGATGAAGCACCATGTTCCATTTTTATCCCCCGCCGCGTGGCGGAAGGGGGATATTGTTATCACCCGGGTCGTCAGGCTGTCTGTCCGTCCGTCCGGCTGGCTGGGCGTCAACATTTATAGCTGTGAGTGCGATAACTCATAAACTGTTCACCATATCAATTTGAAATTTGAGTCACACATGTACCACCTAAGAAGGAAGAACCCTATTGATTTTTGGCATGGCCGGTTCCAAGATGGCCGACTGGGGCGGCATCAACATTTATAGCTGTGAGTGCGATAACTCATAAACTGTTCGCCATATCGATTTGAAATTTGGGTCACACATGTACCACCTGAAAAGGAAGAACCCTATTGATTTTGGGCGTGGCCGGATCCAAGATGTGGTGTCGTGGCCGAGGTGCGAACAGGCAGACACGAGCCGGAGGGTAACACAACTCCGCTTTATTGCCTCGAGCGAGAGGGTGGGCGTAGGATGCCCGTAACTCCGCCTTAGTATGCACTCGATGCACCCTACAGGCACACTACATACAAGCCACTGCTAATAATACCACATGCTGCTAACTGGTGCTGCAAGTCCCTAGCGGGCGAGTCGGGACATATGAAGCCATAAGCATGTGACCACCACCATCCGTGACTCGGGGCTCCGCCCATACAATACATGCTCCGCCCATACACCACAGCCGACTGGAGTGGTCCGTCCGTCCGGCTGGCTGGCTGGGCGTCAATATTTATAGCTGTGAGTGCGATAACTCATAAACTGTTCGCCATATCGATTTGAAATTTGGGTCACACATGTGGCCGGATCCAAGATGGCCGACTGGGGCGGCCATCTTGAAAAAAATGTTTTTTGTAATAAATGGAAAACCACTTGTCTGATTTCAATTATTTTTCAATGGCGGGGGATTCCCCATCTCTGATGGTATATTTAGTCTTTGGTATGACTCGGCCGGGGTTCAAACTGCCAACCTCCCAGACTCAGAAGGCTGCTCTAACCATTCCACCACCAAGTTTGGTTGTCCACAGTAAAATTGTAAATAAAATTTTCTCGAATATTTTTCTTTTTCAGGATGTATTTTGACTTCTGCTATGTAATTTGACAATAAAAACGATTCCAGACATCATGGTTTTGTTCATTCTTTTTTGAGCCTTGCTGTTGTTGAAAATAAATAACACACCCATCAATGCAATGAGCTGGGATTGGCCAATACCATTTTCTTTGTTGTTGCACAACATATTATTTAACCTTGTTTAATTGGTGTCTTTTTCAATCTCAGTTGTACATGCTTGAATGAACGTTGGAAATACAACTTCATTGCGATTTGTGTGATACGTTTTCTGTCCATTTTGAATCCCTGTTTTACCAACCATGTCCATCGTTGCTTATAACTAGTTGTTGAATGATGCTATCTTTTTATACAAAATAGAGACACATGGAAGAGTGAGTTGACAGTAAAAAATAAAAATAAAAGCCAATAAAGTGATGGTTGGTCAACAATTGGACAAAATTGTATAAGCAAAATTAACTTTTTTTTAAACATAAATAATTCTCACCGATCATTATGAGAAAGCACCAATGCATTTACAGTAAGTATATTTAAGCCTCCCTCTATAGTCTATACTAAAGGATATGGGGAGCCTTATGGCTGTTTGTCGGGTTTGTTTCTACAATTGGTTCCCCACAGTTTCTTAGACTTCTAGGACAGTGGTTCCCAAACTTTTTTTGTCCACTGCCCAAAATTTCAAATCACAATCGCCCCGCGACACAAATAGTACCAGTCCCTCTGATAAAAATTGTCGGAGGAAACGCTTTCGATGTAAGAAAAAAGCACCCTCATAAACTGGGATTTTGAAGATTTTTTTTTCAAGTTTGGGTCATGACCTCTGCTCTAGGAGTACTAAACCACCATTTAGGTTTTTTTTTTCTTCCTGCAATCCCAATTTCTGAACTGTATCTCAGAGCCAGGTGGGACTTTCAGAATTAAATTTTGCATCAATAATATGAATAGCAAGTATGCGGGGTTGACAATTTTAAGGTGGTGACATAATTCTAAACATTTTAACATTTTTCACCATAACTTGACTGAGGTTTGTCCGATAAGGACATTACTCTTTGTAGATAGCTGAGAGCAAGGCGCATTTATTGTTAATTTACATTATAACCCTCCGACATAAAGGTCAAGGTTGTAGACCCCCTCAGAGTACTTAACCACTATTTAGGTTTTTCTCACTTTTTTTTTTTCTGCCAATGTTTGAGCTGTATCTTGTTGACATTTTTCATCCAACATGTCACCGACATTTTATTGACAAGAAAATTTAAGTAGTGCCCAGAGACAGCTGCTCTGCGTGAAAAGGGTACTCCGGAAGCCACAATTAAATTGCTGGTGGAGGAGAGTGATGCAGGTCCTCTGCAGCCACACACTTCCAAGAAGCTACGGTCTCATTCGATGATTCTAAGCTTGGTGTTGGCTTTGTGGGAAGGGTGGTTCGCTTGCGATCTTAGAGTCTGAGTTCAAGTCCTATTTGCCACTGAATTAACAGCAGGTGGAGTTGACTCAGCCTGTCATCCTTATGAGGTCAGTGAAATGAGTACCCGTGTACTGGTATAGGGGGCACAGCATCAGTGGCAAAGTCGTGCTCCAACAAAATGATAACTGCCAAACTGCCATATGCAAGAAAAAGAACAAGAAAATTCCACGTAACCAATCAGTGGTGTTGCATCAAGGGTTTTACCATCAGTTTGTATGATTTGCTGCAAAACAGAAACTTTAATTAAAGAAAGGGAGCAATGACATGAAGATCATTTTGTAAAAGCTGAAGCAAAAACATGAGGTATGCACATAGCTTTTTGTTTAAGGCCCGGTCACACCTTGAAGTTTTAGCCAACGTATGCCGATTTTTGAATTTTTTTTCTAAAACGCTGGCACACGTTGAATACGTTATGGGTAAGTTTTGATAACGTTGAGAGCACGCTGAAAAACACTGCCATACGTCGTTGTACGCTGGCTTTAAACGTTGTACTTTTCGGTTGTCCTCAAATTTTTTCATGCTTGAAATTTCACGACGTATGCCGGCGTATGACTCACACGTTCCGCTACGCTGGCCACAAGTTGTATGCATGGTCTGCGATCGTTGACAGACGTCAACACATGTTACTTGTAAGTTAATCATAAGTTGAGACACGCCGAGGTAATGTTTAGCGTACCCGAAACTTATTTCTAACCTATTATTAACGTGTTGTTGGCACGTTATGCGATCGTTGCCACACATCGACAGACGTTACTTTTAAGTTACTCATAGGCTGAAAGACGTCGGTATAATGGATCGTCCTTGCGTCAGCGTCCACGGCCACGGCCAGGACACTTATTTGCAGCATTCTTCAAACTTTTCTTCGGCATGACGAGGATGTTCACACTTCGATGTCTAGCTTGGCTATGATTCCAATTGTCCATCGGCAGCGTCGATTTAAAATAGTCGAGTTTGAGCGTTTTAACACGTTCAGAAGAAATGCTTCAAATTTCCGAGCGCCAGCGTCAAAAAACAAAGGTGAGTGACAGCAATTTAAATCGTTCATTGTAAACAATGAAAATAGTTGAGTGGTATCGTTTAAAAGTCGTTGAGTGTAAAAAAAATCGAATTGTTGAGCGCAAGCGTCTACTTTCAATAGTGGAGATGCAGCCATTTAAATCGTTGAGTTTATCATTTAAATCGTAAAACGCAAGGACGATCCATCATAACCCACACCCTCCCCCTCACACTCACCTACTACTGCCAACATGAACAAACTACTACTAATACTAATACTGATACTGATACTGTTACTGCTGACATGGACATCGACTCAAAAAGGACTCGAAAACACTGTTGGGTTCCCCTTTTATGAGCAGCATTTTTATATACCAATTCCCAAAACCGCTGGGAACACGTCTTTATATGGCAGTTGTAAGTTAGAAACACGTTCATTTATTTTTTTTTTGTCGACCGGAAGACGTCATTGGAATACGTCTACATACGTCGATGTGTGTTGGGACTACGTAAAGAATTGGTTCAAAGCACGTCAAACATAAATTAGAAATGTTTCGCGTAAAAAAGACTTTACCGTGACTTATTTCGACTTA
>NC_140966.1:12572742-12575242 GCF_056783735.1 Eptatretus burgeri
AGCGCGAGGTCCGTGCTGTGCAACACACGAGGCCCCCACGTGCTCGCTTGCGAGAGTGAAGTCCCGGTCCGGAAACGCACGCGGTGAATGTTGCCGATCCCGCGGACGGACAAAGTTTCGGCAGGATTATGGATTTGGACCGGACGGGTTCTCCACGCGATCGTGTGTGTTAAGCTCCAACGGGCAAAGCACATGTGTTCGCGTGGGGAACCCCTCGAGACGTGGGGCTTGTGTTTTTTTTTATGCGCACGTGGGGTTGGAATCCAGCAGGAGGGGTATCCCTGCCGGATGGTACCGTCCAAGGAGGGACGAGGTACACGTGCAGCTGCATGACGTCACGGGCAGGTGCAAAGTGCGCGAGCTGTGAGTTACCGCGCTGGTGCTGCGCAATTAGAAAAAAAAAACAGCAAGCCTCGCTTTCGGGTGAACAGGATTCCCGGGCAAGGGGTGGAAGACCCCCTTACCAGGGCACAGGATGGAAACTAGTTTGAGGGAAGGGTTAGCTTAGCTAGACCGGCTCCATGGGGCATGGGTAAGTCCTCATGGGGCCCGTGGAATGGATTAGTTAGAGGGATTTAGATGAGCTTTAGGTGGGGAAATAAAAGTTATTTTAGAGATTTGGAGACAGTGACAGTCTTTGGATGTGTAGAGTTGACGTAGTTTAGCTACGTAGTGTTAAAAGGAATGTGCTACTAGTTTAAGGGACGACGTGGGAGCACGAGTTAGTTAGGGGAGGTAGTTAGAAGGATGGCAGAGTTCAGCGGTGAGTGTGTTGAAGAGTTGTTGGTGAGTGAAGTGGAAGCATGTGCTTGGTGAGTGAGTGAGGCCAGCGGGTCTGTGTATATGGAGCGAATGGGGACTGCATGGTGCGATGAGTGATTGGGGGGAGGAGTGACTCCCGCCCAAGGGACCCCGGGGTCAGTGTAGAGTGAGTTAGCTGGGTTAGTCAAATTTACAAAATGGAGGTCGTTTTGTTGTTGGTGTGAATGTAGGCTCGAAACCCGTTTGGAGGGGTGCAGGAGCCCTGTTGACGGGCTGGGAGCGTGGCTGCGAAAGGTGAGTATCGCTGAGTGGGTACCCCGGGCACCAGGCTAGTCGGCCGTAGTAGGCCAAGGGCCCATGGGGGCCGGGATAGCGTAGTGGGCACGGGTGCGCCCGCTTGGTGCGGGGGCCCGGGGCGCCGTTAGCCACGTGGGCAGTGTTGTGGGCACGGGTGACCCTTGGAAAGGGGCCTGGGAAGCCAGCCTGCCACGTGTGCGTTTCAGGGGAGGTGCCATGGGGGGCACTCCCCGGTGTTTAGGGAGCTGGTAGGCTCGGACGTAGTGTAGTGCCCGGGGGTGCCATAGCTGGAGATTCGGCAGAGGGTCGTGCCTGCCAAGGGGAGCCACGCGTCCCAGCCATGAGACCGTGTGAGGGCACGGAAAGAAAATTGGGGGGCGAGGCCCGAAATTGTGAGGACACCAACACAGGCGACGGGAATCTGGGTTGTTAGAACCAATAGTTTAAGCGAGAGGCGCTTGTTGGAAGACCCGGGGTAGTTTAACAGGTTAATGGTTAGGGTAGATTAGGAAGTGTACCCCTCCGCACCATCCATCCCGTCGCTCTCGTTGTGGGCCGCTGGACCCACTTTGGGTTAGATCGCTGAAGTCTGGGGAGGCCATTCTGAGGCTTCGTTGGGCCTCGACACAGGACGCTAGCTCTCCCTTATTCCCTTCTGGGAAGGGAACATAGGGGTTGGGAGTAGGCTAGGTGACAGGATAGGTTAGCCGAACAAGGACAGTACAGGGGGTTAAGGGACGATTTATAGTGGGGAAGCAAAAATAAAAAAATAAGTTGGGGCTAAATTGGGGTTTGACAAATTAAGGGAGTGGGTATAGACAGTGACAGGCAAAGGCGATAGGTTGGGAGGGAGACCGTAGAGTAGGTCCGAGCCCGCCTTCCGAGTGGCCAGCACCACCGCACTCCCTCCACCAACCTCCACTGAACGTCGAAGGCTGGCCAGCTTTATCGGCAGCTGTTGTTTTGCTGCAAGGCCTGTGCCGGCTGGATCGGCTGCAGCTGCTGTGCTGCAAGGCCTGTACCGGCCGGATCGTCTGCAGCTGTTTTCTGCAAGGCCTGTGCCGGCCAGTTCATCTGCCGGCTGTGTTTGCCTGCAGCGGCCTTGTTCTGCAGGCTGTGTTTGCCTGATCACCTTTGCCATGCCATGCCCACTGCCCCTGTTCACCAGCCCCGTTCAATTTTTGCTTTGCCCCCCCCCCTGTTCATTGCCATGTGCGCCAGGATCAGAAAGCAACAGTTTGCAAGCTGCGAGAACTGCCCTGTTGGCAGCTACAACACGGGCCTGCAGTGGCGGCCCGTGCACCGTGTTTGCGTCCATCCATTCATCCATCCATTCGTTGTGTTCATTGCGTGTGCCACTTGAGCTGGCACGGAGACTGCATTTGTGCAGCCCATGCACCGTTGTGGTTCACTGCGTTCAGTTCAAAAGGGAAGGCCTTGG
>NC_140966.1:12580242-12670242 GCF_056783735.1 Eptatretus burgeri
CACGCACACACAGACATACTGACACACGCACGCACACATATACTGACACACACACACACACACATATACTGACACACACACACACACATATACTGACACACACACACATACACTCACATACACACACATACTGGCACACACACACACACATACTGGCACACACAGATATACTGTCATCCTGGCACACACACACACACACACACACACACACACACACACACACACACACACACACACACACACACACACATACTGACACACACATACTGACACATACACACAAACACACGCACAGACATACTGACACATGCACATACTGACATACTGACACACACACACTGACATACTGATACACACACAGACATACTGACACACACACACACACACACAGACATACTGACACACACATACTGACACACACAGATATACTGACATCCTGACACACACACACACACACACACACACACACACACACACACACACACACACACATACTGTCACACACACACATACTGACACACACACATACACACACACACGCACAGACATACTCACGCACATGCACACACATATACACACACACATGCTAACACACACACACACACACACACACACACACATACTAGCACACACACACACACATATACACACACACACTGACATACTGACACACACAGGCATACACACACAGGCATACACACACACACACTGACACACACACACACATATACTGACTCACACACACACACACAAACTGACACACACACAAACTGACACACACACACAAACTGACACACACACACAAACTGACACACACACACAAACTGACACACACACACAAGCTGACACACACACACAAACTGACACACACACACAAACTGACACACACACACAAACTGACACACACACAAACTGACACACTCACACAGACATAATGACACACACACATACACACACACACACACCGCATGCATACAACAGATAGGTGTCCCGAGACAGTTATGCCATTAATATACAGTACGTGTAGATAGACCCCTTCCTTTTATTTTCTGGGAAGACAAGGGAGTGCGTTGCGATGCTCCAATAATCAGGATTATTAAATCATTTTCCCCTTTTATTTTATCCCCACTTTTTCTTTTCTTTTCTGAGGTAAATCTGCCTGCTTGCCCCCTCGTCTTGTCCACCAGAAGCGTGCACCAAGTCTGCCCGAAACCAGACGTGTGGCGGGTCCCGTACGCTTTAGCGCCCAGGTGGGCGGGCTGTACCGGCGTCTGCCCGAAGTGCGGCCCAAGCTGGCGGACCACGTGAAGGGTCAGAGCCGGTCGGAACGCCCAACTCGTGCGATGACGTTGGATTCGGCATGGCCCCTCCCCCGAGCCTCGAGCTCTATAACGGATGGAGAAATCCTCCTTGTTGAGAGTTGAGAAGACTTTGTGTTCGGTGTGGGTCTTTTCATGTGGAGTGTTCCTGCTTCTGATTCCGCCCACGTCTCGCCTCGACGGCCCGCCTCCTGTTCCTCGTCTCCGCCAACACGACCTCGACGAACCGCCTCCTTCCTGGTCCCGCATGCTGCTCCACCCTCGCCCTCTGGACTCCGCCCTTCTCCACTCAAGCTCCTCCTTCAGAACATGATCTCCACACGTGCGGCTGTGGCCAGAACAACACTACTATTGTCGGGTACCGCACCATGGAGCATCCCTCCCCCGAAACGCCCAGGTATCGAACGCTATAACCTCAACTCCCCTTCCTCTCTGGCTGCAGTCCCTTTTCATTGGGGTTTCTTTTTCTGTGTGTGTGTCTGAGTGTGCTGGCACCTGTTTGTTAAGTAAGCCTGTAGAAGATCCTTATTGTTGTTACTCTTATTAATCTCACGTCAAGTCTGCACTGTGTCTGCTTAAGTAAGTTGCTTGTATTATTGTCGCACCACACCTCTATCTTCTTTCCCTGCGTTACATACCCAATAAATCTTTGTTGTGCCACATGCTTTTCCTCCCCTGCTGTTAATAAATAATTGTCATTAGGAATGTTCCCAGCTCACCTTTGTCTTTTCTCTCATTGGTCCAGCATGGTTCGAATCCAAGTTTAGCCGGGTCTTTATTCCCAACGATCCGTTCCTTTTAGCCGCTACATTCTTGGCAGTGCCGCTCGGCTGCATCCGATCCGGAAGAGTGATCCGGTTCGGACAAGGCGTACCGCGGGCGTGGTTCCCCGGTGGTTAAACTGTGTGGTTAATTAGGTAACCCGATTAACCCATAGGCGGGAGGACCCTCGGTCACGCGGTTGAGTTATTGGCGTCCACGGTCGGTTAAGCGACTCGCCGTGTCACGGAATTATCCGTGAGCGACGGCCCACAATTCCGGGGAGTCTGGTGGGAATCGACGTAGTTTCCCCCACTTAGTGGTCTTCTCACCCGACCCCACCGGCCCACAAAAATATACTCGGTGTACAAAACATGAGGAACACCTGCTCTTTCCCTGAAATAGACTGATCAGGTGAATCCAGGTGAAAGCTGTGATCCATTATTGATTGCACCTGTTAAATCCACTTCGATCAGTGCAGATGAAGGGGAGGAGACAGGTTAAAGAAGGATTTTTAAGCCTCGAGACGATTGAGACGTGGATTGTGTATGAGCGTTATTCAGAGGGTGAATAGGCCAAACAAAAGATTTAAGTGCCTTTGAACGGGGTATGGTAGTGGGTGCCAGGCACATCGGTTTGAGCGTGTCAGGAACTGCAATGCTGCTGGGTTTTTCATACTCGACAGTTTCCTGTGTGTGTCAAGAATGGTCCACCACCAAAAGAACATCCAGCCAATGGCGGGATAGTGGTCAACAATGGCTCATTCATGAAAGAGGCCATTGGAGATTGACACAAATTGCGCAGAGCAACAGACGGGCTCTAGTTAGTCAACTTCCAGTCCACTACAACATTGGTGCCGAAAGACCCATAAAAGAATGGACAACTCGTCGTGTATTGCCACAAATGGGGTAGGGCAGCTGACGACCGCACAGAGTTCCACTTCTTTCAGCAAAAAACAAGAACCTGTGGTTGCATTGGGCTAAGGAACAAAAAACACTGGATACTGGAGGATTGGAAAAAACATTGCCTGGTGTGATGAATCCTCGTTCCTGCTGTTTCATGCTGATGGGAGGACTAGGGTATGGAGAAAACCACATGAGTACATGCATCCATCATGCTGTGTGTCAACATTGCAGGCTGGCGGTGGTGGTGTGATGGTGTGGGGTGTGCTTTTATGGTACACATTGGGCCCCTTGATAAAAGTGGAGCTAAGTTTGAATGCCACAGGATATCTGAACATCATTGCCAATCAGGTGCATCCCTTCATGGCAGCAGTGTATCCATCTGTGAATGGATTTCTTCAGAAGGATAATGCCCCATTGCCACAAGGATAGGATTGTCTAGGAATGGGTCCACAAACATGACAGTGAATTCAGCTTACTGCAGTGATCTGCCCAATCACCAGATCTCAATCCAGTTGAGCATCTGTGGGATGAGATGGAATGAACTATTCAGTCGAGATCCACCACCAGCCAACTTGACAACTGTGGGAAGCATCGGAGTAAACATAGGCCAACATCCTGATGGAACGCTTTTTACAGCTTGTGGAGTCCATGCCCCGACGAATTGAGGGTGTTCCGAGGGCAAAAGGGGGTGAAACTCAATATTAGGAAGGTGTTCCTAATGTTTTGTTGTGTGTGTGTGTGTGTGTGTGTGTGTGTGTGTGTGTGTGTGTGTGTTTTTAATCAAATGTGTGAGACGAGGATCTTCTGTCTTTGTTTCCTATATCTAGGTCATGGCCTTTGGGCTTCCTGCTGCAGCTGTTTGGCGTTTCTTATGGGAACTGTCTGACACTTTCACAGTTTCCACAGTTGAGGCTGGAGAAAATGGTGACCAAGCGGCATCGGTACAAAGTGTCCGGACATATGGTCGGTAAGATGGGTTATTACCATTATGTGGATATAATTTGGACAAGTTTGATAGAAAAAAAAAAAAAAGAAACAGGATATCCTCGAGGTATGTGCACTCACCTTTGAGCTGTCTGCCCTGGGTTTGAATCTCGTCGCAGCTATAAAAGCTGTCACCCTGGTGTTTCAGAGCGATGCACCAATGTTTTTGCCATCCAATTAGTAGTGGTAGTGGTAGTAGTTGTTGAAATTGTAATTCAGTATCACAGTACTGAATAGGTTTGCCACGGCCAAGTGGAATTACAAACGTACTGTATCTGAAATAAGCAACTTATTTGTGCATTTGCACCTTCCTTGTGGCATGATAAGCTGTATCAGAAACAAACTGCCAATCCCACTGGGTACCATGCATTCACTGAGCTTAGCATTTGTGCTTTTATTGACATCTTCACTTGTGGAGCAAACACTGAGTTATTCTGATAATTACCTCTGCCACTGAAGATGGACGGAGGATATGTTTTCACCCCTGTCTGGCTGTTCTTTGTTTGTTTGTTTGTTTGTTTTCTTTGTGTGCAGGATATCTCAAAAAGTTGTCGATGGATTCGGATGAAATTTGGTGGGCAGGTTGGGTGTGTTGACAACTTGTGGAGTCCATGCCCGGAGTCCATGAGTGACGAAGTCAAAATTGTCAGATTTTGATGAATATCCATGCCCGGATCAACGCCCGGATCCACGCCCGGAACCACGCCCGGATCTGGATCCAGATACTCAAATTTTAAACTGATTCTTCACCATTGAGAAATGGGGCCAAAAAAACGTTATATACACGATGTCTCAAAATGTTGGGGACGGATTCAGACGAAATTTGGTGGACAGGTTCCGTGTATGGCAAGGACCAATTGATTCGATTTTGGTGAAGATTTGAATTTAGATCTGGACGGAGGTATGCCCTCCACCGAGTACCCTTCTAGTTATTATCTGTAATGGCCCTAGGATATCTTTGAGTCTTGACAGCTCAAACGGGATTTTGTTTATTCCTGGTGATTGTACGGCATTGCCCTGGTAACACATGTTAGACTTGTGTTGAATCATTAATGTGTGTGTTGTCCCCTGGATGGACTTTAAACTGGTGTCCTATTTGCTGGCATTAGTTGGTGGGCGTTAAACATCCCACAGTGCCCTTCGCGAAGAGTATGTGCGCTATCATCGTCACCCTGGCCAAATTAAAAATGCCTTCTCTAATCTACTGGGGGCATTGTATCAGCAGAAACAGCCGTGCCCTCTCAGCCAATGACGCAACCCGCAGCCGTTTGCTGTACACGAAGAGGCGATGTTTTATGTGGCATTGTTATGACAAACTGACTGGTGACCATTGAATTGCTGCTTGCACCTTGTTTGAACTGTTTCATCTCCATGTGTGTTTAAATTTGAAGAATGTGCTGTTAAAAGTTGATTGCATTGCTGGTTTGTGTTTTTCTTTTTCATGAGGCTGGCAAGTTACAATGCACAAGCTTCCCGAGCTATCCTCTACATGTCCCGGCATGGCACAACTCATTCTCTGAAAGTTAATACAACACTTGTAGAGCCTTTTGCAGCCCATAATGGTTCTTTCTACCTCTTCCTCGGAGAACTGGAGAAACATGAAGGTAAACTTCACTTTGGATGTGACAAAACAAATGTGACTTGCTCTATTTGAATAAATTCTCATTTTAAAAACATTTTTTTTTTTTTCGGTGATATATAACCCTTCAATCCTCGAAAATCTCAAACTCATCCTATCACTGGAATGATCATCAAATTATTCCTCCTAGCTGTTTCCTTGGTCATCCACTGGAAGAGGTTCAGTCTCTTCAACTTCTCGGCCTCACCATCAGCGATGACCTTTCCTGAGCTGATCACCTAGCAAAGCTAACCCCCAAATTCAGCAACAGAGTGCACACCCTGTGTCAATCCAAGTCTTTCCTTGGAAAATCAGAGCTACACAGTCTACAATGCCTTTGCCCATAGCACAATGGAGTACTGCTCTCCACTATGGGCTGGTGTCCCAGAATCTCACTAGTCTTTCCTGAATTCTAAGGAATCTAAAACTCTCAAAATTATAAGAATCAACTGTGGTGAGTTCAAAACACAAGGTCTGTTGGTCACTGTTTTTTACTGCTTCTTCTCCAACATTTCTCTCTCTTTCAGTCCTCTCATCCTCCTTATCTATTCCAGGATGCACATATTCTTCCAATAACCACCTCCTTGTTAAACTTCCCAAATTTGGGCTGTTTGCACACTTCAACTCTTTGGTTCCTCCTTACTTCTCCCGTCTGTGGAACCACCTTCCAGAGGATATTTTATTGCTTTTCCTTCCAGGGTTTCAAGCAAGCAGTACACTGCTACATCTTGTCATCTCCAATTCTCTCCCTTGATGTTTATTTTCCCAATTAACCTTCCTATCCGAACAACTTTACTTGCTGGTTTCAGTGTTTCCTCCTCCCTTCCTTTCTTCTTTTGGCTGTGCAATCATTCATTCATTCATTCATTCATGATATTGATGTTTGTCCCATTGTTGGAGCTGCCTTGCTCATGTAAAGGAAAAAAATTAATTGGTACATCTTGGTCAAATCAGTCTTTGTCACACTTGTGTTTCAAATAATACCATTACAAATACAATTTGGCCACTTGGCTCATAGGGGAGAGAGAGAGCAGGAGGATTTCTGCTTGAAAGAGGAGTAGAGCAGGGGCATCTCAGCTCAGTGGGAGGGGGAGAGAGTGAGGGAATCTCTGCTCACCTTGTCTGCTTGCATGCATGAACTTTGATTTCACCTGATTATGTGCCAGATAATTCTTGATATTTACTCATGGTTAGGTGAAATTAAAATAAACAAGTCTGAAAACGACGATGGTTCACGAGCGGTATTTGACGATGTAGATTGTTTCAGAAGTCAAGGATGAGATCATGTGATAATTTTGGACCAAGTTATAAAAATGATCAACATGATGTGGTACGGGTGACAGGTTATTAGCTGCAAAATGTCGAAAACCCGGTTTCGTTCAACAACTTTCAAAATTTGACCTTTGCATAACCTTTAAAGGTCACAAAACAATGTTGTGGACATTAAAATAAGGAAACAGGATACGTGCTATAGCTTATTGGAGTTAGTTCGTCGAAGAAGGTCGAAAACCCGGTTCGATTCCCACATCTTTGAAAATTTGACCTTCGTGGCCTTTAAAGGTCAAAGGTCAAGGATTATGACCTTTGGTGCAAAACTTCCTTTGGAACATTCCAGGAACAATATAATGTCATATAGGCTATATGGCATTTCACACTCCTCGGATTATTATCCATACTTTGATGAAATCAGCGTAAAAACAAACTTGAAGGGGGCATCATGGGCAAGGTTTTCGAGATAGAGCAAAATGGCTTGAAGACTTTAGGTGGGGAATGACCTCAAGATTATGCATAAAAAGTATTGTCATCCCAGCTCTCAAAGTTTGGGCGGTCATATGATTTTTATGTCAAAATTCACAATTTTCTAAGTTTTTGACTTTGTGACCTTGACCTTGGGATGAAAATGAAAAATCAGACAACGACAAGTTTTAGATAATTCATTTTGCTATTCGAATACCGAAGAAGCCATTCCATTCAGTCAATTCCCTTGGAGAAGATAGATTTTTTTTTATCCAACTACCCCCTAAAAATTGCTATTTTTTAGGCGTGGCTCCTCCCACAATGGGCGTAGCATGCCCTCATCCAGGAAAACACAACTAGACATTGATATCGAACACATAACCAAGTTTCATCAAGATCGGATCAAAGTCCACGGAGTTATGCTCTGGACAGACAGACACAGACAGACAAGCCGGTAGGTGACATGGGTGGTCGCTAGACTATTGCATACTAGTCATACAGTTTTTGACGGATCGGGCTGAAAATTTTTGACAAATAGGTTGATTATAGTGCGCATAAAAGTGCGGAAGCTGATTTTTGATTTTCGAAAAAAAAACTATTTTTCGTATTTTTTTCAAAAATTTCAAAGTCCTGTTGCTAGGCAACGGTGGCGTCCATAACAACGGTGCTCAAAAGCATACAACCAGATCCTGGTATGAACCTACCAGTCAAGTTTCATCAAAATTGGTTGACGACTCTGGCTTCCAGAGCTGTCCACTACATACAAACAAACACAGACATACAGACAAGCCGGTAGGCGACATGGGTGGTCGTGACATAATTGCATACTAGTCATACAGTTTTTGACGGATCGGGCTGAAAATTTTTGACAAAGAGTTTGATTATAGTTCGCATAAAAGCCTGGAAGCCGATTTTTGATTTTCGAAAAAATAATTTTTTTAAGGATTTTTCTAAAATGTCAAAGTCCCGTTGCTAGGCAACGGTGGTGTCCATAGCAACGGTGCTCAAAAGCATAGAACTAGATCCTGGTATGAACCTACCTGTCAAGTTTCATCAAAATCGGTTGACTCCTGGCCTGCAGAGCTGTCCATTACGTACAAACAAACAACAACAAAAAAATGACGGTAAATAGACACCCGATTTTTGAAGGATACCATTTGAAAAATAAAACCTAAATCAAAAATCGGCTCGACTAAAATTTTCTAAATATCTCGAAGTGTTTAATTCGGAAGTCTCGTTTCTCCACCTTCAAAACTGTACGACAAGTATTGAAAATATCGCAGCGGTTTTTCGGCTGCTGCATAGCAACGGGTGGTTGCTTAGCAACGAAACTCAAACGCGCATTTTCCCAGCGCATATGGCACCTGTGCGCCAAGTTTCATCGAAATCGGTTTGCTGGTTTGTGGTGTGAAGCCTCGCGTTGCAGACACACACACACACACACACACACACACACACACACACACACACACACACACACACACACACACGGAAAACCTGAGAATAACGGTACTCTAGCGACCACCCAACAGACAGACACAGACATAACGAATATTGTGGTCACTCTGGCTGGTGCTCGTGAACCAATAATCGGTTGATTCATGTGTTCCAGGAACGGAAATGTTGCTATGTGCACGTATGGTTCAGAACATTGATGGTGTCCAACTGGCTTTGTTGGAGACTGCTGTCCTGAGCCAACGAACATACTTCCAGAGCCGCAGGCTGCAAAAAAAGCAATGAGGATTTGAAAAAAACTTTCGTGTAAATTTTTTTGTTTATCTTTCTCAATACTTTGATCTTTCAGTAATATGAATATATGATGGTCTTTTTACGATGGTTGTTACCTATAAAGGGTAGGAAGCTTGGTATACTTTTTTGTTGACTGGTTGAGTAAACTTTTTAAAAAATTTGTGTTGGAGATACATTTTGAACAGTGTGTGTGTGTGTGTGTGTGTGTGTGTGTGTGTGTGTGTGTGTGTGTGTGTGTGTGTGTGTGTGTGTGTGTGTGTGTGTGTGTGTGTGTGCGCGCGCGCGCTTGATGATGAAGATCATGTGGATCAGTAATTATATGATCTGAGGCTCGGAGTGGAGCTGCCACACACACACACACACACACATCTCACACACATGGACATACAGATGGTACCTGAGACAATACAGGACTGTTAGATGAGACAAACACAGCCACTGAACTTTGGAGAAGCGCCATCACTTTCCAGAGCACTCTGGGTACCAGCCATGCCACAACAATGGTGCCGCCATTCTCACCGCACTCAGAGGAGAATTTACTCAGGAGGAATTTCCTCCTCCCCATGGATACCAACTATGAAGATTGTATGTGCTCTTATGTTTTAAATGCTAATTGTCAAGCAAGGAAGCAGCACGCACCATTTTCAAAGTCTTTGGTATGATTTTTCTTTGGCAAGAAGGCATTAAATATCTCACCATACATAATTTTTTTCACTTCATTAAAAGTCTTACAGAAAAACAACAATTCGTCGATTTCTTGCAAATTTGGAAGGCCAATCTCGAGCAAAATTGTCAATGGTCTCATGCAGCCAAATAGACAGACTGAGGCACATCCATATGATCAAACTGAATTTTTACTTGTGAAATCTAACATTCGCAAGTATATTGGTTAGTCTGGTCTGTTATTCTCTCAATTTGTCTGTCGGTATCTGTCTGTTTGTATGTCAATCGCCTCCAGGTCACATTTTTACTCTGACCTTCACGAAACTTTACCACATGGTGACAACCTGGAAGCTTATTGTTTTTGAGGTCAATAGGTCAAGGTAACAAATCGTCAATTTTCAACCGAGTCACTTGATTTATACATATTTCCAGTGCCTTCAGAAAGTATTCACACCCCTTGACTTTTTCCCATTTTGTTGTATGACAGCCTGAATTTTAAAAAGGGTTAAGTTTAAATTTTTTTGTCACCGTTCTGCACAAAATACCCCGTAATGACAAAATGAAAACATGTTTTTAGAAACTTTTACAAATTGATTGCTCATGAAATAGAGAAATATCTAATTTGCATAAATATTCAGCTCCCTGAGTCAATACTTTGTAAAAGTGCTTTTGGCAGTGGTTACAGCATCGAGTCTTCTTGGGTATGTCTGTATCAGCTTTGCACATCTGTATTTGGGGATTTTCTCCCATTCTTCCTTGCAGATTTGCTCAAGCTCTGTCAAGTTGGATGGGGAGTGTCGGTGAACAACGATATTCAAGTCTTTCCACAGATTCTTAATAGGATTCAAGTCTGGGCTTTGCCTGGGCCACTCAAGGATGCTCACACTTCTTGTTCTGAAGTCATTCCAGTGCAGCTTTGACTGTATGCTTGGGGTCATTGTCCTGTTGGAACCAATTTCACTGCAGTCTAAGGTCTTTTGCACTCTGAAGCAGTTTCTTCTCAAGGATTTTCCTGTATTTGGCTCCATTCATTTTCTCTCTATCCTTTTTAGTCTCCCAGTCCCTGCTGCTGAAAAGCATCCTCATAACATGATGCTTCAAGGTAGTGATGGTGTTAGATGGGTGATGAGCTGTGCTTGGTTTCTGCTAGACATAGCACTTTGCATTCAGGCCAAGGCGTTACATTTTCGTCTCGTCAGACCACAGAATCTTTCACGTGCGTTTTTGCAAACTCCAGATGTGCTGTCTTCTTGTGCCTTTTTCTCAGGAGTGGCTTCCATCTGGTCACTCTCCCATGAAGCCTAGATTTGTGAAGTGCTGCAGAGATTGTTGTCCTTCCAGCAGGTTCTCCCATCTCAGCCAAGGAACTCTGTAGTTATGTCAGAGTAGTCATTGGGTTCTGTCACTTCCCTGACCAAGGTCCTTCTTGCTTGGTTGCTCAGTTTGGTCGGATGGCCAACTCCAGGAAGAGTCTGGATAGTTCTATATTTTTTCATTTCCTAATGATGGAGCTCACTGTGCTGTTGGGAACTTTCTACACTCTAGAAATTGTTTTCTTCCCTTCCCCAAATGACAGATTTTTTAAATTCAATCCATTTTTAATTCAAGCTGTAACACACCAAAATGTGAAAAAGTCAAGGTGTGTGAATACTATCTGAAGGCACTGTATATACCCTATATAAAACTGAAAAAACACGGGTCAACGGTGAACCCTCGTTGAGGTGAAGTCTTGATCGACCCCTCTGAGTGTCTTTTCATTACGTACTGTTTGAACGTGAGTTGGACCATTAGTATGCTTTTTATTAATTACTTGTTGGACCTTGACTACGTCTATTAATTACGGATTATTGGAACATACCTTTTAGACATGTGGACCTTTCTTTCAATCCCTTACACCTTTTAGACTAATTTCCACCATTTTGAACCTTTTATACCCTTTGGACCTTTTAAGACACTTTATACCCTTTAAACCTTTACACCCTTTAGACCTTTAAGGCCCTTAAGACCGTTTATAACCCCATTGGACCCCTAAGATCCTTCAGATCATTTGTAACCCTGACACATTGGACCCCTTATAACCCTTTAGAACCCCAAGACCCTTTTGACATTTTATAACCCGAAGACCCCTAGATATTACAATCGCTGTTTTGGCTTCAGTTTATAAGTTCCAGATCTACTCCTGAATATTTGTCTTCCACTTAGAATCATCAACTCCACTTCTTAGCCCAACAACCCATTGGAATGAAAACAATAGTTTTGTGTAATAGCTTTTGACCTATTTCCATTAAAAACTAGGGAGTTCATTGAACACGTTACCCCGTTCAGTCTTGAGAAAGTAGGACAAGTTCTTAATGTAAAGTACAATCTGCCACCAAGATGGGGTTCAAGCCTATCGAGCCAGGGAAAGACATGAAAGGAGTCAGAGATGTCTTGTGGGAGGAAGGATTCTGTTTAACAGATGATGACCAGTTTATCAGCAGAAGCCTGGATGAAGAGATCTGTCAGGTAGGAGTGTATACCTCAGATGTTTGAGGCCCACACAATGAGGGTCAGGGAATGAGGTGCTCTTGGCAGAGAGCAGGGATGTGGAAAGGTGGTGGGGGGAGGGAAGCTGCGAGGGGAAATCTAGAGTGCATGGTTGGAGAGGGTGAGAGAGGAGGGAAGCTTGGGGGGGGGGAGGGGGTCACACGAGAGAGAAGACAGGGCTGGGTGAGGGGTGGGTTGAGGAGCATGCTGTAAGGGGGTGGGGAGAGGTGGAAGCAGAAATGGAGGGCATGATGTGTGTGGAGAGATGCTGAAGAGGGGGACACAGAGAAGGGCGGGCGTTGGGAGGGCGCAGGCATGTAGGAGGTGACAAGGTGGTGGTTGCTGACATTTACGGGTTTGACACCATCAACGGACATGAAGGAGAGTTCATGGTCATGTGCAGGCAACCTCTCAGATTTGACTTCTCATGATTCCCAATTTGAATATACAGAGACAGACATTATGGGCAGGATGAAATGAGTAGTGCTGTAGGTTATGGGGGGAGGGGGAGAGAGGAGGAGGAGGTTAAGAGAGTGTGTTTGGACGGTCGATGGACCAAGCATCTGAGTGAGACAGTTTTGTGAAATACAACTTGTGAAAAAGAATAAGAAGAGGTTTAGATCGTGATGATGAAGAAACATGTGGACTGACAAAAATAAGGA
Source organism: Eptatretus burgeri (assembly GCF_056783735.1). Taxonomy (NCBI): domain Eukaryota; kingdom Metazoa; phylum Chordata; class Myxini; order Myxiniformes; family Myxinidae; genus Eptatretus; species Eptatretus burgeri. The sequence continues at coordinate 12,593,165 of NC_140966.1, forward strand.
AAGGGAAGCATTTTAAAATATTACTAAAAGCTTGTAAAGTAAGAAGCAGTTCATTCAGTTAATATTCAATTTGGAGGTATTGAGAAGAGGAAGGAATGAAGAATAACTGAAGGAAAGAAATAAACTCCAGAATGCATTTCTGGGGTGTTTTTGATTTGTTTGTTTTTCAGCAAGGAAGGGAAATGATGTAAAGTTGAGTAAGGTGAAAGGACAACACATTGGAGAATGAAAGCTGAATGAGGCACACGGCGTCAGAGCAGAGAAATAATTTGCCCAACAACTAGCTGAGGCCTGGGAGAGTAGGCCACACTCATCGGGACACACATTTGGCAATACACCACAAGGTACGGTTAAAGACAGAAAATTGGACAAAACACAAACAGCAACAAAGGGGTGAAAATATAACAGAAAGACACGATGGATCTGGTCTGGTAAACTTACCTTTGATGAAATGGACAATGGAACTGCAAACCCCAACATTCAATGCACTCAGAACCAGAAGTCAATTGAAGGAGATAATCTGAGGTCAGCCACAATGATGGACTCCATTACTTTGCGTATGATGGTGAGAAGGCTGATACATCTGTACTTGAGAGGATTCCTATTAATTTTGTATGACTATTGATGCTCATAGAAGGGTTAGGTGATAGGGTAAAAAGGCAACATAGTGACATAGGGTCACATAGTGACATGGGGTCACAGTTGGACACAAGCAAGAGAATGAATGAACAATAAAAGAATAGGAAAAGAAACATGGTAACCTGCAAGTAAGAGAGTGGAGTTGGTTGGATTAATGGAGGGAGTTAAGCTTGTTGGTAAGTAGAGGTGAAGATGAGATGACTGTGCACCATTTGCTTGAAGGCCTGGAGAGAAGAGTGAATTCAACTGTCTCCAGGAGGCAGTTCCACAAATGGTAGAATAATGGAACAAAATAGTGGAGGTGTGCAGTCTGCTTGGATTTTGGGAGTTTTAGCAGGAGAGGGTTACTGGAGGAACATGTGCATCCTGGGAAGAGCTATGGAGGGTTAGAGGGCTGAGAGAACAGAGGGAGCTAAACCGGAGGAGACGTGTTAAAAAAAAAAAAGGCCATCGGTCAGTCTGTGATGTAAGTGGAGCAGGCCTTGTTCTTCGGCCTTATTGTGGTAGATGCTGATCATATTGAGAGCTTTATATTTCACAAAATCTTGGATAGACAGATGTGATGCTGAGTTACCAACCTTCGGGGAGTGCAGTACTCCAGGAAGCTGCTGAATCTGGAGAAAATGTTGAAAAACCTAAATTACCTTTTTATTTTATTTTTTACATTGTGTAATGGTCGTGGAGGATCTGCGACACAAATGACACGCGCGCGCGCACACACACACACCATTTGTAGACAAATACACGAGACAACACCGGACTTGACTTTAGACAAACACAGCCACTGTCCTTGGGAGAAATGGCTTAACCTCCCAGGGCACTCTGGTTCCCAGTAAAGGGATCATTGTAATGTTGCTTTTCTCTCTGATGTCTTTATATTTATCTTTCCCCTGCAATTCAGCATGCCTTGATCCACAGCTCTCCACCTTTTTCTATCTTGGGCTATACATTTGTTGTGCTTCTTCAATAGTAATTCCAGCTTTCTTTGGGTAGTTCTCCACTGTTCGCTTCCGTCTGGTTAATTGTCTACCCACTGGCCTTATACTAGTCATCATGCTTTGGAGTGTTTTGACTTGTCTTTCCTCTCGTCTTCCAATATTTGAAAACTATTTCAGTCTGGATTTATGTATTCTTGCACTCCTTGGAATCTGTACACGTCTTGCTCTTACGTGTCAGGTCAGGTTAGATCTGTGACCTGCTACAGGTACCATGTAAACCTGTACTAACCTGTTCCATGGTCGGGTTGTCGGCGACGCAACCGTCTCCCCCACCAGTTTTTCTGGTGAGGAGGGTGTTTGGATATAGACACTCAGCAGGATTAAAAACAAAACCTGTCAAAGGGTGGAGGAGCTCGTTGTGAGCCAACGGCCATCCATATCTAGTGCCCAACTGTGTCTGCGGACGTCCTCTTGCAGTTGGGTTACTTTTTTATTATGAGGGTGGTGGCAGGATTTGCACTCTGGCCACCGTAAAACCCTTCAATCCGCAAAACACAAAAACGCAAAAAAAATCTGAAAACCCACTCCGTGGGAGTACCTCCTGTGCAGCTTCCTTCACAGGGCAGCTCACCGGATGACGGGATTGGGGCAAAGCCTTTGGGACCCCCAATCTTTGATAATAGGAGGGAAACCACGGGGTAACATCCCTGGGTCAGATTGCGGGAGAGTGTGTCGGAGTGGTGCTGAGGTGTCTTTCCACCAGACGGCGGTCTCCTTGGGTTAACCTGAGGCGGTCCCTTTGGGTGGGTGCCTGGAATGTCCTATCCCTAAGAGAGGATGATCACCTGTCTCTGTAATCATCTGAGCTCAAGCGTTTGGACATCGGGATTGCAGCTCTCTCTGAGGTTCGGAGACCGGATTGCGGCGAGATAATGGTGGGTGGTTACACCTACTATTGGTCTGGTCGCCCTGATGGTTACCATACCCAAGGAGTTGCTGTAGCTGTGTCCAATAAGCTGACCCCAATGATAATTGAGGTAACACCGGTCAACGAGCGTATTATGAGATTAAGGATTCGTCACTCCTGAGGTGTCATTTCTCTGGTCTCTGTATATGATCCGACTGAGGCGAGTGATCTCACCGTGAAGGATGCATTCTACGCCACACTCGAGTCTGTGGTTGATCAATGCCCCAGACGAGATATACTTCTAGTCTTGGGCGATTTCAATGCATCGACTGGAACTGATAGGGATGGTTATGAGATGTGTGTTGGTCCCCATGGGTCAGGAACTATGAACCAGAAAAGCACTAAGTTCCTTGACTTTGCAAGAAGTCATGGACTTAGGATGGCTGGTTCATGGTTTCAGCGCCCACAAGCTCATCGCTGGACTTGGTATTCCAACACTGGCATTGCGACAAAGGAGATTGACCATGTCCTCATTGACGGTCTCTGGAGGATGATCCAGAACTGCAGGGTCTACTGGAGTGCTCAGTTCCTCAATACTGACCACAGGCTTGTTGTTGCAACTCTAAAGCTGCACCTTAAATCCTGGAGAATGGTACCATCCCAGCCGAGGCTGGATGTTGGCAAGCTCAGGGATGAGAGAGTAGCTGAGGAGTTTGCGAACAGGCTGAGTGGACACTTGGGGGGTCTGGGTGCTTTGAGGGGTCCTGAAGAGTTGTGGAGTGCCTTCAAGACCACCATCCTTGATGTTGCCGGTGGATGTCTTGGAACTCACCGCAGGGCAAAGAAGAATTTTGTCTCTCAAGGGACACTGGATACCATCGATCAGAGTCGCAGCGCCAGGCTGAATGGCAGAGCTGAGCTGTTTGGGGAGCTGAGGCGTAAAACTGTACGTGCACTGAGGGTGGACAAGGAGACCTATGTGCGAGGAATCTGTGAGGGGGTAGAGCATCACCTGTGGACAGGTGATTCTCGTCCCGCATACAGGGGAATTCGCGCATTGCGTTCACCAAAGCCCATCTCTCGGAGCACTACAGTTAGAGCAGAGAGTGGTAGGCTCTTGACAGAGGAGTCTGAAGTGAAGGCCCGCTGGGCCAGTTACTTTGAGCGGTTGTACCAGGCTGATCCCACAGCTGTCGAGTTGGACGTCAAGGGTGTTAGAATCCCTGTTGCTGACCCTCGAATCAATTGTGGTTCACCTTCGCTTGTGGAAACACGGGCTGCGGTGAACCGGTTGAAATGGGGCAAAGCTCCAGGGATCTGTGGCATCCATGCTGAACTTCTCAAGGCTGGTGGAAATGCTGCACTCGTGTCGTTGCATGCAGTTTTGTGCTCTGCCTGGAACACAGGCATCATCCCAACTGATTGGAAGAGGGGCCTTGTTGTCCCTCTCTGGAAAGGGAAGGGTGATCGCCAAGACTGCAACAACTACCGAGGGGTGACGCTGCTCTCAGTGCCGGGCAAGGTCTTTGCTCGGATAATTCTTGATAGGGTTCGCCACCATCTGTTTGAGCACCAGTGTCCAGAGCAGTCAGGCTTTACACCAAAGAGGTCAACGATTGACCGTATCCTTGCTCTTGGGGTCCTCACCGAACACAGATGAGAGTTTTGGCAGGGGCTGCTTACAGCCTATTTTGATCTCTGTAAAGCGTTCGATTCAGTGAATCGGGATGTCCTCTGGAGGATTCTTGGTCTTCGTGGGGTGCCACCATAACTGATCGATCTGATGTCTGAACTCTACTCTGGTACTGAGAGTGCTGTGAAGTGTGGTGGTACCATCTCTGACTTATTTCCAGTTGTTACTAAAGTTCATCAGGGGTGTGTACTTGCCCCCACACTTTTCAGCACTTGTATGGACTGGATTTTAGGGAGGATGTCGGAGAGATCAAGCTGTGGTGCATCGTTTGGGAATGTCAAGATCTCGGACCTTGATTTTGCAGATGATGCAGTCATCTTTGCGGAGATTTAGATATCCTTTTGGGGGCCCTCGAGGTGCTGAATGAGGAGTCTGAGCCACTGGAATTACGGGTTTCTTGGGTCAAAACTAAGATCCAGGCTTTCGGTGACATCTTGGATGCTGCTGTCCTGTCTGTGTCTGTTTGTGGTGAGGATGTTGAGGTCGTGGAGAGATTCACTTACCTTGGCAGTGATATTCATGTCTCTGCTGGCTGTGAGTCAGAGGTCAATAGACGTCTGGGTCGGGCCTGGGGAGTCATGGATTCACTGGATCATGGGGTGTGGCACTGCCGGTACCTGTGCAGGAGGACGAAAGTCCGAGTCTTCAGGTCCTTGATACTTCCAGTCTTGCTCTATGGATGCGAGACTTGGACTCTGACCAAGGATCGGAGACAGAGCCTTAATTCCTTTGGTACCAGGTCTCTTCGGAAAATCCTTGGCTATCGCTGCTCGGATTTTGTGTCCAATGAGCGGTTGCTGAGAGACTCAGATGAGATTTGTTACCTGCATAGTCCGTGAGTGTCAGTTGTGGCTGTATGGACATGTGGCTCGTTTTCCTGACGCTGATCCTGCTCACCAGATTCTCTCAGCGGGGGAGTCTCGTGAGTGGAGGAGGCCAGTGGGCCGACCACGTGCCTCGTGGTTGCAGCAGGTTGACCATCATCTCAAGGAGATGGGGATGGGCCTGGCATCTGCCTGGGGGATGGCCAGACGGAGGCCCCTGGAGTACTGGCGGAAAGTGGACACAGCGACGCGCTGTTCTGGCACATGCTCCCATACCTGACCTTTCTCTTATACAATATCTTCATTACACAATCATCCCATTTTATGTTCAGCAATTTTCTCAACAAATGCATTTCAAAGAAATCAATATTTAATTATTTCTCTCTCTTGTTGTGAGGGTTCATGTGCTTGATCCATATATCACTAGAGAGTTCATAGAATACCTTAAAAAAAGGATATTGGTGGGGTCTGCAAGCAGCAAATCTGATTGGTCGAGATGATGTAAAATGGCATAACATTTTGTCCAAGTACTGCAAAACTAAAGGTTTTTGAACGTGCCAATAAGGCCACTTTTGTTTTACAGTGTTCAAGGATATATATATATATATATATATATATATATATATATATATATATATATATATATATATATATATATATATATATATATATAATTCCAGCAGTGTGTGTGTGTGTGTGTGTGTGTGTGTGTGTGTGTGTGTGTGTGTGTGTGTATGTGTGTGTGTGTGTGTGTGTGTCTGTGACCGCTGTTTCTCGACAACCACTGGTCCGATCTAATTGAAACTTTCCAGATATATTGCTGGGGACCTGAGGATGTTCCTTTTCAAGGTTTGATATTAATCGGACAAGTGCTTCCCAAGTTTTGGCCATTTATTTACCAAACCAATGACAAGACACGTTGTTGCGTGGGTGTGGCCGATGGGGAAGGGAAGCTCAGCTGCGTTCCCCATTACGGGTTACAACGTACGGGCTTCCAGATAATGATGACTTCGTGTATTCTAATAATTTCTCGATTTCTTCTGCGCATTTATAGATAAACACAATGCCCCAAGTTATGATCGTTTTCATATTAGACGGTGCATAAATTTCGGTAACATCAGAGTGCTGGTATGCTCCGAACCAGGAAGTAAATTTTTTTCTCTCTTCTCTTCTCTTTTTGTTTTTCCTTGTGACGACATTGCGAAAAGGTAAAATACGTTGGCGCTAATTCAATAATTGGGTATTCAAACTAAATTGCGAATAATCCTAACTGCGAATAATATGCGAACTTCCGGGCCACGCACATACGGGCGAAGAAACGGCCTGTGTGGTTGTTGTTTGTTGCTCGCAGTTTGATTATTTATTTATTTACTTATTAATTTTTTTTTTTTTACGGGCACGTAATAGTATCTATAATTCCAGCAATTTCTGTGTGTGTGTGTGTGTGTGTGTGTGTGTGTGTGTGTGTGTGTGTGTGTGTGTGTGTGTGTGTGTGTGTGTGTGTGTGTATGTCTGTGTGTGTGTGTCTGTGTGTGTGTGTCTGTGACCGCTGTTTCTCGACAACCACTGGTCCTATCGAATTGAAACTTGCCAGGTATATTGCTGGGGACCTGAATATGTGCCTTTTCAAGGTTTGATATTAATCGGACAAGTGCTTCCCAAGTTATGGCCATTTATTTACCAACCACTAACAGGACACGTTGCTGCGTAGGCGTGGCCGATGCGCCATTTAGTTACCAATCACAGGACACGTTGCTGCGTAGGCGTGGCTGCATAGGCTGGTGCGCGGCCGGCCGATGATGATGTCACGTCATGTGCCGTGCCGGTTACGATGGGGATCGGTGCCTTAGTTACCATGGCGTCGGCGTGGCAATGGTCAATGGCAGCGAATGTCATGGCAAGCAAAGACAGGCAGGTAAACTTAATTTTAATTAACTCTGTGTGTGTAAGTATCACAGCAGTTGTTACTGCAATGCAAGAGATAATTCGTGGAATGCATGTGAACATTCCGTACGTGCACGCTCCACTTCCACATAGTGATGACTTAATGTATTCTAATAATTTCTCGATTTATTATGCGCATTTATAGATAAACACAATGCCCCAATCCAGTCGTCATTTACGAGAGCGAAGGAACGGCCTGTGTGATTGTTTGAAAGGTTTTTTTTTTTGGGGGGGGGGGGTTGCACGTTCGGGCACGCACGTACGGGCACGCGAGAGCGAAGGAACGGCATGTGTGGTTGTTTCTGGCTCGCGGTTTGAAAGTTCTTTTGTTTTGTTTTGGGGGGGGGGGGTTGCACGTAAGGCCACGCACGTATGGGCATGCACGTACGGCCACGCACGTACGGGCACACGAGAGTGAAGGAACGGCCTGTGTGGTTGTTGTTTCTGGCTCGCGGTTTGAAAGTTTTTTTTTTCTGCACGTACGGTCACGCACGTACGGGCATGTACGAATAATAATAATAATAATAATAATAATAATAATAATAATAATAAGCATACAAACCATGTTTCCCCATTGTCACGGGTCACTCACCTGTCTTTGATTTTTCACCTATTTATTTATTTTCATTTCTTTATATTTTCATTTTCAGATGCTTTCCCACGGTTCTGTGATTTTTCCTGGTGTATCGGCTTCAATGTCCATCGGCATGCAAAATTACCATGTTTCCCCATTGTGTCGGGTCACTCCCCTGCAGTTTTTTCATGTATATTTGTTTTCATTTATTGTTTTCATGTATTTATATTTTCATTTATGGATGTTGTACGACGATTCTGCGATTATTTATTTTTTCCGGTGTACCGGCTTCGATGTCCATCGGCGCACAAAATTTCAGCTTTCTTCATCACCTGGAAGGCACCGATCTTTAACATCAGTCAGTGAATTAGTCAGTCAGTCAGTCAACGTTAAGAAAGTGCTTTATATATGTTAGATATTCATACCAGAAGTTGATGTCACAAACTTTTAATAAGATAATCAATTTACAAAATATAACACATGCAATTCCAAAAGTCAGTGAAACAGCCTTTGAAAGCTGTATGTTTTGCAGTGTTCCAACGTTATTTAAATGTCTAGTGCAATACAGTGAAAGATATAATCAATGATTACATGTAGAATGCTTATGACAGGTTCTATACATTTTCTAAACCAATGTAGTTCTTACAGGTGCAGTCTTTTCAGGCTTACGTGACCCAAATAAACACCCACCACAAATATGCATGCATTGGTTTCAGCAAACGATATAGTGAACTAACAAGTTGCACATGCTTGTGCTTCCATTGCTTTTTCATGATGTGGACGTATATACGATACAGTATTTCAAACATTAGGCACTGGGTCATTTCTCACAAAGCAGTCATTGCAGCCAATCTTTTTTCAACTCTGATATAAAGTTTGACATCTCATTCCAACTAATAATTTGAAGCTCCATCTAAAAGGTGGCAAACTTGTGAAGATTGCTTTCTGTCAGTCAAAAAATGTTCTTACAATTACTGTATTTGACAGAGGCAATTGTGAATGACTTCTTTATGAGAAAGGACCCAGTGCCTAACCTTTGAAAGGCTGTCCTATGCACGTCTATACGCCTTTTACTCACATAAAATGCTGATTGTTTCAATTAAATTTTCCATCATTGATCCAAATTTAATTTCATTCACCCAAATTTCCCAATGCTGGCATAATATCATGAACTAAAAACGAAAAAATACAATCTTAGGAGGCAGGTCTTGTAAATTTGGAGGATGGATTACTCATTGGAGTATGAAAAGTGCAATTACTTTTTGGTTTAGTTTTAATACTTTATGAGTATTATCAAGTTGCATAATAGCCTTTTGTCAAGTTGCGTTGCCCAGATAGCATGTGGAAACTTTGCAGTCACTATAAAATGGTAACAAAAAAAACATTAAAAAGACTGGGGACCACAATATTTGTAATGTTAAACCTTGTTGATTATGATGAAAAAGTGGTGGGGTTTACTTTAAACATAAGGCATCAGGTTTATGTTTTTCCACCATCACAAAGCATAGGGCTCCTTTGGCGAAGTCCATCATGCTGGAGGCAAGGGTTGGAGTTTGGAATCGAATTTGGATAGGTCAAGGTGATGGTGACTCTGCTCTTTCCCGCTGTCTAGTACGTTCTTTTCGCCCAGTGTGTGCAGCCGAATTGAGCCTGTTTACAAGCGTCTGCACAAACGTGTGACGGGACCTCTCGTTGATGAGGCGGGCCTTGTCATGCATCAACTGCTTCTCTGCTACAGAACGCTTCCTGCAGGAGAGAGACAAACAATCACAGATTAAACTACAACAAGAATCAAAGATTGCATAGCCTCGCCCAAACTTGTTTTGTGTGGTTTTATAGTACATATTTAAAAGATGTACTCACATATTAATTGTCCATACTTTATAGACCTAATCAATTTCTAATTGTACATCATTTATAGAGGAACTTAGTTGAAAAAAAAGAGAATATGTACTCCTGGCTACCACTAGGTGGCGCTTGTGGATTAGGTTAGCACATTGTGTGCAGACAAACAAACAAACAGACAAATGGACCCAAATGCAATACCCTCTCCTTTGGCGAGGATAACTAGAACAGCACTCGGTGGAGAGCATACCTCCACCAGGCTGAACAGTTTACGTTTTGCATCCCACTTATAGGCCGGATCTGTAACCAAACCTTAACCAAAATCTAATCGGCTTTTTCTTGTCACCACCCCAACTCATCCACCAAGTTTTGTTATAATCCTTCCACAACCTTTTGAAATATCATGATCTGTGTCGTTTGGTCCTATCTCTCAATGGTGCAGAATCACTTGGAAATTAAAACATTTTTCTAGTATCCAGATCAAGCCTGGTGTTGGCTTAGTGGTTAGGGTGTTGGCTTGGGATCCTAGGGTCCTGAGTTCAAGCCCCATTGGCCGCTGAATGAAATACACCAGGAGGTTGACTCAGCCTGTAATCCTTCCGAGGTCGGCAAAATGAGCACCAGTGTACTGGTAAGGGGGACACTGCATCAGCGGCATAGCCACGTCCCAAGCAATGATGCAACCAGCAGCCACAGGCTGAGAGATAGAGAGATAGAGATAGAGATAGAGAGAGAGAGAGAGAGAGAGAGAGAGAGAGAGAGAGAGAGAGAGAGATAGAGAGAGAGAGAGAGAGAGAGAGAGAGAGAGAGAGAGAGAGAGAGAATGAGAATGAGAATGAGAATGAGAATGAGAATGAGAATGAGAATGAGAATGAGAATGAGAATGAGAATGAGAATGAGAATGAGAATGAGAATGAGAATGAGAATGAGAATGAGAATGAATATATATATATCTATCTATCTATCCAGATCCAGATCCAGGTCTTCACCTAACTCGAATCAACTCGTCCTTGTCACACACCCAACCTGTCCACTAAATTTCGTTCAAATCTATCCATAACTTTTTGAGATGATATGCTCACAGACAGACAGACAGACACACAAACAGGGGTTAAACCACAACCTCCACCCACCACGGGTTGTGGAGGTAAAAAGGAAAAATGACAATTTGCCAGCATAATTCGCTTCTGTAGCACTCCATCAGTACACCAGTTGGTTGGACTCGAATGCAGATGAGTGATTGACCAGACAGAATCAAGGTGAATGCACCCCCCTGCTGAGATTTCTGGTCAGCCTTTTTATACAATGCTTATGTTATACAAGAGTAAAACAGATTTTTACATTCCTTACATTGTTAGCTCATCTATGGCGAAGTCAAGGTGAGCTGTTAAAGCCATAACGATGTCCTTCAGACAGTCAGTCTGGCAGTGGGTCCATTAACATTTTTTTTGTTTTGTTTTTCCCTACTCCTCCGAGGCAGCTCAACGGATCGCTTTGAAACTTGACATGATGATTCATGACGTCAATACGCAAAAACTAATGGAGCCCTTTTCCTTTTTGAAATTCAAATCCAGGTGGCGAGATAACTAGCTAATTAACTCAAAATGTAATCTATGTTTGTTTGTCAATTTTTAGATCCTCGTGGAGGATCTCTAAGTCTTACTCACGTTGTTGTTGTTCATCTTCTTCTTGTGGAATTTTTTGTTTCACAGCCTACAGTTTTCATCGAAACTCCCTGAAACTTTCCATATACTGTATATGTAAAAATACCCTGCGCAGACAGTAACCATCTCCGATTTTGAAAATTCCTCCGAGAAAAAAAAGTTATGACGTCAAAATATCTCCGCTAATGGAAATCGCCTAAAAAATTATCTCCGAAACTAGGCAAGCTTTTTGAATTCTGTTTGCGGGAATCGAACAGGACATTAGCAGAGATGAACTACCGCACATATGATACATCACTATGACGTCATTCCTATTTTTTGACATTTTTTGTTTCACAACCCAGAGTTTTCATCGGATCTTCGTGAAACTTGCCATGTATATGCAGAAAGCCCACGCGCAGGCAGTAACCATCTCCGATTTTGGAAATTCTTCATCGAAAAAAAAGTTGACGTCAAAATATCGCCGCTAATGGAAATCGCCTATACCATTATCTCCGAAACTAGGCAAGCTGGTTGAATTTTGTTTGCGGGAATCAAGCCGGGCATTAGCACAGATAATTTATCGCAAACCTGATACATCACAATGACGTCATATTCGTTTTTATGACGTCATCATTAAGAGGCCGAGGATCTTGGCTCATTTGAGCTTGTTTTTGCAATGCAGCCCGACTACGACCCCCTCCATTGGGAGATGAGCGTCTGTCCCACTTGGGAGTATTCATTTTAAATCATTGCTAGCACTTTATGATAGATTATTCCAAAGGAACAGTTCACAAAGTGACAGACAAAGTACAGACATCGCTGACACTAGGGGGTAGAGAGAAAGCATGATTGTAGGAGTATAAAGGTCATGGATAGACACAGGAAATGGCAGGGGATGTCTGCACGATGGTTGTCAAATTTAATAGGAATTGAAAATGTACTCAAGATGTGGTGGAATGTCCCATGAATACAAACCTCTGTTTCTGTGCACTTTTAGTGAATTAATATTCAACTTATCTGGGCTCAGTGAAAAGGTGTATATAATAATATTTATCCCCCAAATGTCTCGGATGTCACGAACATGGTCTTGTAGCAACTTTAAAACAAAACTAAATGAAGTGTACAACACAGGTCATTGAGAATTCTATCCAGAAACTTCATAAACAACAATGATACTTACAATCTCACTCTGTCACTATGGAAGGATTGACAATCAAACCCTCCTGTCCATTTCCATAACCACTGGGAGAGATGCAGCCTCTCGAACTTCTAGGCCTCACCATGAGCCATGACTTATCTTGGGCTGACCACATAACAAAGCTGGCCTACAAAGCCACCAGTGGAGTGGCCATCCTCTGTCATTTAAAGTGACTCCTCGAAAAATTAGAAATACTCATAGACTACAAGGCTTTCATCCATACATCAGTGGAGTACTTCTCTCCCTTATAGGCTGGTGCCCCAGCATCACTTCTGTCTCTCCTGATATCTGTGAAATCTAAAATTCTCTGTTTTATTGTCAACCAACCAAAATACAGGCTTGCTGCTCACCTTAACTCTTTTGTGCATCTTTTCTCCCGTTTGTGGAACCGCCTTACTGAAGCCGTTCAAACCCACTCTTCACTTCATGGTTCAAACAGCCAGAGCCAGGGCACTTACCATGGAACTCCAGTTAAAAAACCTGTTCAGTAGTCTCTTGCAAATGCTCTGGGTTTAAATGTGGGACTCAGTGGCCTCTGTCAGGTGGAATTCGCTTGTGAATTATGGGAATGTACCTTTTAACATCAAACATTCGCTAACGCCATGGATGGTTCCCATGTGAACGGTTTAGCACTTTGTCTTGACAGCTTTCATAACCCATCCCCTTCCTGCAGTTATCATCTCTCATCACATCTTCATTTTCCTTCGTTACCGAACTCATACTTATTCATTCCTTCACCCATCTTCCTTCGCTCCCTCCCAGGCAATGGAAGCTGACAGCATGTAAGCACTTTACAGCTATGGCTCGCGTGTGTGCGTGTGTGCGTGTGTGCGTGTGTGCGTGTGTGCGTGTGTGCGTGTGCGTGTGTGTGTGTGTGTGTGTGAGAGATATGTCTATAAACAAGCCTAGCGTTGCTTTAGCGGTTAAGGTGGATAGCTTGGGACTTTAGGGTCCTGAATTTGAGCCCATTTCGGCCATTGAATTAACACTAGGTGGGGTTGACTCAGCCTGTCATCCTTCTGAGGTTGGCGAAATGAGTACCAGTGTACTGGGGTAATAAACTTTCGGGGTCACCTACGTCGGAGTGGCGACCCGTCCTCCTTGCCAATGAAACTGCCTTGGCAGCCCTATTTGCCTTTACAGTGTGAAAGGAATTGTATTATTATTATTATTATTATTATTATTATTATTATTGTTATTATTATTATTATTGTTGTTGTTGCCTGATGTTGGCTTAATGGTTAGGGGTGGTGGGCTTGGGATCCTAGGTCCTGTGTTCAAATCCCACTCAGCTGTTGAATTAATACTAGGTGGGGTTGACTCTGACTGTCATCCTTCAGAAGTTGGCAAAATGAGTGCCACCTTGCTGGTATCCTGTGTCAGAGTGGTGACTCGTCCAGGATTGTGCCAAGAAGACTGCTTAGGTAGCACTGACGCTCTGCACAGAGTATGGTCCCAATGGATGGGATGGATTATATTATTATATCTATAAGCAGGTGTCATATTTGTATTTTCGTGAACTCTTCTGAAACCTAACCTCTCAAATAGGTGGTGCCTTCCTGTACAGGTGTGGCCAATAGGGGGTCTGAACGAAACCATTTATTTTCCATTGAAACAATAGTTCGCTAATGCCGAAATCACTTATGAAGGTTGTTTCATGATGTGAGCAATTGTCAAATACAGCAATGTCCAGAAACGAGACAAACCTTCCAACCATTTCATGATATCCAGTCTTCAAGAATTATCTTTTGTCAACTAAAAGTATTTACACCCTGGAAGATGTGGAGGCATGGAAAAGTTTGGATGCCTAGAACCATTTGATGTCTGGTTGGATTAGTGATGTGGCTGTTGTTGTGAAGAATGGCTATCACATTGTATGAGCAAAGGTTGGCCAAAAGTACTGCCCCCAGTGACGGGAAAAGTTTCAGTCAATTTATCAATTTAAATTATTTCATGGACTTTAATAAGGTTAATTGTGTTGCACTCTTGGTTTCACCAAGAGCCAAAGCTCTGAGATACTTAAACTGCCCACCGCAAAATGGTGGTGCAACATCAGGTGGAAGAGGCTGGATTTGTCTAAAAGGAGTGTCGAATATCCGACTTGCAAAATAAAATTTGGCATCAACATTATAACCTCCGCCACCGGAGGTGAAGGATGTTATGTTTTCACTGCTCTCTGTTCGTTACTTGCAAAATCGAATATTTTTCAAGTATATTGGTTAGTCGATTTTGTTATTCTGTTTGTTTGTCTGTCTGTCACCGACACGTCACAATTTTAAACTGATCTTCACGAAACGTCACCACATGGTAGAATTAGTCATAAGCAAGAAGTCTATTGTTTTTGAGGTCAAAAGGTCAACATCAGCCTAAGGTCAACAACTTTGGTGAGATTTCTAAAAAAATCCTCAATTTTCATCCGATTGACTTGAAATTTGAAGAGGATTTGCATATCAGGTCAATAAATTCAACCAGTAAATTATTTTTGAGGTCAACATCGACCAAAAGGTCACCATAGGCCCAATGTCAACAACTAAGTAAGGTGGTATTTCTAAAGTCCTCAATTTTCATCCCATTGACTTGAAATTTGAAGAGGAGTTGCATATCACGTCACTGAATTCAACCACTAATTATTTTTGAGATAAAATTTGTTTTATGGATTTTGCAAGTTTCGTACTCTGCACAATGTCTTCTTCGTGTTTGTTTGTTTGTGAACAAAATATCTCAAAAAGTTGTTGACGGATTTGGACGAAATTTGGTGGAGAGCTTGGGTTTGTGACAAGGACGAAATGATTATATTTTGGTGAAGATCTAAATCCAGATCTGGATATGAGAATTTTAAAAGTGATTTTTCACCATTGATAGGGCCAAAAACGACATATAGCACGATATCTCAAAAAGTTATGAATGGATTCGGATGAAACTTGTTGGGCAGGTTGGGTATGTAACAAGGAAGAATGGTTCGTCTTTGGTGAAGATCTAAATCCGGATCCGGATCTGAGAATTTTTTAAGTGATTCTTCACCATTGAGTGAGAGGGCTAAAACAACCTATTGAAAAGATATCTCGAAAAGTTTTATGGACGGATGCGGACAAAACTTGGTAGTGAGTTGGTTAGATGACAAGAACAAGCTGATTAAATTTTAGTTCAGGTCCAAATCCAGATGCAGCCTATCAGTGGGATACAAAACGTAAACTAATAAGCCTGGCGGAGGTATGCAATCTACCGAATGTCCTTATTGTTCATGCCTGTTCTCCCGTCATTTCAAAAGTGAATGTTGAGCTTTGCCAGCATGCACAGCTTTTCAAACGCAGTGCGTAAAGCAGATGCCGGAAATGGGAGACAGATGAATGCACGGACAGACACCACAGTTTGATATATATATATATATATATATATATATATATATATATATATATATATATATATATATATATATATATATATATAATTTTGATCAATGGAATGGTCTCAAGTTGGCAGAGCAGAGAAGCATGATGTTATCCATGTTAACATCATGTTTATCCTTCGGTGCGCTCGAATGTTTATCCGGCCCCAAAACTTTATCTTCTTTCGTCAATTCCAAGAAAGACAGCATCTAATGTGAAAGACACCAACTAAACAACTAATGCCGGCAGACGGAACACACAGTTTAACATCCATCCGAGGGATGGCACACACAATGATGATTCACCATGCCTGTAAAACACTGGGATGACAATTTATAGCTGGCTCAGGATTTGAACCAAGGTTAGAGACAAGTGTGCATAACTATGCATTCAGCATACCTATAGGCCATCCAGCCCTTACTGCATGGAAGTAAATAAAAATAAAAACTTTATTTCTTAAAAAACATACTTTTTGTAGAAAAACGGTGGTTTGAGACTAAATTGGCCTGACTTTTTATTAAAAGGGGATTTAGTTTAAAAAAAATTGTGAGATTAAGTGGGTGTGAGTGTTAAGTTTTTGTTTATCATGATAAAATAAGCCTGGTGTTGGATTAGTGGTTAGGGTGGCTGGCTTGGAATTCTAGGGTCCTGAGTTTTAGCCCTGGTGGCTGCTGAATCAACACCAGGTGGGGTTGACTCAGCCTGTCATCCTCCTGAATTTGGTGAAATGGGTATCAGTGTACTGGTAGAGGGGCACAGCATCAGTGGCACAGTTGTGCTCCAAGAAATGGTTGGAATTGTGACCTGTCCAAGATTGTACCAAATAGCCAAGGAAGAACTGATTTGGCAGTTCCAATGCTCCGTTTAAGAGTGTGGTTCACAATCATGATAAAATGGATTACATTTATCATTTATTTTTGGGGACTCAAATGGAGTGTCATGCTAAAACTTCTTGTGATGGTAGATCTGGTGATGACGTCACAGCTGACACATTTTTGCAGGATTCCGATGCCTCAAAATTTGTCACTACACCACTGTTATACCTCCAGTCTACCCTCGCAGCCCCTCAACTCAACTAATCTCTGTTGATCCTAAATCCAAACGTCATTAGCCTTGCACGTTTCCGAAGAAATGGGAGAGGCTGTTGTGTATGCGTGTGCTTGTACGTATGAACAGTACTTTGATATAGATCGTTCAATGTCAGGTCTACGATAATCTATATATCCCTGTGTGGCTTTCCATTGTCAAATTCTCTGTCCTGTTAGATCTGTAATCATATGATGTTGACAGCTGTTTTGTGGGTTTTTGAAGGTCGATTTGAATTTGATCTGCAGAGAAAATATCTGTATCCCAAGCGTGGCGAAACTACTTAACCTTTTGAACCCTGAGCTCCTTGGACTTTCATCTCCCCCCACCCTGGGCTCCCTGGAGAAAAATCCGACCGCTTGGGTGTATGGAGGTTTGAATAGCGGCTGGTAAAACGGCCACTAGGGTTCAAGGGGTCAAGTGTCATACACCATTGTTACTTGGCAAATGGCTGAACTTGCCTTATTATTTCAGCCATTCAGAAAGAAATATTTGGAATTCATAAGCGACTTCAACTTTATAATGCCCTGTACAAAGAGCAGCACACCTCGGGATGTCGCCATTAAATCAAGGAAACCTGTCACAGTGTTTTTAAACCTACACGTTTCACCGGCTTCAAATCACGGTTTTTAAAGTTTTTAGAAAAAGATTAAGGTAAAGGACAGTTCTTTAGGTGTCGTCCAAAAAATTAGCAACTCAGGGCCTTAACATTTTGCAAATGATTTCACCAAAACAAATATGTACTGCTGCATTTTCAGGATGTTCTAAATGTTCTATTGTATATTACACTATTGTATGGTGTCACAATGGACTGCATGCATGCCCTAGCCCTATCACATACAGAACTATCATTAACGTACTCTTCTTCCGAGAGGATCCTCCAAAAAGGGAAACAATAATGATAATCCGCAACAAAAAGCAGTTTGTGAAGAAAACAGAAATTGTGAAAAATTTAAATCCTGAAAATTATATAAAAAAAGACAATTTGACTTCCACATCTCTTCCTGCCTGGACGAGCAGAAATGTGTCACTGAAAAAGCACAATCAGCGCATGCGTGACACACCTCGTTAGGGTTCGTCGTGTTCCACATTTTAAAAGTTGCGTATTACTAAATTGGTTTGCTTTGTGGCTCGAAACATTTTCATCACTGAATTTTTGTCTTTTCTCTTCCCCTTTCGTGGCATTTGATTGTCACTCCCGAGATGATCGTCGTACTCATCGTATCTGATGGAGAAATCTGTCTAACAGAGTTGGCAGAAGTTGAGCTTTTCTCCCTTCCTCAACGACTTTATGAAGTCCCGGTCGTTCATCCATGTTGGGTCAAACTGGTGATCCGAGATTGGAGCTTTATATCGTTCAAGCCAGCTGGAGTGACAAATTGATCCTGTCTCTGCATTTATTTACATTAAAATTGTGGGACCCAACTATATATACGGCGCTATATGTCACTGATTACAAGAATTGGAGACCAAGTGCTGGAACGGTCACCCCAATCACAATTACTACTCATTTAATAACCCCAATTATTCCCATATTCTCATGGGATGTACCAAGGAAAGGTTTTGGTCTCAGTCGGTCACAAACTGGCCGTCAAGGCCTGATGCTCGACTGAATTTGGTCCAGGATGCACGGATTCCTCACCCACTCTTCGTTAAAGACACTGTGAGATGCTTAACATCCACAAACCATCATGCTAACAGAACATTCATCTGATGGAGCAGCACACTCTGAGAGGCAATTCGCCACCCACGAAGCATCAATCGGTTTATATTTGGGTCAGGATTCAAACCCAGACTGGACAGCTCAAAGGAAAATGTGCTTCCTCTACCCAAAGTAACTGCAGTTATTCATCATTTATTGCAAGCATCACCAAGATGTGGATTAACATCTGTCTGATCAAGTATTTATGGCTTACTAGCAGGGCTACCCAGCATTGCCCACGGGGGATATTACAGTGATGCTCGGCTGGGTGAGCTTTTCCCAGCGGTGGTTTCAGGACGTGTTGGACTTTGAAAAGCAACTGAGTTACTGGCCTAATGCTGGTTACCTTTTGCCTGGGGGCCGGCAGCAGCACTGCTGCACTTCCCAATATATACTGTACAGTGGACTTTGGTGGCCTCAAAATGGACAAGGCCACTGTGCGGTAACTTAAAACTTTGCGTAGACTCGGAAGTACGTACACCCAAAATTTGGGACTTCTAGGTGCTTCAGTTCGGCCGTGAAAGAATAACGTACAACCAAACACACAAACACACAAATACTTGAAAATATTTACAAGATAATAAAACCAAAACAAATACTTTTGCTGATATTTGGTAAAGAGGCACAAACCGCTTTGCTAAAATTGCTAAGCAGTAGATGTGCCCTGAAATCACTAACATCCACCGCTTTATTTGGTCGAGTATATGTCGGCTAGTGGGATCGTATTGAAACATATGAATGTTATTTTATGCTGAATTTTCACGTTTATGCTTTCTGTGACATTAATGCTTCATACTTGCACATGTCACGCTTGGTTTAGTTGCATATTCCGAACAGCGCACACTGAAATGTAGTATCACAGGAAGAATGATTGATATAACACAATTCTCCCTCTGCCAACCACCTCTCTGTAATGCATAACTCTCGTGGGAAGTTACAAGAGGTAACGATGGAGAGATGGTGGGGGAAGGGGAGTTTACACATTGTAAGCAATAACGAACCGTACTTCGCCATTGTCTCGGATCGCTCACCTGCATTTATTTTTTATATCTATATTTCATTTATTTATTTTCATTTATTTATATTTTCATTTACGGATGCTTTCCAATGATTCTGTGATTTTTTTTTTCCCCAGTGTATCGGCTTCAATGGCCATCGGCACACAAAATTACCATGCTTTACCATTGTCTAGTCGCTCACCCACATTGTTTCATTTATTGTTTTCAATTTTTTTATTTATATTTTCATTTAGGGATGTTTTCCAACGGTTCTGTGAATTTCCCCGGTGTATTGGCTTCGATGTCCATTGGCACGCAAAATTTCAGCTTTCGACGTTACCCAGAAGGTACCGAACTTTAATATTAGTCAGTAAGTAAGTGAGTGAGTCAGTGGTTATAATGTGCTTATATATATACACACACACACACACACATACATACACACTTGTATATCTACACATATAGAACAGTGTCTGTGTATTTATGTGTCCCCCTTCATAAAGACAATTGAAGAAGGGTTTTCAAGGCCAATCTTTTAACACGACCATGCATTCACCGCAGTCTATTTTTGAGGATTAAAAAAAAAAACTCGAAAAACATTTTTCATAAAAGAGTAATTACATCTCCTCCATTGGAATTGTAAATGGTGACTTGCAAACCGAGCCTCAAGGGCGGTGTACAGAAGCGTTTAAAAAATAACAATAAATCCAAGGCACAGGAAGGTGAAATTTGCTGCACATGATGTGCAACATGCGCCGAGTAAAATGAGTGTTCATTTACGTATGTAGGATGTCTAATAAATAAAGAAGATATAATCACACCTAATACTAGGCCGAGGCTTCGTACTTTGGCATGCTCACAAGGTTGTATGGTCGAAAATAAACGTCCCAGAAGATAAAGAAAATCCGGTCACGTTTATCCATGTAGTGTTTTAAAATAACACTTCTTGTGACAAAACATCATATCTTCCAGTCTCCTTGAATATTTCGAATAAAATAATTCCAACCCGTCATTTTTGACGGGCTTGTATACGAGTGAGTATATATATATATATATATATATATATATATATATATATATATATATATATATATATATATATATATATATATATATATATATATATATATATATATATATATATATATATATATATGCAGTATATATATGCAGTATATATATATATATATATATATATATATATATATGCAGTATATATATATATATATATATATATATATATATATATATATATATATATATATATATATATATATATATATATATATATATATATATATATATATATATATATATATATATATATATATATATATATATATATATATATATATATATATATATATATATATATATAGGCCACCTCCACTTTGTCTCTGAGCAATTTGTGGTGGAGTGGATAAAGCATTGCACACAGTATCATACCCTCAAATGCTCAATGGTGTGGGTCCAAATCCCATGCTTGCTCATAAATCTGCTCCAGAGAGGAGATGGGCAACACATTGTCCATTTTAACAATACATTTGCCACTGTGAAGCACCAATGAACAGCATTAGGTCATGGAACCTCCACAGCCACATCCAGCAACACTTTTTGCCCACCTCTGAACTTTAATTATATAAATGAGATTCATGTATACAAACGTAGTGGTGGCATAGTCATTCATGTGTCCAAACGTAGTGGTGGCATAGTCATTCATGTGTCCAAACGTAGTGGTGGCATAGTCATTCATGTGTCCAAACGTAGTGGTGGCATATCCCTCAACGGTACCTGATGGAGCCCTCTGTTCCGTGCACTACGGCTGCACGGAGCTGCAACACGTGATCCACTACAAGTAGCGCAATCACAAGCGTGCGGATTGAAGTCACATGCAGGTTGTTCATTGCACCCTTGCAGTCGGGGTCACAAATTAGAGCACGATCAATCTGCAGAGCTTATCTATGGGAGAATGGAAAAATGAAGCCACATGGTCAGTAATTTAAAATTCCTGCAACCCTCGAATTCTAAATAATATACATTCAAGAAATGAAACAAGATTTAGCATACTTTTATCAAACATGTAGGTTTACACACTTTTCATCCCTTGAACCACATAGTTATTAACACTTGAATTCAACTTGTTCAACTGCTATTTAAAGTATTCTGGGAACTGATTGCCAAAGTTATGTAAATTTTTTTTTTTAAATTCTCATACTTTAGTATCGTGTAAAATATAGACTCACCCGATGTATGGTTATAAATCTTGTTTGAAGCAAGTATATCAGAGGATGATAGAAATCTGAGAAAAAAATGTGAAAATCGAGGACCTATATATCGGAGGCGTTAATAGGAAACACAGTTCACGTCCCGCGATGCTCGGGTGATTCTTATATAGAGGTGGAGTTGCTGAGTGGCCAATTTGTTTGTTCAAGGGGATGCCCTTGTGTTTACCTGCTGAAGGTGGATGCAAGACAAATTAATGTAGCCGTAATGGAACTTTTTGCCCAAAGTTTGCGTGAAGCCCCAGTGCAGTTTAATACAGAAAAAATACCGTCAGCATGTCAAGGTCCATTCCAAATCTCAATAGCATTTAGGTCCCTGAGTGGCTGAATGCATGTTGGATGAAAGAGTTATTTATCCCAAAAATAGGGTTACCATTCTACAGCCCCACCTAAATATATGGTTGTTTGGAATACTTATGTCATGTTATAATTTTGGTGTGATCCCTCTTATATCACGAATTAGACCTCAACATTGCTATGTTCTCGAGTAACCGGTGGTGTCTAAGCCTTTAAAGCGATATATTTCTCCCTTCCTAGACAAAGTGTAATATATTACTGTTGTTCTACCATTTTTAGCCTCAGCATCTGGCACTAATGACTTCTGAAACGGTGAAACGATGGCGGTTACCATGGCTAAGAAGCAACAAAAGTTCCAAATAAGGATTGTGCAGATAATTTATGTCAGACACTCTGATGATGTGCTCCAAGCATTCGGCATCCCGCGGGGCATGTGAGCACACACCTTTGGTGGAGTTCACTACAGCCCCTGAGTTCTGGCGATAGATCTACATAAAAGCTCTCAGGGATTGCAGGTCACCAAAATGATTCGGGAGACTCGGCTTGGTGTTGTGAAAGGACTGTGGAATTTGTCAGCAAGCAACGTTCAAAATCGGTAGGAATTAATGCTGGGTTTGGGTTTAATTGATAAAGCTGTGTGGGATAGTTACCTAAGTGGAATCTACTTTTAATAGAGGATTTAACAATTTTTTTTATGTGATATAATTTCATTTATAAATATTCATTCACTCATTTTTCATTCATTTCTGATTAAAATCTTACATTGGGAGCCTGTAGAATACATGCCTCAAGATGAAAGACAAGGAATATCATTATATGAGTGTTGATATAATTGGTCACTTGTTTTAAACAATGTTGATGATAATAATAATAATAATAATAATAATAATAATGCATGACATGATAGCATTTTGCCAAAAAGGGGGAGTTAACATAATTTCAGATTCATTGTTAATGTAATTGATTGTTTAGTACGAGTATAATTTTGATAATTCGAAGTTAACATAATTGGGAATTGATTGTTTAATATGAATATGATTTTGGTAATTCTAAGTTAACGTAATTGGTAATTGATTGTTTAATATCAATTTAATTTTGATAACTCTCAGTTAACCTAATTAGTAATTGATTGTTTAATGTGAATATGATTTTAGTAATTCTAAGTTAACGTAATTGGGAATTGATTGTTTAATATGAATATGACTTTGGAAATTCTAAGTTAACGTAATTGGGAATTGATTGTTTAATAAGAATATAATTTTTGTAATTCTAAATCAATGTAATTGGTAATTGATTGTTTAATATGAATATAATTTTGATAACTCTCATTTCACCTAATTGGTAATTGATTGTTTAATGTGAATATGATTTTAGTAATTGTAAGTTAACGTAATTGTGAATTGAATGTTTAATATGAACATGATTTTGGTAATTCTAAGTTAACGTAATTGGGAATTGATTGTCTAATAAGAATATAATTTATGTAATTCTAGATCAATGTAATTGGTAATTGATTGTTTAATATGAATATAATTTTGGTTATGCTAAGTCAATGTAATTGGTCATTGATTGTGTAGCATGAATATAATTTTGGTAATTCCAAGTCAATGTAATTGGTAATTGATTGTGTAACATGAATATAATTTTGGTAATTCCAAGTCAATGTAATTGGTTATTGATTGTGTAACATGAATATAATTTTGTTAATTCTAAGTTAATGGAATTGGCAATTGATTAATAGGAACTTTCAAATAGCTGTCCTTTAAATTTTTCACAAAACAGGGCCAAGTTGATCCTCATTGCCTCTTATTTCTTATTAAATGTTAAATTAGGCCCTTTTTGTGATAATTTTCCTTGTAAAACATAGATATATAGACAAGGAACAACAATGAATAATAAAAAGGTTACAGCAGCAGAAATAGTAGTCTCTGACTCTCTGGAAAATCCTCTATCCCTTTGTTGATGACTCCACCCTCCACCGTACCATCTGTCATCCCTCAGATCGGAAAGCAGCAGCCTCTTCACTCTCTGAAGATTTGGATTAAAATCACAAACTGGTCCAACACTTGGAACATGTCTTTCATTCCTCACAAATCTCACACTCTCACTGTGTCTCTTCAAAAGGACTGTCTGTAAAACCTTCCCATTTACTTTCTCAACAATCTACTTGAAGAAGTCCTTTCATTCAAGCTTCTGGGTCTCACTATCTGCCATGATCTTTCCTGGGAAAGCCACATTTCCAACCTGGCCTCCAAAGCCAGTCGCCGACTGGGCATCCTCCGTCATGCAAAGTCCTTCCTTGGCACACCTGAGCTCCTGACCACATACAAAGCTTTCATCTTCTACCTGATAGAGTACTGCTCTCCCATCTGGGCTGGTGCTAAAGCCTCTCACCTTTCTTGGCTTCACCTGTGGAAACCAAGGAATTTAGGATCATTGGTTTCTTCAGCGATGAGGCTGAGTCTTTGGGTCTCTCATTCTCCCACTACAGACAGGTCGGTTGTCTTTCTGTCTTTTACCGTCTCCTCTCTGGCCTCACCCCCCCCCCGTGCAGTTTTGTGTTGAATGATGTCATGACGTAGTGGGAGGTGGGGCATGCGCATAATAAATGGATCCTGCTACGGCTTCCTTCCATGGTGTCTGTGTCCTTCACTCGGGCTGGCTCCTTTTCTGAAATACAGACGTGAAGGCGTTTGTTCAGTATATAACACCCTGCTTTGTCTGAGATATGTGTCCACCCCCCCCCCCATATTTATGCATGGCGCTCAAGGTCCGCCAGCAACCCCCTTCTGGTAAAACTACCAAAATCAAGAATCACTGCTCACCTTCACTCTTTCATTCCTCTTTTTCTCCACCTTTGTAACAAACTCCCACAATCTCTTCAATCCCACTCGTCCCTTGAGGCCTTCGAAACAGATGTTCATCACCATCTCTTATGCTCCCCATCCGAAACTACGATCTTTTGTACCCCCACTAATCCACCCCAAGCCAACCTCCTTCAAATTCCCTGCTTTCCTTCCTGAAAGTCCCTGCAGTGTCCATCTTGTTTATCCTGTGTATCCACCCTATCCCTCTCCCTTGCACAGATCTCATGTCTCTGTTCCCAACTGTTTTGTCCTTCCCTCTCCCACCCCCTCCCCCCCCAGACCCCCTCCCCTCTCCTGCTCCCCTTGTTGTACGTTCTGTGCGTTAGCTCTCATTCGCGCCTTGACAGTGTATACAAATATATATATATATATACATTTTTTTTTTTGCATATATGGCACCTCCCTGTCCCCACTCCCCCATTGAGATTTGGTCTGTGGCCTGAGACTGATTTATTATCTGTGCCACCAAATGTGGAAGGAGGTTATGTTTCCCCCCTGTCTCTTTGTTTGTGTGCAGGATATATCAAAAAGTTGTGAACGGATCCGGATGAAATTTGGTGGGCAGTTTGGGTGTGAGACAAGAAAGAATTTTTTTTAATCTTGGTGAAGATCCGAATCCGTATCCTGATCCGATAATTAATTTCTTTAAGTGATCCTTCACCATTGAGACATAGTGTGAAACTGATATATAGCATGATATCTCAAACATGTATTGGGCCCAATATGTTCTCAGGCATGGATGAGGCATTGTGTGGTGGAGGTATGCGCTCTACCGAGTGCCCCTCTAGTTTGGTCTGTGGTTGGTGTAGCACAGGCATGATTAACCGAATGGCCTCGTGTGTCAAAGTTACTTGTGACCCTCGCTGAAGGAGTGGGTATTGCATTTGGGTTCATTTGTTTGTTGTGTTTGTTTGTCCGCACAGAACCTTCGTGTTTTTCTCCGCAACCGCGTGTCAGATTGAGACTAAATTTCCAGCACAAGAACGACGACTCATGCATTATGATTTATTGATAATTATGACGTCATCGGTCACGTGGTGTGGCAGGCATGTTGGAAAAACAAAGGAAAAAAATTGAAACTTGGCACGTAGCAATTACTCTTCATGGGGAATAAGTGTGATTTTTATGACGTCATAATTGCAAATGTAGATTTGCTACATCTGATCAGGATGAAAAATTTTCAGGCTCTTCTTGAGATAAAATGCTCAACAACAAAAAATGGATGATGTCATCCGCAACATGATGTCACGAAATGTAATACGTATACCCCTAATCTTCCTAAAATATGCAATTTGGTGTCTGACTGTCTGTATGATTGTTTTTTATCATGATATATTTGGTCGTTACTCATCCATCCATCCATCCATTGGGACCAGACTCTGCAAAGAGCGTCGGTGCTGCATAAGCAGTCTCCTTGGCTATTGGACCCAATCTTGGACGGGTCGCCACTCCGACACAGTATACCAGCAAGCTGGCACTCATTTTGCCGACCTCGGAAGGATTCCAGGCAGTCAACCCCACCTGGTATTAATTCAACAGCTGAGTGGGATTTGAATTTGGGATCCTAGTATCCCAAACCCACCATCCATCCATCCATCCATTGGGACCACACTCTGTGCAGAGCGTTGGTGTTGCCTCAGCAGTCTCCTTGGCTATTGGGCACAATCCTGGATGGGTCCCCACTCCGACACAGGATATACTAGAGAGCTGGCACTCATTTTGCCGACCTCGGCAGGATAACAGGCGGAGTCAACCCCACCTGGTGTTAATTCAACAGCCAAGCAGGATTTGAACTCAGGATCATTGGATCCCAAACCCACCACCATAACCATTAAGCCAACACCAGGCATGTTACTCATCCAATCGCAACTAAAGTTGACAAGAAGACGAAGAGTCACATGATGGAGGTTGTGGACATTTAACTTGTACCCCTCCCCAAGGGGAATTTGCGCCTTGGGTGACGTCTGTGTTGAGGTGGATAAGAGGTTATCATGGCTGGGGCACACCTTCCGGACGTAAAAATTATTATAACCACAAACGGTTTAGTCAATGCTGTCCAACGTACGGTTACATTTTTAAACAGTCGCTATTAAAACTGGAAGAAGTTTGGATATAACATGACGTGATTAATGCATTCCTTAATTATCATGTCTTCCTCAGATGAACGGATCAGAGGCGTCTCGACTTGCTAGGCCTCTACGTAGCTAAGCTGCAATGATCTTTACTTAAAGCGACTTACAGGAGTCATTACACATGAATGATGAACCCCATTGCCTGTCCGATTTTTCTGCCCATCACATTATATGTGGATTTTTACCCTCGTTGAAGGAGAGGGTATTGTATTTGGATCCGTTTGTTTGTTTGTTTGTCCACACAGAACTTTAGTGTATTTTTCCACAACCGCTTGTCGGGTTGAGTTGAAATTTCCACCAGAGGAGCGATTTCTCATGTAGAATGTTTGCATCATAATAATGACGTTATAGGTCACGTGGTGTGGCAGCCATGTTGGTAAAACGGAAAGGCTTTGGACCTCTGCTATCTCTGAAACCGCACCAAGGAAAAAAATTGAAACTTGGCACGTCGCAAGAACTCTTCAAGGGGAATAAGTGTGGTTTTTTTTTTAATGATGTCATAGGTTTCTTCGTTATGACGTCATAATTGCATTATGTACAATGAATGCAACATCCGATCAGTATGAAAATTTTTGAGGGTCATCAGGATAAAATGGTCCACAAAAAGAAATTTGATGACGTCATCGGTCACATGATTTGGCAGCGATATTGGTTCGCGGGCATCAGCAGTGACCACTATTTTCATTGTGTCTGTGTGTCTGTCTGTCTGTCTGTCTGTCTGTCTGTCTGTCTGTCTGTCTGTTTGTGACTCTCTCCAGAGCTTAGCTCCGTGACATTTGATGCGATCTTGATGAAACTTGGACACAAGCTAGATATCATGGTCTAGTTGTGTCTTTTTGTATGAGGGGCGTCCCATGCCCCTTGTGGGCGGAGCCACGCCGACTTGAACTTTTTATTTATTTTTATTTATTTTCTCGATTTTTTTTTTTCTCGCAATTTCATTTCCTAGAAGCTGTGCGTGATGTCTATAAGTACAACATATAAAAAAATCCGATTTGATTTGGTCAATTTTGACGGAAGAGATAGGTTTTTATGGTAGGGCTTCCTCTAAAACTCCCACTAACTCAATTGTACCTATCGTGGCATTGTTCAATAATGCCCGCGAACCATCGTCGCCTCCCGGCTTGTTATTATTATTATTATTGTTAATATTTTTAAACCTTCAAAAATCTTCTCTGAAATGGCTGAATAGATCGAGACGAAACTTTACACGTATGACCACCTATCGATGAGGAACAAAACGTTCACACACATGATGTCACATGGTTTGGCAGCTATATTGGATTTATCCAAAAACCTATAAAAAAATATCTCCAGAACAGCTGAACAGATCGAGGGGAAACTTCATACAACTGTTCCCAAAGCCTTGGGTGTACAAGTTTGTTCAGATATAATTGATAGGTCGCATGGTTTGACAGCCATATTGGATTTAAGAAAAATATTAAATAATGTTTTCTCTGGAACCGCTTAATCAATCGACGTGAAACTTCACAATTATGATCTAGTAGTGATGGGGAAGATGTGTTCGGACGCATAGTCTGGCAGCCAGAATTATTGAGTTTTTTGATCTGGGTTCTTTTTTATTTTATTTTATTTTTTTGTTTTTCCGAATAAGGCTCATTTGGCTGCACCTGGATGGGTTTGAGGGTTGTGGAGTAGCAGCTGAAATGTGAATCCCATCCAGGTTCCTCCTGATTACTTCATCGTTGCTTTTTGCTTGTTAATTATGTAACACACCACCACACAAACACCACACAAAATACACTGCACAAAACGACACAAACACCACACAAAACAAGTCCTGGCAAAGGCTGCAATCTTCGATTGCGCTTTTTCTTGTTTGTTCTGTTTCGTCATGTGTCACTCTAAGTGTGAGTTCTCGTCTGTCTGACTGTGAGCAGGATATCTCAAAAAGTTATGGATGGATTTGGAAAAAACTTGGTGAACAGGTTGATTGTGTGACAAGGACGAATTGATTAGATTTTGGTGAAGATCCAGATCTGGATCCAGATACTAGAATTTTAAAGGGATTCTTCGCCATTGAGAGAAATGGCCAAAACTGATATATAAACATTACATCTCAAAAGGTTATGGATGGGTTATGACAAAACTTGGTGGATGAGTTGGGAAGGTGATAAGAACAAGCCGATTAGCTTTTGGTTAAAGTCCGGATCAATGAGCTCGATGTGGAGGAACTACCTGCCAATGAGTGTGTTTGCTGATGAAGCCACGCGGCCGCCGCAATGGGAGTCTGGATGGAGGGGAGGGGTGGGGTGGGATTCCAGATTGGGGGGTGGGTGGGAGGAGGAAGAGGAAAGGGTGGGAGTCTGGAGAGGGTGGGAGGGAGAAGGCAGGGTAAGGAGTTGGAGGTGGGACCCAGCGTTGCCGGCTTCATTTGTTCGGCATAGCATGTATGTAATATTAAAATACACTGTAACCATGGACACAGGCTGAGGCAACTAAATCATGTAAGGTCCCCGCGTCAAATTCTCGCATTACCTTCCCGGTGATTTAGTTATCCCAAATGAGGAACTCTTGACTTCCTACCTTTATCTACTTGTTAAGTACAAGCATATACCACCCGTCACTTCACTGACGGGAATACTAAAGGAGGGAGAGAGAAAAAGTGGGGGAAGAGGGAGAGAGGAGTGGGGGAGTGAGCGGGGATAGTGGAGAGGTGGAGGGGAAAGGAGCGAGGAGGGGTGGGGGAAGGGAAGAGAGTGTGTGGTGAGAGGAATGGAAGGTAGACATTCGGTGGAGTGTTAACTATGATTCATACTGTTTCATCAAAATGATTCGACAAAGAATAACAGTGAAGATGGAAACAAAATAATGTCAGAAATCCATTTTCTACCAGTCATCCGATAAATACTGCCTGGAGACAAACACCGCCCGGACACGTCTGGAAACAAAACTGGCCGGATGCGTCCGGAGCCAAGCCGTCCGGACAAGTACTGAGACAAACTCCCGTCCTGAGACAAACTCATGTTCAGGCACAAACACCACTGGATGCGTCCGGAGACAAGCATCGCCTGGAGACAAACGCGTCTGGAGACAAACTCCGCCCAGAAATAACCACTGTCCGGATATGTCCAGAGACAGACAGACAGACAGACAGAGAGAGGGGTAGGGTAGGGGAGGGGAGAGTGAGAGAGGTGTGGGAGGAGGGTGCTGCACTGTATTGGGGTGGGGGGAGATATATATATATATATATATATATATATATATATATATATATATATATATATATATATATATATATATATATATATATATATAGAGAGAGAGAGAGAGAGAGAGAGAGAGAGAGAGAGAGAGAGAGAGAGAGAGAGAGAGAGAGAGAGAGAGAGAGAGAGAGAGAGAGAGAGAGAGAGAGAGTATGTCATGCTTGATGAACAATACAGACACACACACACACACACACACACACACACACACACACACACACACACACACACACACACACACACACACACACACACACACACACACACACTTGTGCTTGTCTGATATCGGCAATTTTTCTTGAATCGGCAGGTTGGAGTCAGTGTGATTACCGATGACAGTACGGACCGTATCCAACCCAGAAACCTTGAGTAGCTTTCACCGAAAAACATCGTTGCAATTGTATAGATGTTTCAGGGAGATGTTCACAAACATTATTCTTTAGAAACAGCTGTGTGTGATAGGTGGAAAAATTTTTTGGCTCGGTAATTGAGAAAACACGTTAATACAGCAAACCGCTCAGAAATCGGGTGTTATTTCACAACCCGCTCAGAATGAATGATGGAGCATAAACCACTCGCTCAGGATGACGGAGCATGAGCCACCCGCTCAGGATGACGGAGCACGAACCACTCGCTCAGGATGACGGAGCATGAACCACTCGCTCAGGATGATGGAGCACGAGCAATTCGCTCAGGATGACGGAGCATGATCCACTCGGTCAGGATGATGGAGCACGAACCACTCGCTCAGGATGACGGAGCATGAACCACTCGCTCAGGATGACGGAGCACGAACCACTCGCTCAGGATGACGGAGCACAAACCATTCACTTAGGGTGAGGGAGCACTAATTACTCGCTAAGGGTGACGGAGCATGAACCACTCGCTCAGGGTGACGGAGCATGAACCACTCACTCAGGATGATGGAGCATTAACCATTCACTCAGGGTGACGGAGCATGAACCACTTGCACAGGGTGATGGAGCATGAACCATCTGCTCATGGTGACGGAGCACAAACCACTCGCTTTGGGTGACGGAGCACGAACCACTTGCTCAGGTTGAGGGAGCATGAACCATTCACTCAGGGTGATGGAGCACGAACCACTCGCTCAAGATGACTGAGCACGAACCACTCACTCAGGTTGACGGAGCATGAACCATTCCCTCAGGGTGACGGAGCATGAACCACTTGCTCAGGGTTACGGAGCATGAACCATCCGCTCAGGGTGATGGAGCACAAACCACTTGCTTAGGGTGATGGAGCACTAATTACTCGCAAAGGCTGACGGAGCATGAGTCACCCGCTCAGGATGACGGAGCACGAACCACTCGCTCAGGATGATGGAGCAGGAGCCATTCACTCAGGATGATGGAGCATGAACCACTCATTCAGGATGATGGAGCACGAACCACTCGCTCAGGATGATGGAGCAGGAGCCATTCGCTCAGGATGATGGAGCATGAACCACTCGCTCAGGATGATGGAGCACGAGCCACTCGCTCATGATGACCGAGCATGACCCACTCGCTCAGGATGATGGAGCACGAACCACTCGATCAGGATGACGGATCACAAACCATTCCCTTAGGGTGACGGAGCACGAATCACTCACTAAGGGTGACGGAGCATGAACCACTCGCTCAGGGTGACGGAGCATGAACCACTCGCTCAGGGTGACGGAGCATGAACTACTCACTCAGGATGATGGAGCATTAACCATTCACTGAGGGTGACGGAGCATGAACCACTTGCACAGGGTGATGGAGTATGAAACATCTGCCCCCCGGTGACGGAGCACAAACGACTCGCTTAGGGTGACGGAGCACGAACCACTCGCTCAGGTTGACGGAGCAGGAACCATTCACTCAGGGTGATGGAGCACGAACCACTCCCTCAGGATGATGGAGCACGAACCATTCCCTCAGGGTGACAGAGCATGAACCACTTGCTCAGGGTGATGGAGCATGAACCATCCGCTCAGGGTGACGGAGCACAAACCACTTGCTTAGGGTGACAGAGCACTAATCACTCGCTAAGGATAATGGAGCATGAACCACTCGCTCAGGGTGACGGAGCATGAACCACTCACTCAGGATGACGGAGCATGGACCATCCGTTCAGGGTGACGGAGCACAAACCACTCGCTTAGGGTGATGGAGCATGAACCACTCGCTTCGAGTGACGGAGCATGAACCACTTGCTCAGGGTGATGGAGCAGGAACCACTCACTCAGGGTGATGGAGCACGAACCACTCGCTCAGGGTGACAGTGCACGAACCACTCTCTGAATGACGTAGCGTGGCAAAAGCGTCCACAGTGAGTGAACGATTTGCTCAGAATGACGTAGCGCGCTACCGCTATTGACAAAGGGTGCTCGGAAAGTGGCTTAAGCACTGAAGCAAGCACTCCAATTCAATGGTTGATGAGGAACGGCTGGCCAGGCTGTCGCTGCATTCCATATAGGATCCCTTCAACTTTAAACTGTGCATGCAGCAGTTAATGAAATATAATGAATTTGTTCAAATAATGACTTCATCCACAAAAGAGTTACTGCTAAATGCAGAACAACCCTGGAAACATGGCAAAGTTCAATCGCCCGTGAAATCAACATTGCAGAAAATCCGCCATGTTTCCTGCTTGTCTGTGTATGCGTCACATGGTACTTCGGTTTGAGGTCTGCACAAACGTCATAACTTGATTTTAAAATGTCGGTTTTTCACCAGATTTGCTTTGATCTCCTGTAGAGCATCTCGCATAACCTCCGAAAATAATGACATGGATCTGGTAGATGCTATGGATAGGCCATCCTTCTGGGGAACAGGGCATGAGGTTAAGTAGTGAATGCATTAAATCATACAGCTCATTGAAGCTGGTTAATTTTGGCACATTCCTAAATTTCTTGTTCACTCTATAATTCTCAAACAGTAGAAAAGATAAGTTTAATGCTTTGGAAATTTCACATTTTCTTGTGTATGTATAGAGAAGGAAGGACAATAGTCTTACTTGCTTAAAGGAAATAAGTATATCGGCTTAGTTATGACTCGTTATTTCTTTAAATTATCAGATTTCACTCCAGATTTTGACACATTTAGTCTGTACAATATCTCATCCTCATAACCGAAACAATATTTCGATTACATACTTTAATTAGTCCGTGAGAGTAGATCGTGGAAGATCATGTCCTATAATGCATGAAATCGCTCCAAGCTCCGAATATCAAAAATATAGCACTTACAAAAGCGATGGAAACAGCGATTCATAGCTATTATGAACAGTCATTCGATAATATGAGTGAGGAAAGTTGAAAAAAAAATTATTGTGAAGAAATTGTGCTGGCTTGTTCCAAGTCAATGTAAGGTTGAGCAGGCCAAAAAAACATGGCGGCTTCAGACCCCAGCGAGGTCACCGAAGATATGCCTTAAGACTCCATACAGAGCGATGACCGAGCATGCGCCTGATGAAAGATATAATTAAATAAGGCCATTAATGATCTTCAAAAGGGGTGTTTTAATTAACCCAAACACTCAATTTTCAGTCATGCACTTCCTTGGCGTTTTCTTAGGATGTATGCAAAGTTTCAGAGTGCTCGGTTTGATGGTTTTGGAGTTATGGAGGAGACGCACTGACACACATTGACATTTATCAGCTTCGATGTTTGAGCGAAGCCAAATGTGGGACGTCATCTATTCTCATGCAGTGAATGTATGGGGTACAACCTGTCATCTCGTTATTACATGTTATACCTAACCGGTAGCGGAGAGAGAGTGATATATATATATATATATATATATATATATATATATATATATATATATATATATATATATATATATATATATATATATATATATATATATATATATATATATTAGTCTGAAGCATAGGGTCGACCTCTCTGCTCATCCTACGTGAACCCGCAGACTCATGTTGGGTCCCAAAGTGATGGGGAGGGAGTAAAGGAAGGAATGGGAGGAAAAGGAGGGTGATGTGGTGTGCCGATTCTGGAGAGGTGTGGTGTATGCAGTGTAGGCTCAAGAGGAAAGGTGTGATATGCATGTCAGTCCTTCACTCAGATGGGTCAAGAGGGTAATTATTGATTATTGAAAAGATTATTTTGTTTCCTTCGCCCGTGACCACTGATGGGAGTAAGAAAAATGACATTGTCCCTTTTTGATCGGTTTCAACATCTAAATACTGCACAACTGTTGACCATTGTGCTTGTCACGGTCAGATCAACATCTGTTGGAGGCTTCGCGAATGAAAAGCATTGAAGAGTAGAACGGCACTCGGTAGAGCACATACCTCTGCCAGACTGAACAGTTTACGTTTTGCATCCTATTGATAGGCCGGATCTGCATCGAGACCTTAAAGTGGAACCCAAATGCTTAGACATGTACAGGGGTGACTTGAGCGGTTAATCAAGCATCTGTATTGGCCCTGCCGGCGACCGATCTCATCTCACTAGATGTCTTGGCTAACACCGCCATCACCTTTCCTTATGCATCTGAAGATCTCAAAAACTGAGATTCTGGTGTCTCAGATACTATCGCATCAACTCCGAGATCCAATCAGTTACCATCGAAGGAGAATTCAAATTCAGTAAGATCACCATTCAAGAAAACAGAGAGAATGAGGGTTTGTATATCTGAAATGTCTGTGCCGTTTTTTTTTTGTCTGTGTGTCAACTGGGGCGGGACATCGACACGACACAGTACGGGCATGGCATGGACATGACACAGCAAGGAAATGACTCAGCAAGGAAATGACACGGCACGGACACGATGGTGGGATCATGATACAACATGGACACAGCACAGACAAAGTACAACACAGACACAAATAGCATCCTGGGAAAGTATGAAATGGGATGATACCGCAACATGCAGGACACCTGGTCAGCCTGCGATGGCATTCATCGTCCATTTTGTTGGCGGTGACCACGTATGTCTGGGAGGTCTTGGCTGTCCGGCAATGATGGGTATTTCTGCTTGAGTAACATAACTGAGTTATCAATTAATAAAAAATTCCTTATCAATCACCGTCAATTGAACTGAAAAAAAACAAAACCTCGAAATACACCGTTTCTCGATGCAAGCCACCATTTTGATCAAGGTGAGTTCTGATTGTGACGTCACTGGCAAAAATAGAAAATCGACACTTTAGGTCTTTTTCGGCACTTTGTGATTTCCAAAAGAAAATCCTTAATTTTTTAACCTTCAAATTAGACTGTGATTAATTATTTTCAATGGTTTTAAGGAAAAAAAAATTGTGTTTGGGTTCCCCTTTCACCAAAACCTAATCAGCTTGCCATTGTCACCTAACCAACTTTTGTCATAACTGGTGCACAACTTTTTGAAATATCATGATATATATATATATATATATATATATATATATATATATATATATATATATATATATATATATATAATTTTTGGTCCAACCTCTCAATGGTAAAGATTCACTTTAAAAATTCTAGGATCTGCATCCGGATCTTCACCAAAATCAAACATATTTGTCCTTGTCGCACTCTCAACCTGTCCACCAGATTTCGTTTGAATCCATCCATATCTTTTGAGATATCGTGTTATATATCATTTTGGACCTGTCTCTCAATGATGAAGAATCACTTGAAAATTTGTAGTATCTGGATCCGGATCTTCACCAAAATTATACATTGTTGTCCTTGGCCGGTCACCTACATACTTGGCGAAATATATTTTTTGGCAGGTAACAAACTTACGGAACAGATCAACCAACAAACTTCGCAAAAAAAAAAAATTTTCCAAGGAGCAAACAGACAGGGGTGAAAACTTGACCTCTGTCCACCTTCGGTGGCGGATGTAAAAATGGTTATTCACAAAATGTTGCAGTTATCCAGGCAGCACACAGGCATTCTGAATGTTCTCGGAACTATATAATCATAATTTTGTCGAAGCCATGTCAAGGTTTTATATTTTTCAATATATAAGTATGGATAATGGGTGTGAAAATAACTAAATGTATTTTCTATTTATCTATAGGCCTATATATACAGTACAGGGAGTCCTCGACTTAGGAACGGTTTGCGTTCCGAACAATAGTTTTTTAAGTCAGATGTTCGTAAGTCGGAATTCAATTTCCCATAGGCTCTGTGTCATCATCATCTGGTGGTATATTTTACATCCACCAACAAATACACTTATGCTATCGTTTTACCCCTGACACTTGTTTGTCCCCCACCCCTCTGACAAGGTCGAAAGGTCGAAGACAGGGGACATTAAAATGAGGTCTCACTGACCGATCATCTGTCCATGTACTTTTGTGTACGTGATATTTCAAAAACTGTTGAACATTCAGCTCTCATATTGCAGATATCCATTCCTCATGACATTATATCAACCTGATTAGATCACGGCTGTGATTGGCTGAATTATTGTGCCATGGCAGCCATCTTGGTAACTTGGCTTGTGGATGTGATATTTAAAAAACCGTTGAATACTTAGCAGAATGCCTGAGTAGAGACAGAAGGGACGGGAATATTGGACGAGATATTTAGGGAACTAGGGAAGGGGCTTGTATGAGATATATTGTTGAGGGGCATGGGGGTCAGTGGGTTGCCCATGTTGGTGACGTGTAAAAACAATGCTGGAAATCATTTGTAGAATGACAGCTGAAGTGTGCCAGATGTGTTTATCGACTCTGAACAGAAGAACAAATTATAATTTTATAATTATCAGACATTGCAGTGGGCCAGATAACTCGGGGTTAAGTGGCCATAGCCTATGATCCATTGAGAAGTATCTTTTTGCTGATGACTTTATCGCTTTGCTGATGACTCCACCCTCTGCCGTACCATCTGTCATCCTTCATATTGGCAAGCAGCAGCTTCTTCACTCTCTGCAGATCTGGATAAAATCACAAGCTGGTTCAACACGTGGAACATGTCTTTCAACCCTGACAAATCTCACATTCTCACTATGTCTCTCCGAAAGGACTGTCTGGAAACCTCCCCCCCCCATCTACTTTCTCAACAATCCTTTTGAAGAAGTCCTTTCATTCAATCTTATGGGTCTCACTCTCTGCCATGATCTTTCCTGGGAAAGCCACATTTCTAAGCTGGCCTCCAAAGCCAGTCACCGACTGGGCATCCTCCGTCATGCAAAGTTCTTCCTTGGCACACCTGAGCTCCTGACCACGTACAAAGCTTTCATCCGCAGTATGATGAAGTACTGCTCTCCCCTCTGGGCTGGTGCTCCCACCTCTCACCTTTCTCGGCTTCACGCTGTGGAAACAAAGGCATTTTTTCTGTCTTCTACCATCTCCTCTCTGGACTTGCCCCCCTCCACCCCCCACCCCCCTTGCTCCATCTGCTATCTGTCCCGCCAATATTTCTGCAGGGTGTTCAAGGTCCACCAGCAACCCCCTTCTGTTAAAACTACCAAAATCAAGAATCACCACTCACCTTCATTCTTTCATTCCTCTTTTCCCCCATCTTTGGAACAAACTCCCACACGCTGTTCGATCCCACTCTTCCCTTCAAGTCTTCAAAACAGCTGTTCATCACCATCTCTTATCTTCCCCCATCCAAAACCATGATCTTTTCTTCCCCCATTAATCCACCCCAAACCCACCTCCTTCAAATTCCCTGCCTTCCTTCCTGAAAGTCCCTATGATGTCCATCTTGTTTACCCTGTGTACCCTGCCCCATCCCGCTCCCTTTTCCCCACTGTTTTGTGCTTCCCTCTCCTGCCCCTCTTGTCTCATGCTCCCCATGCTATCCATTCTGTGTGTTAACTCTCATACGAGCCTTGAAATTGTGTGTGTGTGTGTGTGTGTGTGTGTGTGTGTGTGTGTGTGTGTGTTTGTGTGTGTACATATATATATATATATATATATATATATATATATATATATATATGTATATATATATGTATATATATATGTATATATATATATATATATATATATATATATATATATATATATATATATATATATATATATATATATATATATATATATATATATATATATATATATATATATATATATATAGTACGTTGCTCCAAAATTGTTGCATAGTTATTGCTCAACGTGAAGTGCTAAAATGTCAATGGTAGTCAGCATCTCAGGGACAGGTGCAGTTTATGATGACCCTTCGATGGACATTGCTCATTTCGCACACATATACTGCAATGAAATAAAACCTTGCAAACCACCACCATTGTGTCAACGATGATCTCTAAGCAGCACATCTCTCCATCAAACTCTCAAGAACTCACCACATTATGCAGAAGAGTTACCGACACTGAATCAGAGTACAGATTCACAAATACCACGGCCAAAAAAGAAAGGATGGACAGGTTTGTATGAAAAGTGTTTAATTAGGAAAAGCAAAATGAGAAAAGGGGTATGGGTAAGTTGGAAGGAAATGAAGATGAAAGGACGAGGTAAAGGGGGAACGTTTTGGGCACAGAGGGTGAGGAGAAGGAAAGTTTAAAATTGACATTTTTGCTTTTGTAGATAATAAAGATATTGTCTCTAAACAAGCAATTTATTGAACATTATTGTAAAATTGTTCAAACTCCCATGATAGAAACTACTGAAAACAGCATATGGAGAGTGGTTTGATCAATATACTTAAATTTTAAGCCTGTTTTGGCTGTTTAGCCTGTTAATTTAGCCTGTTAAGCCTGTTTTAAGCCTGTTAATATAGCATGTGTACGTTCACAATTTCTATAATTCTGTTTTTGAAACGACTTCTGTGTGACAGTTAATTTTATGTTGTCACTTTCATTATATTTATATACAATAATAATATAATAATAATACCATTCCTTTCGCCCCGTGAAGGCACATCGGGCTGCCGAGGCAGTTTCATTGGCAAGGAGTACAGTCCTTGACAGGTCACCACTCCAACACAGGTTATCCCGAATGGTTAATACCCCAGTAAGCTGGTACTCATTTAATCGACCACGGAAGGATAACAGGCTGAGTCAATCCCACCTGGTGTTGATTCAACGAAATATGGGTCCTCAAAACTCAGGACCTGAAGATCCGAAGCCAGCCATCTTAACCACCAAGCCAACATCAGGCACAACTTATCCACAAAAGAACATACAAATTGAATGAGGAACAATAAATAAAAAGTAGTTTGAATATAAAGCCTTCTTCATTGATGATTGTTGTCTGAGATGTACACATAGTTCTACAATGTAAAATATAGTCCATCATTTATACCTGCCAGAGCATACCAATAAACTAACACAGAATAAATTGATAAATGTTCATAATCAACAGCAAATAATTATCAACCTTAGTACATTATAACTTTTATATCATCATGCACTTGCTGCAGAGATACATAGGATGAAGTAACAGCAAAATTACATCTGTTGATCTGTTACATGCATGACCACTGTGACCATAACTTTATATTGTGCATTATAATTATCATTCATGTAAAAAAAAAAAATTAATGGGCCAAAGGAAAAATGCTTGTTGAAGTGTTCTCAAACCTACAATAAATAAACGGTGGAATAATTGGCCGAAGATGATCTTGAAGAGGAACCTTGCCATCTCTTTGGCTAGTTCCTTCGCCAGGGTTGAGTGCGTTTGTTAGCTGCAGATTTTGCTTTTGACTGCCTGCGACTTGGTCGTCCTGCTTTTGGACTCTGCCAAGTTGGGCTGAAGCTTGCGGTGGGTTGAACTTTGTCCGTCTCCTGTGTGCGTCTCAGGCCTTTTCCAGGTCTTGGTGCCCCAGAATGCCTTGTGCCCTTTCCTTGTGCACCAGTGTGTGCGACCCACGAGACACGTGCCTCTTGGCTCACGGCTGTGTGCACGTCCCCCAGCATTGCGTGCATGAGCAACTGGCGTCCCAGTTCTTTCAATACTAACCTCTTGTCATGCATAAACTGCTGCTCGGTCACTGAACGTTGTTGTCTTGAGAACACAGAAGAAAAATCAAAGGCATTAAGATGTTTAAGTAAGGACCAGCGATGAGGAAGACAAGAAGCATCAAGTTAGTGCCAAACAACAAATCGTCTTCATTTGCAAAAAGAGTGTTTAATATTTTATTTTGGTAACAAAAATGGAGAAGCAGGACAGGAAATGAGCATGTTGACAGGAAATGATGAGGAAAAGGTGAAGAAATTTGGTGAGGAAGAAGTAAGATATTGAGAATTCTAATTTTCCATTTAAGTTGCTGGACAGCTACCATGTTGTGCAGATGAAGGTTTTGGTTAGCCCGCACCCCACACAGTGAGAGAAAGAGGAGGGGAAGGATGGAGGAAGGATGGAAGGGAGGACAGAGGGGAGGTGTAGAGCGAGAGGAGAGGGTTAGGGGTGGGAGAGAGGGATCGGGCTGGGAGAGAGGGATCAGGGTGGGAGAGAGGGATAGGGGTGGGAGAGAGGGACCAGGGTGGGAGAGAGGGTTAGGGGTGAGAGAGAGGGATAGGGGTGGGAGAGAGGGATAGGGGTGGGAGAGAGGGATAGGGGTGGGAGAGAGGGATAGGGGTGAGAGAGGCAGAGAGGTGTGGGATAGGGGTGAGAGAGGCAGAGAGGTGTGGGATAGGGGTGAGAGAGGTGTGGGATAGGGGTGAGAGAGGCAGAGAGGTGTGGGATAGAGGTGAGAGAGGCAGGGTGAGAGGGGTAGAGAAGAAGTGGTTGGGATTCAAACCCAGACAAAACAGCTTTGAGCGAGCATGCATACCTCTTGGCTATCCTTCCATGATATGGCGATTCATTGCTTTGTAACTGTGAGTGTCTCCTCCATAACTCCAAAACCATGAAACCTAACAGACTCAAACTTTCCATGCATACTAAGGGAACTCCAAGGAAGCGCATGAGTGAAAATTAGATGTTTGGGTTAATTAAAACACCCGTTTTAAAGATCATTAACGGCCTGATTTTATTATCTCCTTTCTCAGGC
This sequence comes from Eptatretus burgeri, assembly GCF_056783735.1. Taxonomy (NCBI): domain Eukaryota; kingdom Metazoa; phylum Chordata; class Myxini; order Myxiniformes; family Myxinidae; genus Eptatretus; species Eptatretus burgeri. The sequence goes on from NC_140966.1 coordinate 12,634,265, forward strand.
GCATCCTTGGCCACCTCGTTCTCCCTCGAGGCGCATCCTCAGCCACCTTGCTCTCGAGGAGCATCCTCGGTTACCTCACTGGGGTCTAAATTCGCCATTTTTTTGGCATGCTCAACCATGCCTTAACTGGGAACAGGCCGCAGGCCAAACAAAATGGCAGCTTAAGACCCCAGCGAGCTGACAGAGGGCTGACCAAGATGGCGTGCCGCCATCTTCGTAAGGCTTATTTTGTTTTTTCTTGTGATAAGCACACCCTAAATTATCTTCAAAAGGGGTGTTTCAATATACACAAATACTCAGTTTTCATTCATGCACTCCCTTAGAACTCCCTTAGTATGCATGCAAAATTTTGGGCCACTAGGTTTCATAGTTTTGTAGTTATGGAGGATAGATTGAAGATACAGGATATACTTACTTATGACAGGCTATGCAGGATCACATTTTGCAACCTGCACGTTGCGGGAAGATTTATCATCCTTTAAAGGCCAATTGTTTTGAAGTGACACTAATGATAAAGTGGCCCCATAAATACTGAGATTAAAGTTTACAGTTGGTTTTCAGGAACTCCGCAGGATTAAATACCCAATTGTGTGCATCACTATCATAAAAATTGTGCTCTCTGTGTTTTGGAGCCGATTTCCCCTCTCTCTGCCAGAGGATGAGGAAGAAGCCATTGTTTTTAACACAGCAACATCACATCATCAGATTTTTCTTTTCACACCAAGAACCTTCTGCGTTTAAAAATTCAATACAAGGACTTCAAGAAGCAAGTGTACTTTTGTATGAATTACAAGTAAATGATTCAACAAATTAAGTTATGTGAAGTTAAAATTTTCATCTGCTTTTATTGCTTTTGTTTCTCAAGGTTAATGCATAATTGTTTCTTTTTGTAACAAAATCCTCAGTCTCCATACAATCAGATTGAATTGTAACCATAGCAGTGGAGGAGTTTGACAACAAAGACGCTGTTTTCTTGTGATCAGCAGGTGGGGAACAGGCAAGGAGGTGGGTGGTGGGGCTGGGGGAGGGGTTGGTTTTTGATTTGAAAGCATCTTAGAGCATTTTTCACCTCTACAAAAAATTTGACCGATTCTAAACACGTGCTCATATCCTCGAACACATGGTTCGATGATGTCAACCGAAAGCTTTCCTTATGTCTCATGCTTTTCTTCCTGGTGGTTTATGCATTTGGTATTTCAAACACTTCACAATGCTCTGCATTTAGGCTACTGTTTGAAAACCTACCTCAAATTCACGTTTGAATACAGTGACCTTGTGCAGGAGCTATCCACAAGGTAAAAGAAAATGTGGGAGATGAATAGAGCATGAACACCAAACCCCAATTTTGTAAAAAGGGGCATCATCGGAAGTTCGTGAGGTCACTGCAGTAGAGAAAAAACACACACACACTAAGTCAGACTCATACCAGATTAACGCCTATTGGAGTACAAGTCATCAAATTGATGACTCATGTTTCAAGAAGCTCAAGCCGAATAGAAATAATACACGACAGCAATGTATAATCACAATTTCTCAAATAAAGGGAATATATGATAACTATATCAAAGACTACCACCAAAAATCCATGATTTTAATGGTTGCTTAATTATTAATTTTTTTAGGATCTAAGGCTCGTCGTGGAGCTGCCTGAAACACACATCTCACACACACATGGACATACAGACGAATACACGAGACACAACGCAGGACCGTTAGACGAGACAAATGCAGCCGTTGAGCTTGGGGAAGTGCTGCCACTTTTCGGGGCACTCTGGGTACCAGCGATTCCACAATTGCACCGCCTTTCTCACCACACTCAGCAGACATTTCCTAAGAAGGAATTTCCTCCTGCCCATGGATGCCACTAAAAGGTATTGTTCGTGCTCTTATCCTTTTAAACGCTGAATGTCAAATGCTCAAGCAAGGAAGCAGCAGGTACCATTAAAAAAAAGTTTTTGGTATGACTCGGCCAGGGTTTGAACAACTGGCCTCCCAGACTCGGACTCGGTGCAGACACTTTAACCATTAAACAGCTGAGTCTGGTTACGCAATATGTATCCAAGGTTAAGACAGCAAAGGTAAAAGCTATTTAGCCCATCTTTCCGGTCACACATCCACATGACATATACCTGCAATCGATGAGCATGGTTACTTACACAGCTAACAGTAAGCAGGAAGCTTATGGCAAGGAATTGCCTAATCTTTAAAAATGGAACTGTTATCGACAGCATGCTCAGTATATGTAGACGACATGCTCTGGGATGCACCACCCCTTCATTGGCACTTTTTACCCCACACGTGAGGCAAAGTGAAAGGTAGGGTTAAGCAACTGTTCACTTTCTCTGTCGAACTATTTGGAAAAGTCAGTTTGTGATCGAGGAACAACTTTATTTCAATTTAATGTTAGATTTTGAATACTATTGGCAAAGTTGCCAACCATACCTCTTTTTGTGGTAGTCTACCACTTTTTGTACACTTGAACAGCCGACTGATTTTATTGCCCAACAACAGTGAAACACCGCTTTCACAAAATAATGTCTCATCGAAGTTTTGGACAAATTTTCATGTTGTTACAAGGTTTCTGGCGGCCGTGGGGCAGTTTCCTTCGATGCTGCTTGAAAAATAATATCTGTAATCTTGTTGCATTTGATTGGCGACAGCTACTATTTAAAGTACCTGGCAGCAAATTATAAATGTTCTCCCATGTAAAAGCACAATTGACACGCAAAATGTAGGATGTCTCTCATTGGTTAACTGACATAATGCAACTCGGTGAAAAACATTGTACTTATTGAGAACCACGCCTGTGCTGCATGGGCTATCTGCACGAGTCGCATGCACAGTACATTGCACACGTGTCACATGTACACGATACCTCCTAGCCTGCCAGCATTTGCCTAGCGCTAGTACTAGCTGATCTAGCATGTACACATGAAGACGACCTAGTGGAATAAGGTAATTGCAGTACATCTCGCTAAAGTATATATTGGAGAGTAGGGCATGACCAAGTCTATGTTTATCTTTTAATTTGAGCCGATATTTTAATCATTACAACACATGTTATACAATGTAAAATCTAAAAGGTATTCAGGAGTCACATTAAAAAAAAAAACTTAAATTCATCAGTAAAACAAGATTATTCTGCTTAAATTTTGCCTCAAAGAGTGTCTTAGATTGTACAAATTTAAGGTTAAAATTACAAAATGTCATAACCATGGGAGGGGCGACACCCCCCCCCACCCTTAATCCCATACCTTCCACCACAAGGTCGCTTCATTCCCTCGCACCATGGATCCTTTCCAGCCGACCGCTTATTCTTCTCTTAATGTTGGCAACTATGTAATCAGAATATGAACCATAAAACAAACTTGTCGTTTAGTCGTACTTTGGCTCTGAATTTGTCCCAACCGCACATGCGCAGAGAGGAGTGAGACAATATTTTTTACTCTCAGTCTGTCTGGCAGTCATACAAAATTGTAAATCATTCCAAAGGGGAAATTTACTGTTTTTGAGGATGTCATAAAGGGCACAAACAACAGACAAGAATAAGTTATAATGTCTTAAGACATTAAGAATAATGTCTAAGAAAAAGAGCAATCAACCATTGCAGACCCCCGCCAGGACTTGTTTTGTGTGGTGTATTTTGTGTGGCGTTCGTGTACTGGTGTGTTACGTAATTAATTATAGCCATAACTAGAACTGCAACTTTGTAACTGCTGCCAGTGATGACCAGGTACCAAGACATCCTGCTTTGATGCAACCCCGCTTTGAGTGGACACCTGACCCTGACCGATGACGATTTTTTAAAATCATTGAATTCAATTTAGAATGGGATGAAAATAAATTCAATTCAAATCAAATGGAAGACCAAATAGGTGCAGTCCTGCATTGGAGTAATCAGAAGTCACGCAAACAAGCAAAAACAAAGATGGAGTCAACAGGAGGAACCTCGATAGGATTCACATTTCAGTTGCTACTCCTCTACCCTCAAACCTACCCAGGCACAGCCAATTGAGCCTTATTCAAAAAAAAAAAATTCTAAAAATTATAAATAACCTAGATTAAAAAATCAAATAATCCTGGCTGCCAGACCATGCGTCCGGTCGAGTTGAAATTTAAAACATGTTTTCCCCATCGCCACTAGATCATAATTATGATCATCGCCACTAGACCTTTTGACCTCAAAAATAATTTCTTTCCCAATTCAGTGATGGACGATGTAATTGCTGTTTAACTTGGAAGTGAATGGGATGTAAATTGACGATTTTTTTAGAAAAAATTTGATGATGTTAGACGTTTGACCTTGAGTTGACCTTTGACTCTTTGATTTCAAAAATAGTTCGTTTACCAATTCAGTAATGCACTTTGCAATTACTGTTCAATTTTCAAGTCATTCAGATGAAAAACGACGATTTTTGGAAATTTGACCTCAAGATGACCTTTGACCTTTGACCTCAAAATCAATAGGCTTCTCAGTTGAGACTACCTCCACAACTTGGTAAAGTTCAAAGAGCAGGTTTTGGGTCACTGATGACCGCGTGATTCGAAGGTTGTAAGCACATTAATAATCGTTGGGTATTTATTTTCTTACACTTGAAACTCAAAATATGCTAAAATTCACTTTTGGGTCAAAACTTTTGTCAGTGATCGAAAAACAGTCCGGAAGTTACCGAAGATGCCATGACGTCACGTTCTCTGAAAACTTCGTGAACATTCGGAAACAGCGTGTGAACAATGGCGAGACGCGAATCAGAGAGTGATTTCAGCGGCGATGAAATTGAGTGTTTTCATTCCTATATTGCCAAGGACGAGTCGGAGGATGATGGGAATTTATACTATGGAGTTTCTGGCCCTGAGCCATATAAATTTGAGCCAAATGCAAGTGCAAGAAAACGGCCTATTTCGTGTACAAGTGGAAGGACTGACTGCCAGCTCAGGGAGGACGGAAACCTCCCGTGGAGCAGAAGGGCGAAAGCTCGCTTGATCTTGATTTTCAGTACGAATACAGACCGTGAAAGCGTGGCCTCGCGATCCTTTTGACTTTTTGGGTTTTAAGCAAGAGGTGTCAGAAAAGTTACCACAGGCATAACTGGCTTGTGGCGGCCAAGCGTCAATAGCGACGTCGCTTTTTGACCTTTGATGTTGGCTCTTCCTGTCATTGCGAAGCAGAATTCGCCAAGCGTTGGATTGTTCACCCACTAACAGGGAACATGAGCTCGCAATAATAAGGTAAGTTTAATGTAATTTGAGCTTTTATTCGTCGAGTTATGAATGTTTCAAGTTGAGGGCGCCTGGTGCGTATGGCCGTGGGCGCCTAGGCTAGATCTAGGCCGCGGCGCTTTTTCCACAAAGATGAGGTTTAAAAATCATTTTTCATCCCAATTAAGGTCATCATCACATGCCTGACTTGTTAAGCTGTCGGATTATGTAAAGATTGTTCGTGGATGGCTGAATATTACGGTTTTATGACTGACAAAACAATTTTAAATAATGCCATGAATTCCTGTGGTGAATTGAGATTTTTGCTTCGATCGACGTTGCGGGTTCGTTTTAAAGTCAATTCAAATTCTGTTTTCGCTTTTTGCAGTCACTGAGGATGCTTAACACTCGGTAGTTGTGACGTTTGTAAAATTCCGATATTTTATATGGTTTATGTTCGATGGCGCGCATGGCCTAGGGTGCCTTGACTAGACGTTAGGCCGCAGCGCTTTTTCCACAAATATATTTTTTAAAAGGGAGGGAAAATTCGCCCATTTTGTTTGGACAAATCTTATCCACTGCCAGCGAATGTTTGATTCCTTCGGGAATCGGTGGGAGCGATTATCCGTTTTCCAGCCGTTTTCGCAAAACATGACGACACACGTACGAGGCATGATGTACAGATATCCAAATAACTTTGTTCTACAATAATTCAAAATAAAAAAAAGGATAATATAGACAGTTGCAAGCTCAAAAAAAGCGAAAGAACGGCCCGCTGAACTGGAGACTTCTTCAATGAAAGAGTGGGCTTCCGCTTTTTTTTGGAGAACGTGACGTCACCATCCATATATGGCACGCGGCTGTTTTTTTCCACAGCTTCGAGAAATAACAACTTCGGAGTTAAACTTAATTAATTTTCCCAATAGTTAGGCAACCACAATAGTTTGCATCGAACTATTTAATGCACATATAATCATATTGATAAATTTTCAGAACATGTTTGGTGACCCGCAACCTGCTCTTTAATGATGATCAGTTTAGAATTGTGAGCTGCAGGCGATTGACAAACAGACAGACAAATAAACATTCAGAATAACAAAATCGACAAAACCAATATACTTGAAAAATCTTCGATCTTGCAAGTAACAAACAGACAGACAAACGCACTGAAATACAATACCCTCTCCTTCGGCGAGGGTAATAAGGTGGTGTAAGAGACGCTGTATCAATGGCGGTAAGCCTTCAAATAGTTATTATACGACCTTCAAAATCTTTATTTTATTTCAATTGAATTATACACTTGAACACTGTCGAACACAAATCACCTTTTTGGAACTTTCAAAACCTTCCGTTTAACAGTACATGGACAAAATATTAAGGCATTTAACATCATCACGTCCAATCAAATTTGCTGCTCGCAGACCCTGCTCACGTCATTGTTTCTCAAGACTGCGCAGGGTAAGGTGTTCTATGAGCTCCCCAATTACTGAACTTCTGTCTAACCTCATGGAGAATGGAACTGAGCTTAGATAAAAGCAAGGACATTACAAAGTGAGCTTACCTGCCACCCCGAATAAAAATGGACTCAGCTGGTGATGTTTAAGTGAATTGGAGTTCCTCAATGAGGAGAGTTTTAAAAAGGTTCAATAAACGTGTCATTCACAACAATGTAGGACTCAGCAAATATAGTACAAAGAGGTGCATACGTAAATAATAAATACATTCATGTTTTTTCTGACTAATTATAAATACAGTACTTCGTTATAAAATTATATTTTTTGAACCTTCATGCCATGGCTTGGGCAATTTAGGGGTTGAATCTGGTTCCCAGAGCTTTATGGACACCCCAAATATAATTTCAAAGATCAAGCTGTACATACAGGCAGGAATGTTCCTTCCCGAACAAGCAATGTACAAATCAACACAGAATTGCCTCCATGGATGTGTAGTTGCCCCCAAAACCATCGCTGATGAGATGTAGCCAAACTCATTGGTTGAAAAGGGCATTAAATCATATAGAGGAGGGGTGAGAAAAGTGGCAGCATGGCGTTCTTTACAGATGAACAGAAATTAGAATTGGAATGGTCTGCAAGATATTGGAACGCAATCAGAATCAATTTCCAACGTTTACAGTTCAACAGGCAGTCAATTCAAGTGTGAATTTTCTCTGCCAAAATAATGTGTAAAATCCATGGACAGTAAGTGAGAGCAAAGAATATACTTTTGCAATGTGCTTTTTATGTTCTTTAATCTTCATCATCATCATCATGATCATAAACCATACTCGATGCAGAAGTGTAGGTCCTGCTGAAGCAGTTTCTGGACTAGGGTAACAATCCTGGATGGGTCGCCACTCCAACGCAGAAGGTCAGGGAAAGAATTGGGAATCTGTTCAGGGTGCCGGCAATTATAGCTCGCCTAATCTTCACTAAGGACACCATGGGATCTTTCAAGTGCACCAACTAATGCTGGCAGATGGCACACCCAGTTTGACGTTGACCCGAGGGACAGCGCACACATTGATGAATAACCCTGCTTGTGAAATACCAGGATGACAGTTTATAGTTGTGTCAGGATTCACCTCTTTGGGCCATTTAATCTTCAAAGGCCTCAAATATCAGTTGACGAGAGACATGAAAGCACAACTTTGTTGAATGATATGTCGCTTGCAATTTCTAAAGAGCTTTATCGCAATACCATGTAACCCAAGAGCCTTCTTACGATGCATTATGTTTTGCTGCCTGTATAATCTGATTGTCCGACAGCACTGTGGAGGTACGTAATGAACGGGCCATAAAGTGCACTTTCCTTTGAGTGGTCCAAGTTACCCTCACCGAAGGAGAGGGTATTGCACTTGGGTCCGTTTGTTTGTTTGTTTGTCCGCACTAAACTTTCGTCTTTTTCTCCGCACCCGCTTGTTGGATTGAAACGAGTTTCACCGTAGTTGCGACTACTCATGTAGCATGACATAATGGTAATTATGACGTCACAGGTTACATGGTGTGGCAGGCATGTTGGAAAAACGGAAAATTTTTGGACCTCTTTTTCTCTGAAACTGCACCAAGGAAAAAATTGAACCTTGGCGCAGAGCAAATACTCCTCATGGAGAATAAGTGTGATTTTTTTTATGACATCATAATTGCATATGTAGAACGCCATATCCGATCAGTATGAAAATTTTTGAGCGTCATCTCGGGATAAAATGATCCAGAACAAAAATTGATGACATCATCGGTCATGTGATTCGGCAGCCATATAGTTTTTTTTGCTTTTTTTAAACCTTCAAAAATCTTCTTCTCTGAAGTGGCTGAACAGATCGAGGCGAAACTTCACACGTATCACTATCTGTATATGAGGAACAAAAGGTTCACACATATGATCTCATAGGTCGCATGGTTTGGCAGCCATATTGGATTTACCCGAAAACCTATAAAAAATATTCTTCTCCAGAACAGCTGGACAGATCGAGAGAAAACTTCACACAAATGTTCCCCAAGCTTTGGGTGTACAAGTTTGTTTTGGAATAATTGAAAGGCCACATGGTTTGGCAGCCATACTGGATTGAAGAGAAATAATAAATATTGTTTTCCTTGGAATTGCTTAATCAATCAACATGAAACTTCAAATTATGATCTAGTAGTGATGGGGAATGCATGTTTTAAATTTCAACTTGTCCGATACATGGTCTGGCAGCCATAATTATTTGATTTTTTTTTTATCTGGGTTCTTTTTGTATTTTTGATTTTTTTTAACATTTATTTATTTTTGAATAAGGCTCACTTGGATGTTGCTGGATGGGTTTGAGGGTAGAGGAGTAGCAGCTGAAATGCAAATCCTATCGAGGTTCCTCCTGTTGACTCCATCTTTGTTTTTGCTTGTTTGCGTGACTTCTGATTACTCCAATGCAGGACTGTACCTATTTGGTCTTCCATTCGATTTGAATTGAATTTATTTTCATCCAATCCCAAATTCAATTGAATAATAATGAAAAACGTTATGGGTCAGGGTCAGGTGTCCAATCAAAGTGGGGTTGCATCAAAGAGGGACGTCTTGGTACCCGGTCATTACTGCCAGCAGTTTTCAAGTGGCAGTTCTAATTATGTCTCTTATTAATTACACAACACATCAGTACACATATACCACACAAAATACACCGCACAAAATACACGATACAAAACTACACAAGCACCACACAAAACAAGTTCTGGCAAGGGTCTGCAATTTCTGATTGCTCTTTCTAGTTAGATTTGCAATCTGACCATCAACTGTCAGATATGTAAGTGCTTTGCAGCTGCAGGCAGGGTATTGCATCACAAAATGCAAGTACGTCACTTGGTTGGACGTGAAACCGGGTTTCCCATCTTGCATGAGCTGCTGGGTGCTAAAGATCTCATGGTGTCTTGATGAAGGGCAGGCGAGATATTACCACCACCCTGAACAAATTCCAAATTCCTGCATGGGCTACCACTGGGACGGCAAAGGTACACCACCCAGTATATCAAAATGTCATGGGCCTGTTTTGGCGCACTGAACCTGCCTTTAGGTAGAATAACACAGATATATATATATATATATATATATATATATATATATATATATATATATATGTGTGCTTTCACTTCCATGTAAATTTGCTTCAGTATTATATTATCATTCAGACAATTGTCAATAATTGTGTAGTCGTTATATATAATCAGCATATGACATACAATGGCTTCAAGAAACTTTTGTATGATCTTGTTTTCTGGATTATGTGGTGTTCTTGTCTTCTGTAGAACCATGATTTGCATGTTTTGCTATATCTTTCCCCAAATCTTCCAGATCCCAGTTGTGGGTGCTCCATTTTTTTGTGGAGTGCTTGCTCTGGATACTTCTACCAGCTCCCATGTACTGTCGGTAGAGCCAAAGACTCGTTTCAGAGGCACTTCAATCGGCGAAGCCTAACCTTTCAGGGACACCTGAGCTGCACAGGATATCATATGCTGTGACCTTTGTAAAGTTGATTTAAATCAGTCTGATAGCCCAGTGTGTGAAGTGAATGAATGTCGTTCAACACACATTCCTTATTTACATACGTCTCCCTAATGATGTCAACAGCAGGTGACCCATCATGATTTGTGAACAACTTAGAATGCAAAATCAGGGTTACTTAACTTTTGTGATTCTGGAAAACTATTGGTTGGCTGGTAGCCCCCCCCTCTCCTCCCACCCTTAGTTTGTCCCATTGTCTGAGCAGAATTGCTGTTCCATAAAGCATATCATGGATTTTCAACATAACGTAGGGGTATACACCCTTGCTTTTGATCCGTCTACCCTGGGTTCGAATATCTACCCAGATATAAACTCTCACCCTGGTATTTCACATGCAGCAAGAGGCATTAATGTGCAAACCATCTATCAGAAGGACATTAAGCTAGAGGACCCATCTGCCATCACTGGTCGTTAATGGACATTACAGATCCCTGTATCTTTCACAAAGAGTATGTGAGTTATTGCTGGCATCCTGAACAAATTCCACCTTCCTCAACAATGGCAAACTACCCAGCCTAATCTTCGCCAAGAGACCGCTCATATCAGCAGCACCAATGCTCCTTAAAAAGCATGGTACAGTATATTCATGATAATGATGATGAAAGGGTGTCATAAAACGAAATCCATTGTTTTTTTTTCTTTTGATTAAGCCCTATCAATATATTTTCTATCAAATATATCATTTATATTGTACATCATTTCCATTAAGAAGTTGCAATTTTTGACACCAGAGGTGATGCGGATAAGCAACATAGCCTGCATTTCTACAGTTGACATGATATCCATCAGCCGTCACTGGGCATCTTGGTTTGGAACAGCTGCAATATTGCCAAAGATCACACTTCATGAATGGGTCTTCTGTGCAGAAAACAAATGTCAATTAAGGTCTTTCACGTCAAGTACTCACCTTCGTATAGTTCAAAAGAAAGGCGTTGAAAGCTATTTGTACCGCTGCATGCCAAGCTCACAATCAATAGGAGAAAGGTCTTCGATACGCTCTGCTGGAAACTGGGGTTTGTGTGAGGGTATGTTCAGCGCTCGGGATCCTTTATATCTCCACGGTCAGGCGAATAATCAATGGGTGTGACGAAGGCAGAGCAGACTGTGGGCGAGCCAGCTCACCAGGATCAAAAGACCTTGGTTTGATCAGGCGGTGTGAGAACCATGCCGAGATTTCTTGCTCGTGTGGAAGCTTGGGGTAGTTACACCATGACATCAGTGCACGCTTGTGGGTGGGAGGTGGAGAATGGTGAAAGCCCCCCTAGCGAGAAGCCCCTCTGAACCTTTGCTCGCTGTCCAGAAGAGTGATATTGTGCCTGAAGATCAGTTATGCTTCAGAAAATTCCTTCCGCCAAATGCCTTCAAGGTGGTCTCGGAGGTAAAAATCCGCTTGGAAATCCCGCTTTCAAAAGTAAGTGCTTTCCTGTCACATTGAGTCATTGTTACTTTGTCAACATAAGGCATCAAATCACAGCTCAGACTGAACTTTATGATGTAAAGCCTAAATGTCACACAGAATGCACCAAATTGCCACATATAATTACTTTGTGGTGAACATGACACCAAACATGGCATTGCATATGCACTATTTGTTTTACAGAACAAATCCAAGTTCAGCAGTGGATTCTGGTCTGTTGACTCTGGCCCTTTGGTGACATTCAAAGATATGCCAGAGTGACTTGATTAGGTTTAATTTGTAGCTCTGGACTGGATACCACAGATTTTCAAAGATGTTATCCTCAAAATCATTTCCTAAAAGACAGCACGATGGCAAAGTGTATTCTCTTGCTGGGAGATGTACAAGATCTCATCACAGTTGAGCCATTAGAGCAGCATTTTCCAAAATGGCACACAAATCAACTTTTATAAAGCACATACTGCTCAACGTACATACATACAGTACATATATATGTATATATATATATATATACATATATACATACCAGCTGAAGTACCTGGCGTTGCTTGATGGAAGTCAATGACATACTCTAGTAAAGTAAATTTGTGTTGTTGAAAACAAATCACGACAACGTCATTATTCGATCTTCACAAAACGGTATTCCTCGATCGCTCCTGGGAAAAACCCAGGCAGTATGTAAGCAACATACTCACTTGAGGGCTGAACACAGAGGTGTTATAATAAACCTGTGTAAAACAATCTTTTTTTACTAACAGGCGGATATGTAATAATAATGTACCAATAATATAATAATTACCTCCATCACTGAAGGTGGAAGGAGGTAATGTTTTCACCCCTGTCGTCTGTCTGTTTGTGTACAGGATATCTCAAAAAGTTGTGGATAGATTCAGATGAAATTTGGTGGGCAGGTTTGGTGTGTGACAAGGACGGACTGATTTGATTTTGCTGAAGATCAGGATCCGGACACTAGAATTTTTTTTATGTGATTCTTCACAATTGAGAGATAGGGCTAAACCGATAAAGAGCACAATATCTGAAAAAGTTATGAAGTTTCGGATGAAACTTTGCGGACAGCTTGGGTGTGTGACAAGGATGAATTGATTCGATTTTGGTGAAGATTTGGATCTGGCTTGGAGAATTTTTTTTCAAGTGAAGTGTTCTTCACCATTGAGAGATGGGGCCAAAAAGGGTATATAGCATTATTTTTTCAAAAATTTATTGGCCCCAATTTATTCAACTGGATCAGGCATTGTGTGGTGGAGGTATGCACTCGACCGAATGCCCTTCTTGTTACATTTATTTTGTTGACAACAAATCACTCCAACCTCAACATACGATCTTCACAATGCATATTACTCGATTGCTCCCGGGGGGGGGGGGGGGAACATGAGTAATGTACAAGCACAAGATCCAATCGAGGCCTGAAGGCCAATGATCTGGTTTAATTTTGGGTCAAATTTTTTTTCTTTAAATCCAAACATCGCCTTCAACCTTCCTCTGGATGAAAGAGGAGGCTGTGCAAAATTTGGTGCATAAACGAACAAACATACATATATCTTCTTCTTCTTCTTTCGGCTGCTCCCGTTAAGGGTCGCCACAGCGGATCATCCGCATGATCCGCATAGTGATTTGGCACATGTTTTTACGCCAGATGCCCTTCCTGACGCAACTCTGGTCGCCTCTTACGACACAGGGATATGGTACACCTATTTTAACCGGGGTATACACCGGCCCAGTACACTGGTACTCATTTCGCCGACCTCGGAAGGATGACAGGCTGAGTCGACCCCCTGGTGTATTAATTCAGTGGCCCAACGGGGATTGAACTCAGGACCTTTTGGATCCCAAGCAAACATATATATATATATATATATATATATATATATATATATATATATATATATATATATATATATATATATATATATATGTGACATTTGCAGTAAATTTGCAGTAAATGTGACATCATGTTTCGCAGGAGACACCTGGGAACAAAAAGAAAAGGTCAAATGAAACATTGAGAAATGTTAATTTACATACAGCGATGCACATTTTTTTTAAATCTCATTTCTTGAAATTTTTTTATGACGGTTTGAATTTGGAATGGTAATTTGTTGAGTGTGTGTGCGTGTGTGTGTGTGTGTGTGTGTGTGTGTGTGTGTGTGTGTGTGTGTGTGTGTGTGTGTGTGTGTGTGTGTGTGTGTGTGTGTGTGTGTGTGTGTGTGTGTGTGTGTGTGTGTATACATACTTCCCACTCTCTGTGGACATGTACAGACAAAAAAATGCAAGTTACCTCCACAGCTGACTTGTAATACCCTCTGCCACCACCACCGGGTGGCACCACACAATATACGTTTACTTCGAGAATTTTCGTCGCTCTTCCCTCCTGAATCCCCTCGACTACAGACTAAATCAAATAGTCCATGTTCACCATGAGGCTGAACTTGGTCCAGGGGTCGAGGAGAGGAAGGGTTGTCAAAGAATGTGCGAATTGGATAAATGAAAGTTACTTTTTAATTTAGCAGTCGGAACTGCTGCTCGGATCAATTCTGCAATTCGTCTCAGGTTAAGAGATTCGAGAGCTTATGGTGTGTGTGGAAATTGAAGAAAGACATGAACACTGGTGCAGCTTTTTTGACAATTTAAGGAAAATGCCCTTTCTTCCCTTCCCTTTGCCTTCCCTCATGCTTACCTCCTCCCAAAGCCCCTCCACAGTTCACCAACCACGGACGTCCCTGGGTGGTGTCTGGGTTTTGTTTAGTGTGACCTGTTTGAATGTGCAGTTTTAATGTACCCAATTTAGTTCAATCCTGTACGAATGCCAGCAGAAGGGGACCATTCCACCTCCCACCTGCTTTCCTTCATGTCCCCCTATCAAATGCATGTTCAGAACACCCCCTCCCCCCACAATACCTCCCTCCCTCCCCCAGCCGCCTCGCATCCTCACCCTCCCGGAGTATATAGCGACGTGTGGTGAGACGTTGCTCTCCCACCCCTCCATTTTTTTCACTCTCCCCCACTTCTTAGCTCCCCTTTCCTCACTCCTTCCTTACACTCCCACCCCTCCTCCCATTCCCCCCCTCAACCACCCGGTCCCAAACTTCCCGTCAGTGAAGCGACGGGTTGTATGTGTGTGTGTGTGGGTGTATATGTGTAATATATATATATATATATATATATATATATATATATATATATATATATATATATATATATATATATATATATATATCTGCGGGCCGGAGGTCCGGTGGCGAGAATGACCGCTCGGTGGGGGAAGTTACGTCGCCTTCCACCAGACTCCCGGAATTGTAGGCCGTCGCTCACGGATAATTCCGTGACGCGGCGGGTCGCTTAACCGACCGTGGACGCCAATACCTCCACCACATAGCGTAAGGTCTTTTTGTCTCAAACCAATTTACCTAATAAACCACACGATGTCATCTACCGGGGGACCACGCCCTTGGTACGTCTTGCCCGAACCGGATCACGCTTCCAACTACCAACTACCTTTCCGGTTCGGATGCAGCCGAGTGGAACTACCAAGAACATACGGCTCGAATGAACAGATTATCGGCAATAAAGACCCAGCTAACCTCAGATCCGAACCATATTGGACCAATGAAGGAAAAGACGAAAACGACCTGGGAACATTTCTAATAATTTATTTACAATCAACGAGGAAATTTATGTGGTACAGGTAATAGGTTTATTGGGGATGTTATGCAGGGGAAAGGAAAAAGCGTAGTGCGACAATTTTACAACAACTTATAAAGCAGACAGAGCAAACTTGTCGCGAGAATAATACAGGCAAGATTTACAAGGTTTGAATAACTTATACAGTTTCGACTTAAAGACTGGCACCACACACTCAGACACACACTCGGACAAAATAAACCCAGTTGGATGGCAAAGGACTTCTGCAGCCAGGGAGGGAGGGACTTGCGGTCGCAGTTCTCGGTACCTGACTTCCAGGGAAAGGGATGCTCTGTGGTGCGGCACCTGACAATAGTCGCCCAGCTCGACCCACAGCCGCACGTGTGGAGTTCGTGTTTGTGTGGAATCCAAGGCAGTCAGGATCATTGGGTATCTCCTTCGATGGGGTTGAGTCTTTGGGTCTCTCACTCTCTCACTCTCAACGAACGACCCCCAAAGAACTCCTTGGACCCTCCACAGATCTTTCTTTCAATGATCCTGGTCTGGGACAGGATTCGGGCTTCCAAGCGTCTGTTGCAGTTTCGCTTCTTTTCCAGACCCCCAGAGAACTCAAGACTCCAGCACAGAACGAACTGTTTCAGCACTTCACAAACTCTCCGAACTTCAAGCACTCCACCCTGAGGATGGTGTCGTAATTTTTCCATCTCCCTCAGCGGGGAGGGGCCTTGGTGAAACTGACATCACTGTCTGCCTTGATTGGATGGGGCTTCCATGGGTCCGCCCTTTCTGGGCGGGGGTTTTGGCCATACCGGGAAGCCTACTCCCTCCACACGTGCGGACTCGCCAAAAAGGAACTACTGTAAGAGGATTTTGCCTCGGACAGCGGAGTCGCCGGTTAGGCGAGTATGTGAACATGCGGTTGTTCAGCCCACGCGCGAGTAGCAAGTGAGAGGAGGGGCAAGCAGGCAGAGGGTACCGTGGGTTGTTGTGGATTTGCCTTTGCAATGAAATGGAGTGGGGATATAAAGATTTATTAATCTAACTAAAAAACAACATCGCAACGCACCCCTTTAATTTCCCACTAAGCACAAGGAAGGATCTCTGTCTGCACATATACTTAATGGAATAACTGACTTGGGACACCTGTATGTTGTATGCATACGGTTCCTAGAACCGTAACAATATATATATATATATATATATATATATATATATATATATATATATATATATATATATATATATATATATATATATATATACACATACACATAGATATATATATACACACACACACATATATATACACACACACACATATATATACACACACACACATATATATACACACACTACGTAGCCAAAAGTATGTGGACATCTGCTCGTCCAACATCTCATTCCAAAATCATGGGCTTCAATATGGAGTAGGTTACCTCTTTGGTGTGACAACAGCCTCCACTCTTCTGGGAAGGCTTTCCACGAGATGTTGGAACATTGCTGCCGGGATTTGCTTCCATTCAGCCACAAGTGCATTAGTGAGGTCGGGCACTGATGTTGGGTGATTAGGTCTGACTCGCAGTCGGCGTTTCAATTCATCCCAAAGGTGTTCATTGGGGTTGAGGTCAGGGCTCTGTGCAGGCCAGTCAAGTTCTTCTACCCCGATTTTGGCAAACCATTTCTGTGTGGACCTCGCTTTGTGTACGGGGGCATTGTCATGTTGAAACAGGAAAGGGCCTTCTCTAAACTGTTGCCACAAAGTTGGAAGCACAGAATCATCTTGAATGTCATTGTATGCTGTTGCGTTGAGATTTCCCTTCACTGGAACTAAGGGGCTGAGCCCGAACCATGAAAAACAGCCCAAACCATTAATTCCTCCACCAAACTTAACAGTTGGCACGATGCATCCAGGCAGGTAGTGTTCTCCTGGCATCTACCAAACCCAGATTCGTCCGTCGGACTGCCAGATGGTGAAGCATCACTCCAAAGAACACATGTCCACTACTCCAGAGTCCAATGGCAGTGAGTTTTACACCACTCTCGCCGACGCTTGGCATTGCGCATGGTGATCTTAGGCTTGTGTGTGGCTGCTCAGCCATGAAAACCCATTTCATGAAGCTCTCGACGAACAGTGATTATGCTGACGTTGCTTCCAGAGTCAGTTTGGAACTCTGTGGTGAGAGTTGCAACCGACGATGGATGATTTTTCCGCGCTACGCACTTCAGCACTCGGCGGTCCCATTCCGTGAGCTTGAGTGGCCTACCGCTTCACGGCTGAGCTGTTGTTGCTTCGAGACGTTTCCACTTCACAATAACAGCACTTACAGTTGACTGGGGCAGCTCCAGCAGGGCAGAAATTTGATGAACTGACTTTTTGGAAAGGTGGCATCCCATGACGGTGCCACATTGAAAGTCACTGAGCTCTTCCGTACCACCCATCCAACTACCAATGTTTGTCTATGGAGATTGCATGGCTATGTGCTTGATTTTATACACCTGTCAGCAATGGCTGTGGCTTAAATAGCCAAATCCACTAATTAGAAGAGGTGTCCACATACTTTTGGCCATGTAGTGTATATGTATATTTTTATACATATACTAGATGAACCGTGACCCGTTGGGTTCCCGTTGTGACAGCGGTTGATGAAAAAAATAATTTGAAGAAAAAAATATATAGCTCCAGCGAACTATACCGCTGAGGTTGTTTGTATTGATCAAATTCTCCCGAAGAGTATTTGACTGAAACGGGAATTGATTTTTAAAATAATTTTCTTCGTCGCCTGATTTGAATGAAACTTGATACTGCATACCGCAGGCGAATGTTGAGTAAGGTGGCCGAAAAATTTTTGCGCTATCGTGTACCATTTTGGCTGTATTTCAGGAACATACATACATATATACAAGATAAGAGTTTTAGTAATATATATATATATATATATATATATATATATATATATATATATATTATATATAACACCTCCCATGTTCCTCGAGCCAAAATTGCTGCGTAAAGCAACCAAGAAGGCCTACCCAAGGTAAGTGCTATGCTGTATCACACCCTTCCTAAAGTTCCTCCACAGCCATAAAGACATTCAAAAATTGCACGTACATGAGAATCCCAATGCTACACACCCCCTCTGCTATCGCTTATTGGTTTCATCGCATATTGGCGAATCATCAGCGACAGCGCAGGCAGCAATGCATACCAATGAGGCTCCCAAGCATGTACCACATGCAAATGTCAAAAGCTGTCAATATATAAATAATAAAGAAAGACCCACCCACATCTCTCACCTGTGAATGGAGGGAATAGCCAATCAGGTCTCACCCAATCAACCAAACCCAGGTGGTTAGGATTATATAAATATACCAGCAGGGATACCCATGCTCTGCACAGGAATCCCGTGGATGACGGCGGGTCTGAAGGAGTATATGTCACAGTTAATTGTAAAATTGTAGAGGCTGCCACCATTATTTTTTTTTTCATCACCACTATAATATTATATTTTCCCCGCCATGTTTTATATGCAGAAGACTCGAGTTCAAAAATGTTAAGATTTATTGCCGCATCAGATAAAAAACCATAATGCCTCAACAATGTGAGACTGGTTTCATGTCATCATTTGCGACTTAATTAATTCTCATTCTCTAGCAAATTCCGTTGGTCCCATGTCAATCGGCTGAACTTGAAAAATTAACGTTACGCAATCAGGTGATGACGTCATAATTCGGAAACCGGGAAGTCGGAAGTCATTGTCTTCAATTGACTGTAGCATTATTTTTTCATTCTATTGCAAATGGCGTTGGCCCCATGTCAATCGGCTGAACTTGAAAAATTAACGTTACGAAATCAGGTGATGACGTCATAATTCGGAAACCGCAAGTCGGAAGTACAATTCTTTTACATCGGGACACTCCTGGGTACATGTTCTGTCAGTATGTGAAGTTTGGTGAGGATCAGTCCATTACTTTTCGCGTGCATAGGTCACAGACAAACACACACACAGACACACTTTCAACTTTATATATATATAGATTAACACCTCCCATGCTCCTCTAGCCTAAACTGCTGTTTAAAGCAACCAAAAAGCTCTACAGAATTTGTCTCGCATGCTGGCAGCCATCGTCTAATCTACACAAAACATGTGCTGGGTCTTTAATGTCCAACAGCAGCAATTCATGCTGATCCACCAGATAGCACATATATTGATGCAACATCCGGCCTGAAGAACACTAGGCTGACGGTTTATAATTGAGTTGGGAATTTCGTCCAGAGTAGACAGCTCAAAGTTGAGTGTATCCTGCAAACTATAGTTGTTGAGGATAGTTGAGCTATCCTGCAAACCCAACACACTGACTCAAAATACCAAATGGACCAAGGAAATTTGTGAAATAATTATTTAGTGAGGCAAAAGTAACAAGAAGCTTGTGGAATGTTCGATTTGTACACAGTAAAATTATAATGTAGTGATTTACATCATGCCCAAAACGTTTCCCATCAACATTGAGAGTTTCCCAGTATCTGTCAGTGGCAGCTCTGCAAATACAAGAACCATGTTATTTATTAATGTAACAAAATTGTGTTATTCGTTCATGAAGGCCATCTATAGGTCACAGGATTTCGTTTTATAAACCCCATTTTTTATCTAGCCCTGGCAGAATTCCTTTGCCAAAATATTGAGTGATCTTGAGCTTTTGGTGGTCACTTGATGGCTGTCCATCTGCCGATGACCTCATACAAGTAACTTCACAATACAGTGATAGTGTGGAGGTGCCTCATACTGTCGCTAAAGCATAGTGTCCATATCAAGTGAGTTATTGAGACTTGCAACCACTGATGTCTGCCAAAGATCGAGAAATTATTCCTCTGTGACAGTAACATCATTGAATAAGAAGGGTCCAACAACTCCTTTGGACAATATGTACCCCACCCATAGCAAAATACCAGTTGAATTAACTGATCACTGACAGATAGATGGCAATTCGTATCTCTCCAGTAAACTAATTTGTAGCTACTAATATGGCCATTTATCAAATATTGAATAATTTGTTCATTTATCCATCTCTAGACATATCTGGAGCTTTCAGTGCAGTTTGGCATCCTGCCTTGCTCTCCCATCTCTCTGCCTATGGCATCCAAGGCCAACTCCACACTTGGCTTACTGACTTCCTCTGTTCTCATAGCCAATGTGTGGCACTCAATGGAACCCTTTCATTGCCTCTCCCTGTCAAGGCTGGAGTGCCCCAAGGCAGTGTTCTGTGCCCAGTCCTATTCCTGGTCTTTAAAAATGATCACTCTGACTCTGCAAAATCTCCTTTATCTATTTGCTGCTGACTCTCCCACCCTCTGCCATGACATCCCTCATTCTTCAGGCAAGTAGGCTGCAGCCTCTTCCCTTTCTTTAGACTTTGATAAAATCAGAAGCTGATCAAACACTTGGAATATGTCTTTCAATCTTGACAAATCTGATCTGAGATGAGGCCACGAGAGAAAAGGAAAGCTGGCTTTGGATGCCATCGGCAGAGCCTGCCTATCTGAAATCTGAGGGATATTTCGGCGAAAGGTGGAGTCATCAGCAAAGAGATGAAGAGGATTTTTCAGAGATCATTGATGAAGATCAGGAATAGGACTGGGCCAAGAATAGTGCCTTAAGGCACTCCAGCCTTGACAGGGAGAGGAGAAGAAAGAGTTCAATTGAGAGCCACGTATTGGCTTCAAGAGTAACTGCCTGAACACAGGATTCAGTGTACCATGGGTGGGAGGAAGAGCATCATAACTGAAGACGATGTGGGATGAATCTGTACATAAGAGTGACCAGGTTCCTGTGGAAGAATTCCCAGGGGGAGTTCATTTCAGGGGCAGTAGATTACAGGGAGCAACAAAACAAATTTATAAATGTTTACAATATCCACCCCAAAAAACGACGTTTTATTCTGCTAATAAAAAAATTTGACATCACCGACAAGTCCAAGCCTGTAATCAATAGTACCTACATCATTAATAACAGGGGTAATGTGAGGTTTCTATCGACTTGTGATTTTTGCACAATATAGACAAATATTCCACGTGACAATCATGGCCACATTGGACAGAGCGATAGAGAAAGCATTTACTGGAGGTGGAAAAGTGTACATTGTTGTCTCACAAAAACTTTGTTGTCCTGAATAACGGCTACATTACATTTGACAACAGGATATGCCAGCAGACAGTGAGGACAACCATGGTTTCGGAATTCAGAAACGGCACCTTTCACTGCAAATCTGTTCCTGACCACAAGCAGGAATAAACTAACATCTGTGAGAAGGTGAGGAAACACCTTGAGATTCATTTTTGATTTACTCGTAGTCATGGTTGGAACATCTGCTCTGAGTCTTGGAGGTCGGTGGCTCAAGCAGGGCCGGATTTAGACATGTGGTGGCCCCTGGGCAGCCTTCAGTCGTGGAGGCCCACCCTACCTGAGAATACTAAAAAGGTGATGAGACATATTTACAGTCATCCATAAAGTATATTTTTCAAGAACAAAGAATCTGAACTTCTAGATAAAATAGAGAATGAGATAAGATTAATATCATATATCTGTTAGAGATGAATATCTTATATCTGTTCCACTAACTACCAACTACCATTCAGGCACTCACTAATACATTTTTCCTTACAATTTTTTTTTTCTTCATGAAATATGTGGAGGCCCCCTGGTTGTGGAGCCCCCTGGGCAACTGCCCAGCTTGCCCATGCCTAAATCCGGCCCTGGGCTCAAACGTGGGCCGAGTCATAACTCAAACCCTACCCGTTTGATGAATTAAAAGCTGATTGCCCGATGCATGAGAAGCGAAAAGTGGGTTTAAGCAATTTGTTCACTTTGTCTGTCTGTCTGTCTTTTTGTCTACAAACGTCAGTTTATGATCGAGGAACAACTTCTTTCCAATTGAACGTTATAAACACGAATCAGGACGTAGTTTATCAGAACTTTGGCTCTGAATTAGTTCTGATCACGTATGTGCAGAAGGGAGGGAGATGGTGTGTTTTTTTACTCTGTCTGTCTGGCAATCAAACAAAATTGAAAATCATTCCAAACAGGAAAATTACTATTTTAAGGATGTCATAAAGGACACAAACAACAGGCATGAATAACTAATTTAATATTTTATTTAAGGTGGTGTAGAAGACCACTGCATCACTGGTGGTATACGAAGAAAAAAAATGCAGGGTCAAAAGGTCAAATACCGAAAAATGCAATTACGGGCACATTTTCCAACATTTTTAAATGAATCTTTGTATATGCAATCAACATTGGGGGACACATGAAATATTTAACGATTTTGTGGATTTCACCCCTGGTTAATGCCCCAGCGAGTGGAGACTTTTGTCAGGTCAGGTTCGATCTGTGACCTGCTACAGGTACCATGTAAACCTGTACTAACCTGTTCCATGGTCGGGTTGTCGGCGACTAAACCGTCTCCCCCACCAGGTTTTCTGGTGAGGGGGGTGTTTGGATATGGACACCCAGCAGGATTAAAAACAAAACCTGTCAAAGGGCGGAGGAGCTCCTTGTGAGCCAACGGCCATCCATATCTAGTGCCCAACTGTGTCTGCGGACGTCCTCCTGCAGTTGGGTTACTTCTAATTAGGAGGTTGGTGGCAGGATTTGCACTCCGGCCACCGTAAAACCCTTCATTCCGCAAAACGCAAAAACGCAAAAAAATCTGAAAACCCACTCCGTGGGAGTACCTCCTGTGCAGCTTCCCTTCGCAGGGCAGCTCACCGGATGGTGGGATTGGGGCAAAGCCTTTTTCGGGACCCCCAATCTTTGATAGAGGAGAAACCACGGGGTAACATCCTGGGTCAGATTGCGGGAGAGTGTGTGGGAGTGGTGCTGAGGTGTCGTCCACCAGACGGCGGTCTCCTTGGGTTAACCTGAGGCGGTCCCTTCGGGTGGGTGCCTGGAATGTCCTATCCCTAAGAGAGGATGATCACCTGTCTCTGTTATCGTCTGAGCTCAAGCGTTTGGACATCGGGATTGCAGCTCTCTCTGAGGTTCCGGAGACCGGATTGCGGCGAGATAATGGTGGGTGGTTACACCTACTATTGGTCTGGTCGCTCTGATGGTTACCATACCCAAGGAGTTGCTGTAGCTGTGTCTAATAAGCTGACCCCAATGATAATTGAGGTAACACCGGTCAACGAGCGTATTATGAGATTAAGGGATTCGTCACTCCTTAGGTGTCATTTCCCTGGTCTCTATTTATGCTCCGACTGAGGCGAGTGATCTTACCGTGAAGGATGCATTCTACGCCACACTCGAGTCTGTGGTTGATCAGTGCCCCCAGACGAGATACACTCTAGTCTTGGGGGATTTCAATGCATCGACTGGAACTGATAGGGATGGTTATGAGGTGTGTGTTGGTCCCCATGGGTCAGGAACTATGAACCAGAATAGCACTAAGTTCCTTGACTTTGCAAGAAGTCATGGACTTAGGGTGGCTGGTTCATGGTTTCAACGCCCGCAAGCTCATCGCTGGACTTGGTATTCCAACGCTGGCGGTGTGGCAAAGGAGATTGACCATGTCCTCATTGACGGTCGTTGGAGGATGATCCAGAACTGCAGGGTCTACCGGAGTGCTCAGTTCCTCAATACTGACCACAGGCTTGTTGTAGCAACTCTAAAGCTGCACCTTAAATCCTGGAGAATGGTACCATCCCAGCCTAGGCTGGATGCGGCCAAGCTCAGGGATGAGTGAGTAGCTGAGGAGATTGGGAACAGGCTGAGTGGACACTTGGGGGGTCTGGGTGCTTTGGGGGTCCTGAAGAGTTGTGGAGCACCTTCAAGACCACCGTCCTTGATGTTGCCGGTGGATGCCTTGGAGTTCACCGCAGGGCAAAGAAGAATTTTGTCTCTCAAGGGACACTGGATACCATTGACCAGAGTCGCAGGGCCAGGCTGAATGGCAGAGCTGAGCTGTTCAGGGAGCTGAGGCGTAAAACTGTACGTGCACTGAGGGTGGACAAGGAGGCCTATGTGCGAGGAATCTGTGAGGGGTAGAGCATCACCTGTGGACAGGTGATTCTCGTCCCGCTTACAGGGGAATTCGCGCATTACGTTCATCCAAGCCCATCCCTCGGAGCACTGCAGTTCGAGCAGAGAGTGGTAGGCTCTTGACAGAGGAGTCTGAAGTGAAGGCCCGCTGGGCCGGTTACTTTGACGGTTGTACCAGGCTGATCCCCCAGCTGTCGAGTTGGACGTCAAGGGTGTTACAATCCCTGTTGCTGACCCTCGAATCCAACTGTGGTCCACCATCGCTTGTGGAAACACGGGCTGCGGTGAACCAGTTGAAACGGGGCAAAGCTGCAGGGATCTGTGGCATCCATGCTGAACTTCTCAAGGCTGGTGGAAATGCTGCACTCGCGTTGCCGTTGCATGCAGTTTTGTGCTCTGCCTGGAACACAGGCATCATCCCAACTGACTGGAAGAGGGGCCTTGTTGTCCCTCTCTGGAAAGGGAAGGGTGATCGCCAAGACTGCAACAACTACCGAGGGGTGACGCTGCTCTCAGTGCCGGGCAAGGTCTTTGCTCGGATAATTCTTGATAGGGTTCGCCACCATCTGCTTGAGCACCAGCGTCCAGAGCAGTCAGGCTTTACACCAAAGAGGTCAACGATTGACCGTATCCTTGCTCTTCGTGTCCTCACTGAACGCAGACGAGAGTTTCGGCAGGGGCTGCTTGCAGCCTATGTTGATCTCTGTAAAGCGTTCGATTCAGTGAATCGGGATGTCCTCTGGAGGATTCTTGGTCTTCGTGGGGTGCCACCGAAACTGATCGATCTGATGTCTGAACTCTACTCTGGTACTGAGAGTGCTGTGAAGTGTGGTGGTACCGCCTCTGACTTATTTCCAGTTGTTACTGGAGTTCGTCAGGGATGTGTACTTTGCCCCCACACTTTTCAGCACTTGTATGGACTGGATTTTGGGAGGATGTCGGAGAGATCAGTTGCGGTGCATCGTTTGGCAATGTCAAGATCTCGGACCTTGATTTTGCAGATGATGCAGTCATCTTTATGGAGGAGACTTTAGACATCCTCTTGGGGGCCCTCGAGGTGCTGGAATGAGGAGTCGGAGCCGTTGGGATTACGGATTTCTTGGGTCAAAACAAAGATCCAGGCTTTCGGTGACATCTTGGATGCTGCTGTCCTGTCTGTGTCTGTTTGTGGTGAGGATGTTGAGGTCGTGGATAGATTCATCTTACCTTGGCAGTGATATTCATGTCTCCGCAGGTTGTGAGCCGGAGGTCAATAGACGTCTGGGTCGGGCCTGGGGAGTCATGGATTCACTGGATCATGGGGTGTGGCGCTGCCGGTACCTGTGCGGGAGGACTAAAGTCCGAGTCTTCAGGTCCTGGTACTTCCAGTCTTGCTCTATGGGTGCGAGACTTGGACTTTGACCAAGGATCTGAGACGGAGACTTAATTCCTTTGGTACCAGGTCTCTTCGGAGAATCCTTGGCTATCGCTGGTCGGATTTTGTGTCCAACGAGCGGTTGCTGAGAGAGACTCGGATGAGATTTGTTACCTGCATAGTCCGTGAGCGTCAGCTGCGGCTGTATGGACATGTGGCTCGTTTTCCTGACGCTGATCCTGCTCACCAGATTCTCTCAGCGAGGGAGTCTCATGAGTGGAGGAGGCCAGTGGGCCGACCACGTGCCTCATGGTTGCAGCAGGTTGACCATCATCTCAAGGAGATGGGGATGGGCCTGGCATCTGCCTGGGGGATGGCCAGACGGAGGCCCCTGGAGTACCGGCGGAAAGTGGACGCAGCGACGCGCTGTTCTGGCACATGCTCCCATACCTGACCTGACCTGAGTGGAGACTTGGGATCAGTGGGGTCAAACGAGAAGAATTTTTTTTTAACTCAAAATTTTATATTGGGTCATTCCTGGTGGAACTTTTTGCCACCTTTCAACTTTGCTTTAGGTGGGAAGCGTAGGGGATTGGCGATGGCATGCATTCGACTTTGCTCTCCAGCGATGTATATTTTTTATGTAATGTGCAAGGAGTCTTCTTTAATATGCAGCACAAGGCTGCTGGGTCGCACCATTGGTTGAGGGTGCAGCTTTGCCACTCATACAACGCCCTCTGTAGGTTAAGGCAGGTATTTGGAATTTGTTCATGGTGCTGGCGATAGCTCGCCTACTCTTTGCAAAGCACACCGTAGGATCTTTATCTTCCACCAACTAAAACCGGCAGATGGGACGCCCAGTTTAGCACCCATCTGAGGGATGGACACACACATTGATGACTCACCCTGCCTATGAAACAGTGGGATGACAGTTTATAGCTGGGCCAAGGGGAAATACTTTGGGAATATTAAACTAATCACAACTGCTTTCAACAGTGGATTTCCACTGTTCAAAACATCTGGTAAGAAGTTTTTGGGCTGTGTCTGCATGATGTTCTCTCATCAGGATGGAGAGGAGGAGATTGGGACCATACTCTGTGCAGAGTGTTGGTGCTGCTTAAGCAGTCTCCTTTGGCTATTGGGTACAATCCTGGATGGGTCGCCACTCCGACACAGTATTCCAGCATGCTGGCACTCATTTTACCGACCTCGGAAGGATGACAGGCCGAGTTAACCCCACCTAGTATTAATTCACATGCTGAGCGGGATTTGAACTCATGACCCTAGGATCCCAAGCCTACCACTCTAACCATTAAGCCAACACCACATATACAGAGATGACACCTTTTGAAAAATTGTTGAAACAGTTTTTGATAGATCTTTAATTGTGTTTTAATGTATATTACAATTGGTGGCAGTCTTTACTTTTGACAGAGGATTAGGGACACTCAAGATATGTCATGAATGGTTCTATGGCTAAGAATAAATCAGAAACAGGTCACCATTATGCCACAGGGTAATGACATATCTGCCAAATAGAATAACCATGGCAATTCAACCTACACCACTGAGGGAGGGTGATCCAACAAGGCTTTACCTACCCAACCATCACACCCTCTGAGGTCGATATCCTACCGAAGCGGAGTTATTTTCACCCCACGCACACAACACGGAAAGCGAAGTTAAGCAATTGGTTCACTTCTGTGTGTCTGTCTGTCCTGTCTACAAACGTCAGTTTATCATCAAGGAACAACTTGATTTCAATTGAATGTTATATTTTGAACATGAATCAGAAAACGAACCTGGTGTTTATCAGTACTTTGGCTCTGAATCCATCCCGATCACACACGCGCAAAGAGGAGTGAGAAAATATTTTCCCTCTCCCTGCCTGCCTGGCAGTTAAATAAAATTGAAAATCATTCCAAACAGGAAAATTACTGTTTTTAAGGATGTCATAAAGGACACAAACAACAGGCACGAATAACAATTGTAACGTGTTAAATAAGGTGGTGGAAAAGGCCCTTTAACAGTTGTGGTGGCAGGATTTAATCTGTCTTTGATAGTTATTGTCCCAAGGCTTCTTATTCTTCTGATCGCCTTGAAATGTTTTCCAAATAAACAATGATTAGAAGAAAATATTTGAAGACTGGCGAAAGGTTTTGCACAATAATTCAGATGGAATGTTTCTACACCGTAATTTTTTTTTTTTTGAATTAAACATTTTTTTATGAGGATCGACTGAAAATGAGGACTAACAGCTTGGTGCCTTCAGAAAGTATTCACACCCCTTGAATTTTTCACATTTTGTTGTGTTACAGTCTGAATTTAAAATGATTTCCACACAAAATACCCCACAATGACAAAGTGAAAACATGTTTTTAGAAGTTTTTACAAATTAATAAAGAATGAAAAGCTGAAATATCTTCCATCAAAAAGTATTCTTCCCCCTGAGTCAATACTTTGTGGAAGCTCCTTTGGCAGTGATTACAGCTTCGAGTCTTCTTGGGTAGATCTGTATCAGCTTTGCACATCTGGATTTGGGGGTTTCTCCCATTCTTCCTTGCAGATTTGCTCAAGCTCTGTCAAGTTGGATGGGGAGCGTCGGTGAACAGCAATCTTCAAGTCTTTCCACAGATTCTCAATGGGATTCACGTCTGGCCTTTGGCTGGGCCACTCAAGGACTTTCACGTTCTTGTTCTGAAGCCATTCCAGTGTTACTTTGCCTGTATGCTTGGGGTCATTCTCCAATTAGAACATAAATCTGCACCACAGTCTGTGGTCTTTTGCACTCTGAAGCAGGTTCTCCTCAAGGATTTGCCTGTATTTGGCTCCATTCATTGTTCCCTCTATCCTCACAAGTCTCCCAGTCCCTGCCACTGAAAATCATCTCCATAGCATGCTGCCACCACCATGCTTCATGGTAGGGATGGTGTTAGATGGGTGATGAGCTGTGTTCGGTTGCTTCCAGATGTAACGCTTTGCTTTCAGGCCAGAGTTCAATTTTCCTCTTATCAGACCACAGAATATTTTGCCTCATGCTCTCAGAGTCTTTCACGTGCCTTTTTGCAAACTCCAGGTGTGCTGTCATATGACTGTTTCTCAGGAGTGGCTTCCATCTGGCCACTCTCCCATAAAGCTTAGATTTGTGAAGTGCTGCAGAGATTGTTGTCCTTCTGGCAGGTTCTCCCATCTCAGCCAAGGAACTCTGTAGTTCTGTCAGAGTGGTTATTGGGTTCATGGTCACCTCCCTGACCAAGGTCCTTCTTGCCCGGTTGCTCAGTTTGGTCGGACGCACAGCTCGAGGAAGAGTCTGGGTAGTTCCATATTCTTTCCATTTCCTAATGATGGAGCTCACTGTGCTCTTGGGAACTTTCAATACTCTATAAATTGTTTCATACCTTTCTTCAGATCTAAGCCTCCTCACAATTCTATATCGGAGTTCTATGGACAGTTCCTTGGATTTCACGGTGGAGTTTCTGTTCTGACATGCACTGTCAACTTGTTGACGCAAGACATTTCATCTTTTCATGTTCAATTAATTTGTAAAAAAAAAAATCTAAAAACGTGTTTTCACTTCGTCATTACGAGATATTTTGCGTGGATAGGTGACAAAAAAAAACATCAAATTTAATCCATTTTAAATTCAGCCTGAAATGCAACAAAATGTGACAAAAGTCAAAGGATGTGTGTGTGTGTGCCGTCTGAAGACGCTGTAAGCTCACAAGCACACAATGCTAACCCAGAAACATACATCCTTAAACAACACCCAAAACACATGGCATACTATTTGCTTGCCTACTTGTTCCAACAAGTATTTCCTCACTCTTATATTAGTAGATCAGCATCACTATCACCGTTAATGTTTATAATTTCTGTTTATGAGACCGTGAGCGTGACAGGATGGCGCAGTGGTTGTCCACTTTTCTTTGTGCTGTCTAAATCTGGGTTCCATTCCTGTCCTGACCCTGACTACAAACTGTCAGATTGGTGCTTCACAGGCATCACAATGTGCACCGTCCTTTGGATGGACGATCTGTTTGCGCGTCTCGTCTGGGCTGCTTGCATTAGTTAGTGGACATTAAAAACTGGGAATACAAAAACAAACCACCCAATGTGATTCTTGCCATGAGACTACTTTGGCAGCACAGCAGCTTTACGTGCCCACGTATGACTTACCCGTTTACAGCATGTACTTCATCATTTGGGTGATATGACTGATGTTGTATTTCGAGCAGGTGATGTTAGCTCGGGCGAAAAGCAATATTGCGCGTGCGTGGCTCCCCGTGCCCTGCACAGAGAACACGAGCCTGCCCGCCCTACCAGTGGCCAGTAGGTCATTTCTGACACAACTGATCACCTGTCTAGTTAAAAATAACTCCCCACATCAATTAGCTCATATTAGGCATGACAATGCCTGCTGTCACTAAACGAAGTTAATAATAGTTCCAACAACAGTTTTTGATGGATTTTTTGACCCTTATCCAGGTATATCGTTTCCTCGTTTCACGAGATAACTCTTTGTACCTGCTCTTTGTGACCCGTCATGTGACGTTTTTAAAGTGAACTGATTGCGTGTGTTTTGACTCATCTTTTTCCCGACGTTAAACTGAATTAGGCTGCAATTCCACGGGTCCGTGAATCTGACATGATGCATATAAATGTGTTATCAGAGGACAACGCACCGAAAAACCATCCAAATGGAAAGTGATGAAAGCCTTTCCACATAGCAAGAAAGCACAACATAAAGGAAAGCAAGAAATGGTCCGAATCTGTCATCAGAGTACATTTCCCATTGTGAGGAAGAGTGATATTAAGACCGACTACGCATAATGACGTCACTATTCTCGACCAAATGTTGACTACAGTTCGGTAACCACCTGTCAAGTCAAACAAGGTGAAATGACGTTTCAGGTTTGAGCCCTTATTCAAAGCAAGAGAAACAAAATGTGTGTACGTACGACGTACGTGCATATACATACATACGTACATACATACACACACATACGTACATACACACAAACATACATACATACATACGTACATATATACACATACACATACGCACACATGCATACATATATACATACGCACACATACATACATATATACATACGTACACATACATACATACGTGCATACATACACACAAATACATACATACACACAAACATACATATATACATACGTACATATATACATACACACATACATACACACATACATACACATACGCACACATACATACATATTTACATATACATACATACATACGTACACATACATACATACGTACATACATACACACACATACGTACATACACACAAGCATACATACATACATACATACGTACATATATACATACACACATACATACACACATACATACACATACGCACACATACATACATATTTATGTATACATACATACATACGTACATACATACACACACATATGCACATACACACAAACATACATACATACGTACATATATACATACACACATACATACACACATACATACACATACGCACACATACATACGTACGTACACATACATACATACATACGTACATACACACATACATACATACATACATACATACACACATACATACATACGTAGACATATATATACATACACACATACATACATACATACACACGTACATACATACGTACACATATATACATACACACATACATACATATGTACATACACATATATACATACACACATACATACATATGTACATACACATACATACATACATACATACATACGTACATACACACACATACATACATACATACATACATACATGCACACATACATACATACATACGCACATACATACGTACAGACATACGTACATACTGTTACGAATTTGGAATTCGATTGCACACAACATACAGGTTCCCTTAGTCAGCGATGTCAATAAGTCCTTGTTCCCTAGATAGCTCACCTTCCATTGTTTAAATGTTCAGAGATCGATTAGATGCGCTGCGGATCAATTTAATAGTTAGGGAACGAACAATGGAGACATCCCTCCCCCCTCTTCTGTGAAGAGGAAGAAGAACCCAGCGGTGACGTCAACAACTCCCTCCTGTTAGTGCTGAACACATCTCTCCAAGATCAGCAATAACATGCTGGACATCCAAAAGACGTTTCTTGTTCCCAACTCCTGTATCAAGCAACACCTGTTGTTTTACTTTCTGTGCAAAGCAGGTCAGCAGAACAAACGTATCAGTATCGCGCGATCTGATGACAGTCGACTCATGTGGTGAATGTGAGGAACTATGAAGACGGTGCATGATCATCCGGGTGTCTGCTTCCTCTTGTGTGGAGTAGAGTTCCTCGACTTCAGCTGCCTGAGTGACATTGAAATCCGAGCTTGTCAGACAGATGCACACTTTCTTGCAGACGAACAAAATTTTTCTGCCGGAAAGCTTCTGGGTGCGATCTCCCAGCTTCATTGATTGAGAGATGGCATGTATGTATCAGTCCACTGCACTTTGGGAAGCTGGTCCAACACTTTTTCAGCCAACTCTTCAAACGTGTTTGATAAAGCCATCTGTGCTTGCAGGAGGGCAACCCCATCAATTATGCAATACACGTGTCCTTGACTCGGCTGTTCAGTCAACTTTGACTGCCCTCCCAAAGCACGCATGAGCTTTGACTTATCTGTCGTCACTGGGGATTCATCAACAGTGGCAAGCGACCAAGGAACAGGACCAAGTGGGCAGCTCAGTGGGCTACCTTTTTCAAGCTGATGTTATGCATGAGTGCCAGCAAAACGAGCTGGCCGAACACATTTCGTTCTGCCTTCAGTTGCTTTGATTCATTGTCGGAACTTGTGATTTTAATTGTCTTTGCTGCGGAATGCAAACGTTTTGAGCTCGAGATATTTTTTTGGATCATGGAAGCTTTTGCTTTTCTCAATCAGCCTCTTTGGCATGATGATTCACTTGCATCCTTTCCTCTTTCCTTAGCTGAGAGAGGATCTCTTTCCACGTATTTTCCCTTGCAATGAACTATCTCTTGATCTGACATCCTCATGAGATGTTGTTTCTGGACTCCCCATCTTTACAGTTTCCATAGTTGCTTGGAGCTCGATCATGTCTCGTCGTGCACCATCTGTCGTCAGCTGAGTAGTTCCTGTCAAAGCCAATGATGCCTCCATATGACTTTGCATAACAGTTAATCCATTTTTCTTAAGAAGCTCTTCAGCTCCAGGATGATTTTTTGGGGAAGATTTAATAGAGTCAGAAGGTAGATCATAGTGTACCTAGCGTAATTTGGGTGATCAAGAAGAGACAGATTTATTTTCAGGCACGTGAAATGCAGATCAAGATTGTTTTCCTTTGTAGCTCAAATAAATTTAAGGATCAGCCAGATCTTGTCCATGTAGTCAAGCCAACACGATGTAGTTTTGCCCAATTACCCCCTGCAAACCTTTTCCTTGAAGTCCCTGGACCATGTGAAGATCCTCATACAATCATCATCAGAACTCCCATGAGAAAGCAATTCCTGAGTTGGGGCTGCTGCCCGATGACCCAATATGTCTTTCGCTTCATCCAAGATGCTAACTATCCTCTGCTTCAAAAGCTTTCGGTAACAAACGTTTTCGGGCTTCAAGTGTCATCTTGTGAACATGAAGAACTCTGTTGTAGTGGTTTCCTGACATGACTGTTTATGGAACCAATGGCACAGCTATCGGAACACACACACATAAAGGCAATCACAATATAACCCTGCTCGCTATCGCACAGTCGGGTTAATTATTTGATCTCGCTTATATTCCTGCTTTAAAATTTATCCGAATACTCTACTTGAGTTTGCCATGAAATACATTTGGTAACAATTCCTCAAGCTACAAGGGGCAGCAATGTCGTTATATGTAAGAGTTGCCCCTTTGGAAAGGTGAAATTGAAATCATCAATGGGTAGCCTTGTCCCAATGTGACTGGTAGTCACACCCACCACAGGAAAATCATCAAACAGCCCTATTTTGTTAAACCAAGGTACAAAGTATATAAAAGTACCACCATAGAAAACCCCCTGGAGAAGGTGGGGGTTTGGATGATTTTACACCCTTTTTGCATTTTAGACCTTTTAAGACCTTTAGATGCTTTAGACTCCTTAGGCTCTTTCGACTCAGGCCCTTTAGACCACTTCGACCCCATGACCCTTTTGACCTTTATATCATTAGACCCTTTTAGACACTTTAGACCCCGTAGACTCTTCAGACATGGTTGACCCTTTAGACCTTTTAAAGTTTAAATCCTTTCGACCCCTTAAAACCCCTATGGACCCTTTAGATACTTTAGACCTTTACACCTCTTTGACCCATTAGACCTGTCGACTTTTAGACCCATTACACCTATTTGACTCCTTTTGACAGACACCATACAAACATCTAAAGAGTCTTCTTGCACTGTACAGACTATACTTTTTCAGCAAGTGGTGCAGAAAATGCAATCACTGGAGGGTGTGTTCTCTGCTAGTTTATCTACACACATCATAAAAACGAAAAACATGTTGTAGTGGTTCCCTGACATCAAGCCAGCTGTGAAGACGTGAAGCCTTGATCGACCCATGTGACTATCGGCCTATGTCTATAAATAATTAGTGCTGTTTGAAAGTCATTTGCACCATGACTACTATTGGAATGTACCTTTTAAACCTTGAGACCCTTTGGACTGCTTTGTCCCCTCCACCCTTTAGGCCTTTAGATCTTTAGACTCTTTAAACCCTTTAGACCCCTTAGACTAATTAGAGCTTTCATGACCAATGAAGACCCTTTAGATGCCTTTAACCCCATTAGGCCCCTTAAAGATCATGAAAACCAGAAAAAGTCTTACCAAGATGGTGGCACACCATCTTGGTCAGCCCACTTTCACCTCACAGGGGTCTTCAGCCAGCATTTTGTTTTGGCCTGCTCAAAAATGCCTTGCCTTGCAACAGGCGGCAAGGGTTTCTGCATGATATTGTGCTCAGGAATTTTTTTTTTCACTTATCATCATCACTTATCATATCATCGAATGTCTGATCTTCATCCCTACGAATCACTGTAGACATCACTAATCGTTTGCCAAGCCAGCCGTTCCTTATCAACTGTTTCGTTGTAGTGCTTGCTTGAGTGCTTAAACCACTTGGTGAGCATCTACAAGCTGTTTGGTAATGGAACACACCCCTGTTTCACCATTCTCTTACCTTTCCATTTTCTTCATCTGTATCTTTGCTCAAATATTTGTGATGACTTTGTTGGTCAACTTTGATTGGTATTCTTCGATATTTGTTCATTTGCAAGCCATGGCGTTAGTCGACAGCGGTCCTTTTTTGTTGGCGATAGTCAGTTGTTCGGGCCGGGTGGAACAGGCCATATTTGCTGGATTTGAATCTACACATGTTTTATGTTTTTTTTTTTACACGAGATCATATTGTTTCACCTTTTTGAGTGATCTGCTTTCATTTAGGATGTTATTTCATTTCATTAGGAGCTCGGAACGATGTTATCTTGTGTATAAAAGTGAGTGAGTGAGTCGTTTGTTTGTTTGTTTGTGACTTTACTCCTCTGAGCTCCCAAGGTTAATCACGACAAAACTTTGAGATCACGTTTTGTCTTGTTTTTGTTTTTTACCACGATGCACCTTACTAGGGGTTTTAAACTCATTTTGTGGGGTGGGGTCAGAGTCCAGTGGGAGGTGGGAGGAGGGAGAGAGGGGAAGAGGTGTGGTGGTAATAGTCTGACTTTCTGTACATTTGAAGACTGAACAAACATGTCTTTTATCATGAAAGAAAGGTATGTTTTGATTAGACAACACATGCAGAAGAAAGAAAATAGTCTTTGGGGTAAAATGCATGTTGATACCACAAAATCAAAAGATACTTTCAGATATAAAAAAATATTTGAAGTTTTTCATAAAACAACTTCAACCTGTCATTTTGATGGCCTGTCATGCCATACACCAGTAAAATAAATTAAGGTTCTTGTATGTAAATTTGGTTTTACCCCAAATTTTCAATGCTGAATAATTAGAAAATAATAGATGGGTCACCTGTCATTTTGATGGGCATTTCCTCGTGTGTGTGTGTGTGTGTGTGTGTGTGTGTGTGTGTGTTTGTGTGTGTGTTTGTGTGTGTATATATATATATATATATATATATATATATATATATATGTATATATATATATATATTTGACACCAGCTGGTATGGTGACCTTCGGAGGGAGTCTCTGTTGATTTCCACGGGCTTGTCTCGTGTACATGATGTACGTACAC